>NC_138777.1:21897368-22207368 GCF_965119305.1 Pelophylax lessonae
ATCCCTTTGCATGCGGGGCGAGATAATTTATTAACACGTGGCATCAAGGCGTATTCGATGCAGCGGAGCGCAGTAACCCTTAGTAACCAGTTGCCTTTTATGGCCAATGGCGATGAGTAATGGGTCGGTGGTCTTGGCACAACCGGCATGTAGACGGATGGACCACTTGGTCTTTTTTTTTTTTGCCGCCACTCTTCTAGGTTTCTACGTTTTTGCTTTCCAGGAATAGATTTTTAAGTGTATTCATTCCACTTACCGTACAGCAGGGCATGAGTGGGCTCTTCCAGCGCAGGTTCCTTCTACCCACAGGCGGAGGAGGACCTCTTGCTCATTTTCCTGATTGCTGCCCGTTACGGGATTTTTTTTATTATTTTTTTTTTTTTTTGGAGGCCAGCCAGCACAAGGGATGACTGAACGGCCAATCAACGGGCAGAAAGCTGTCAGACTGCACAGAGCTATCTGTTCATTAGCATCGGTTGCGGAGCTGTCAAGGGTTCTGGTACCCAGAGGAAGCAGATGCTGGCAACACCTGACATTTACTGGAGAGCAAGGGGACAATTAATCTGGGATCTCTAACACAGTTTCTGGCAGGGGGAGCCGAGCGCAGGGCTGCGATGGGAAAGCCTAGAAGGAGACGCAGAGACAGATAGCGCAGCAATATGGTAATAGGACCAGCAGATCAATAAGTGGGACAAGCACTCTCTGTATTAGAGATAAGGTCAGGCTTACAGCATGTCCTCGCATAGAGAACATCCATCACTGTTCTGTGTTGAGCCTGGATTTATTTACTTGGGGGAATTGCTGGAGCATAGTTTTTTTTTTTTTTAATGAAAAAGCTCTAACCTCTAGTTCAGGGCTCATTCACACGTGATGCCAAAATGCACACAATAACACACATTGCCAAAACATGTGGCAACGGGCATGCTCTACGCATGGGCGCCCGCAAAACTTTTTTCAGGGGGGGGGGCATCATTTTAAGTTCATCCATTACCCGACCCTTTCTGCCCACATAGATATCCCTTTAGAGCAGGCCAGGCCAGGGTACCCCATAGATCCCCCTTTAGAGCAGGCCAGGATCCCCATAGATCCCTCTTCAGTCTTACCTTTTCACCTATATTCCCCGTGCTACCAGGTTTTCCTGCACCACCAGGTACTCCAGTCTCTCCCTGCAAAGAATATATATAAATTTAGCCAATATGACCCCTTTTAGAGCAGACCAGGATCCCTATATATACCCTTTAGAGCAGACCAGGGTCCCCATAGATCCCCTATTAGAGCAGGGCAGGTCAGGGTCCCCCATAGATCCCATTGAGAGCAGGGTCCCCATAGACCCCCCTTTACAGCAGGGCAGGCCAGGGTCCCCCATAGATCCCCTTTAGAGCAGGGTCCCCCATAGATCTCCCTTTAGAGGAGGGTTCCCATAGATTCCCCTTTTAGAGCAGGCCAGGAAATTTCCAGGGGGGGCACTTGCCCCCCCTTGCGGATGCCCATGGCTCTACGTGTGTTGCATTGGCATTCAATGTGAATAGAAGCTCATTGAATTGTACAGTAGAGCGCAACACACCATAACACATATACCATGCGCTGTTGTGTGCTGCGTTTTTACAAAAAGGTCACGTATCTTTTTTATTAGTTGTAGTGCCTTCGCAGCCAATTCGTAAAGAGTGTGGCTGCTGTAACTCAAATCAGGGTAATGCGTCTTATAACAGGGTCCCTGGTCATAATGCCCTATGGGGGTAAATAAGGGCTCGACAAACCCCTGGCGCCAGATCGCATTGGCGACTAGAATTAGCGACCTGGCGCCTGAGGTGCCCTGCAGGAGGTGTCCTGTCCCTTTAAAAAAAAAAAACTGGCTCCTAACTTTTTTTAGCAGGCTCCTAGATTTCAGGCAAATTTGTCAAACCCTGGGGTAAATTGATTTGGGTCTTTGATGGCGTGCCATTGATTCCCCTGTGTTTGGACTCTGCATTTAAAGGTGTTGTTCATCATTTCATTGTGGGGCCGAGTTTTAGGTCAATGGCTATTCGTCATTTCATGGTAGGGCCCGAGTTTTAGGTCAATGGCTATTCGTCATTACATGGTAGGGCCCGAGTTTTAGGTCAATGGCTATTCGTCATTTCATGGTGGGGCCCGAGTTTTAGGTCAATGGCTATTCGTCATTACATGGTGGGGCCGGAGTTTTAGGTCAATGGCTATTCGTCATTACATGGTGGGGCCCGAGTTTTAGGTCAATGGCTATTCGTCATTTCATGGTGGGGCCCGAGTTTTAGGTCAATGGCTATTCGTCATTACATGGTGGGGCCCGAGTTTTAGGTCAATGGCTATTCGTCATTACATGGTGGGGCCGGAGTTTTAGGTCAATGGCTATTCGTCATTTCATGGTGGGGCCCGAGTTTTAGGTCAATGGCTATTCGTCATTACATGGTGGGGCCCGAGTTTTAGGTCAATGGCTATTCGTCATTACATGGTGGGGCCCGAGTTTTAGGTCAATGGCTATTCGTCATTACATGGTGGGGCCGGAGTTTTAGGTCAATGGCTATTCGTCATTACATGGTGGGGCCGGAGTTTTAGGTCAATGGCTATTCGTCATTTCATGGTGGGGCCTGAGTTTTAGGTCAATGGCTATTCGTCATTACATGGTGGGGCCCGAGTTTTAGGTCAATGGCTATTCGTCATTACATGGTGGGGCCGGAGTTATAGGTCAATGGCTATTCGTCATTACATGGTGGGGCCCAAGTTTTAGGTCAATGGCTATTCGTCATTTCATGGTGGGGCCGGAGTTTTAGGTCAATGGCTATTCGTCATTTCATGGTGGGGCCCGAGTTTTAGGTCAATGGCTATTCGTCATTTCATGGTGGGGCCCGAGTTTTAGTGAGATCAGTGAGATCACAGGAGTTGATATCTTAGATGACCTCTGGTGGTGTCTATTTCATAGAACAAAAATACCATTCAAACAATACCAAACTACTGTACACTGGTCCCAACCCTATTAAATGCAGCAAAAGGAGTTATCCCGAAAAAATGGCTAGAGGTAAAGATCCCTACCCTAAAGGAGTGGTATAAAAGAGTGGATTGCATTTACAATATGGAGTATTTGGGAAGTAGGGAAAAAGAACAACCTAAATATATGCTGGAAAAATGGGGAAAGTGGGAAGACTTCAAAAAATCTGATAAATATCTAGAAATCTTAATGTTAGATACATGATAACATTTAGAACTCGCCGAAGATCTGAGAATAAATAGAGAATAACATCAAAATTTGGAAATTGATAAATAGGTATTTGGGGGAGATGGGATTGGGTTAGAATGGGGGGAGCTGGGTGGAGGGCAATTGAGGTGTAATTTGTACTGGTGATCTTATAAGAGATGTGTGTTTATGTCTCTTGTTATTATTAACAGTATTTTGAAAAATTAATAAAATATTAATTAAAAAAAAAAAAATTGTACAGTAGAGCGCAACACACCATAACACATATACCATGCGCTGTGGTGTGCTACGTTTTTACAAAAAGGTCACGTATCTTTTTTTATTCGTTGTAGTGTCTTGGCAGCTAATTCATAAAGAGTGGGCTGCAGTAACGCAAATCAGGGTAATGCGTCTTATAACAGAGTCCATGGGTATAGATCCCTATGGGGGTGAATTGATTTAGCTCCTTGATGGCGTGCCATTGATTCTCCTGTGTTTGGACTCTGCATTTAAAGGGGTTATTCGTCATTTAATTGTGGGGCCAGGGTATTAGGTCTATGGTGATGACAAATATCCATTCAACACACATTATACAGGCATGGTCCACTGCTGTCACCTCACCTTCTAAAAGCCCAGAATAAATTAAAATTTTTATTTTTCGGGTTCAAAAAATTTCCCTTCACTAGGACTCTCTGGGGGGAGATTTACTAAAACTGGAGAGTGCAAAACCTGGTGCAGCTGTGCATATAAACCAATCAGCTTCCAGGTTTTATTTTAAAAGTCAAATTGAATAAGCTGAAGTTAGAAACTGATTGGCTACATTTGTACCAGATTCTTCGTGCTTTCGTTTTAGAAAATCTTCGAGTATCTCGAAGAATCTTCGAGTATTTCGTTTTAGAAAATCTATGAGTAGTGACTTAGCACCTAGCAGAGTGAAACGTGTAAGAGAATCAGGCGGATTGCACTGGAAAACAATAAAATGTAATCTCCAGTGCCGGGACAAGGTCATATAGAGCCCAGGGCGAACATGCCAAATTACGACCCATCCCCCCCTCACCCAGATATCTGAGCATTATGTGTCATTGAAAATCCTCCTCCCAGTACAAATCTGCCCCCCTGCTAAAATCCCCCCTCTCAGCACAAACCTTTGCCCCCCCATCCCCCTTGGCTCAAAACCACTATCTCCCCATATGCCCCCTGCACAAATCCCCCCCCCCCCAAAAAAGAAAAATGTCTCCCTCCTAGCACAAATCCTCTCCTCCCCCACTCCAAATACCAAAGTCCCTCCCTCAATCCCACATCATAGCGCACATCCCTCCCACAAATTTCCCCTCCAAGCACAAATCCCCCAATCATCCCTACTAGCACAAATTGCCCCCCCACCCCCCACACAAAAAAACATTTCCCCTCTACTGTTTTACTTTTTAGCACAAATCCCCCAAATCCTCCCCCCATCCCCCCTCTTAACACAGATCCCATCCTCCCAATCTCATTGTGGTGCCACCCCCCCCTCCACCTCACATGATACCACAGTGCCCAGGGCAGCTGACCCTCCTGCCCACCCCTTATCTCGGCCATGTGAATCTCAGCTTTTGCAAGGTGAGCGGCTCTACTTTTGTATTTGGTTGTATAATTGTCAGGGAATCACAGATTGCTCAGAGCCAACTCCCATCAGTTGGTCGCGTATGGATGGAAGGCTTAGAGGAGAGTAGTTGGGATTTTCTACATCGCAGACCTGCCCTGAGAAATGCCATGCAGCCATCGCCGAGTGCAATCAGCAGGGCTTTTTTTTCAGCAGGAACGCAGGGGCACCTCCAGTCTGAATGTATGCAATGGCAAAGGGGTGCTGGGGTCAATGGGGTGAACTGAAGGGCCTATTGATGCTGGCTTCTGGTGGATCTATTAATGCTGGGGGGGGGCTATTGTTGTTGGGGGGTCTATTTTTGCAGTGGAAGATGTATTGTGGGGGGGGGGGGGCGATTGTGGCAGGGGAGGATTTATTGTTGTTGGTGGGCTATTGTTGTTGGGGGGTCTATTTTTGCAGTGGAAGATTTATTGGGGGGGGGGGGCGATTGTGGCAGGGCAGGATTTATTGTTGTTGGTGGGCTATTGTTGTTGGGGGGTCTATTTTTGCAGTGGAAGATTTATTGGGGGGGGGGGCGCGATTGTGGTAGAGGAGGATTTATTGTTGTTGGGGGGCTATTGTTGTTGGGGAGTCTATTTTTGCAGTGGAAGATTTATTGGGGGGCGATTGTGGCAGGGGAGGATTTATTGTTGTTGGGGGGCTATTGTTGTTTGGGGGGCTATTGTTGTTGGGGTCTATTGTTGCTGATTGCAGGGGATCTATTATACAGTTTTTTCTATTGTTGCAGGGGAAGATTTATTGTAGCTAGGGGGGTGTATTGTTGGGGGGGGGTCTATTGTTGCGGATTCCAGGGGATCTATATTACTGCTTTTCTAGTTATTATTGACAAATTCTATACAAATGACCTAGAACCACAACATGATACTTGGTTCTGTATTATCTAAAAGGGGGGATACTGGGATATGGTAGAGGGTGGAACCAAAGGACAGCACTCGGAGGTGGGTAGGGAGTGGAGACAAGGGGTGACTCAGAAAAGGGGAGTACCTGCACCTATTCTCGGAGAAAAAAAGCCCTGGCAATTAGTCATGAAGAGCCTCCAAGAGATCAGCAGCACTAAGATGCAACAAAAAATGAAAAAATTAGAAAACAATATAATAAAAAGCAGTTTCCTGACCAGTCTCCATGGCAGCCTACGTGTGGGTTAACCCCGCCTCCTCTCCAATGGTATAGGACCCCCCTCTATAAATTTCAGCTTGCAGGTACAGCCAGTGTTCCTTTTTTTTCCTCCTCCAAGGACCCTATTTGGATTGTTCCTGTTGAAATTTTGGTCGGCTTACCTCAGTATGAAAGACGGTGTCTATGTCCAGGGCCCAGCCACGGGCGGGTGAGTGACATTCAAAAATCTGATAACTGTGCGGTGCTTCAGATGGTCGACGGATATCCTGACAGGGTCTGAAGATTTGTCTTCCTCCATGGCAGCGTATTTGTTTTATATGTGTGTCTAAAGTACTTTCTTTCTATCCCTGGTGGCCCAATGGCTTGCGTTCCAGCCATCTCCTTCCTGCTCCCCCTCCGTACAGTCCGGCGGATGCCTGCGCAGTGTGGGATTGGATCTCCGTTCTCTGCCTGCGCATGCGCACTTCGCCGCGATCGAAAGCAAGGCCCGGTCCGCGCATGCGCACTCGCGATCGCGGCCCAGTCACCGCTGACATCGTCCTGGCGCGAAATTTAAGCGCCTGTCAGCCCCAGTGCGAGTGGGAAGCACTGTGGGAATAGCGACATCTTCCCAGTACCTTATCCTTTGTGAATCCAGGTATGTGGGGCCGGATGCTGTATACCTTTGGCGGAGTGCAGGGGGGGGGGGGGAGCGGATGGATGCATATTAGAGATTACACCTGAGTGTTCCTTTTACCTTATAGTGATCCGCTGTTTGCTCTCTATTTCCCTTGTCAGTTGTGGTTTTGCCTGAAACATGGATCCTGTGTCACCGCCCCCTTGTGGCCAGCCCTCTCACAACAGGTGAGTGCTGGTACATTTTAGGGGGATATGGAGGGGGGTGCTAGCTCATGATTCATGGCTAAATCCTGTGTCTCCCTGGATTTCTCTTTCTCCCAGCTTTTCCAGGTCTAGTCAAGAAAGAGACCCTGTCAGGCCACGAAGAGAATCTTCTTCAAGGTCAAGACGCAATGAGTCTCCATCAGGGAGCAGGCATGAAAGGAGACGCTCAAATTCCTCCTCCAGACACCACACACACCTCCACAGTAGCCATACGGCCCAGAGAGCCTGTTGGGGTTGTGGGGCGCATGTCCCGGAGGACAAGTCCCTTTGCGAGCCCTGTTTTGCTCGTGCTTCTGGTGAGAGAGAGTCTGAAGATCAGAGATTGGAATCCCTGGTGAAACGGATTGTTCAACAATCCCTGAAAGAGTGGGGTGCTAGCCCCATACCTGGGCCTGCTACTCCCAGCTCTCCTGCTGAGGCCCCTGAAGACCAAGGCCCCTCTAAACCAAGCTTCACATCCGGAAAATCTTCAGAAAGTGATTCGGAAGAAGAGGAAGGTGCAGTTGGGGGCTTTGATTTCACCCTCGTTTCACCTCTCATAAGAGCAGTCAAGGAGGCTCTGAAATGGGAAGATCCCATTACCCCACAAATGAAACAGCGAAGGTTTTTCAAACACTTGGGGAAAGAGCGGCTAAACTTTCCACTCCTTTCAGAGTTGAAGGATGTCATTCTGGAAGAATGGAGCAGAGGGGATGGCAAGGCCTCCCTATCTTCTAAATTGGCTAAACTGTATCCCTTTAAACCAGAAGAGGTCAGTCACCTGGAATTGGCTCCTCTGGTGGATGCCGCAGTCACCAGACTAGCAAAGCATGTTACCCTACCGCTGGACGATGCGGTTTCCTTTAAAGACCCTCTGGACAGAAAGATGGATCTAGATTTAAAAAAAATCTATATCACAGCCGGTGCGGCTTGTAAGCCTGTGCTAGCATTAGCAGCTATGTCTAAGGCCATGGAAACCTGGGTTTCTGATGTCGAACTGAAGCTGAGAAGTGTGTCTGAAGATGCAGTGGAGAGCTCTCCTGTTCAAGAACTCAAGTTAGCTTCTGTGTTTCTTGGAGAAGCATCCATCGATGTGCTACGTCTCCTATCCAGAACCATGTTGTCTTCTGTCACAGCCAAACGGGCCCTGTGGTTGCGTCCTTGGATGGCAGACCCAGCCTCCAAGCAGGCTTGGTGCAAGATCCCTTTTGAAGGTTCTTCTTTGTTCGGAAACAAATTGGATAGCGCTATTACTAGAGCGACGGGTGGAAAGTCAGGTTTTCTTCCCCAAGATAGGCGCCTCTTTGGCCCTAAGAAGCAGCAAGCAAGAAAACAATTTACAGAGCGTTCAAGAGATGCCCGCTCATACAGGCCTGGGCGAGACTACAGGAGAAACTGGAAAGGAGGTCAAGCATTTTCTCATAAGACGGTCAGAGGCTCAGCACCTTCCGGACAAGAAACCTCAAAGTCTTTTTGAGATTGGGCCCGTTCAGACATGCCAGGTGGGGGCGCGCCTGCTCCACTTTCAGCGTGTCTGGGGGGCCTCAATCTCAGACTTCTGGACCATCAGGACAGTGTCCATAGGACACACATGGACCTTCTCGACAGATCCCGTTTCCAGGTTCATTCCCACCCGCTTGCCTTCTCAGGACGAGAAAAGAAGTGTTTTGCTCGACTATGTAAGCACTTTGGTGGCTCAGGGTGCAATAGTTCCGGTGCCCATGCAAGAAAGATTCCAGGGCGTATATTCGCCCCTCTTTCTAGTACAGAAAAAGAATGGATCATGGCGACCTGTGATAGATCTCACCTATCTCAACAGATTCATAAAGAACGAAAAGTTCAAAATGGAAACCTTATCTACCATTCAGAAAGCAGTGCTTCCAGGAGATTGGCTGGTGTCAATAGATCTCAAAGACGCGTATTTCCACGTGCCTATAGCAGTAAACTTCCACAAGTATCTTCGTTTCGCGATAGAGCTTCGGCACTTCCAGTTAATCTGCCTTCCTTTTGGCCTGTCCACATCCCCAAGGGTGTTCTCCAAGGTCCTTCTGGCTGTGGTAGCTCTAATCAGAACAAAAGGTGTGCGTCTTCAACACTACTTAGACGATCTTCTACTGTTATCGCAAGACAAGGATCAACTTCTGTCCCACAGGGACCTGGTCACCAAAACAACTTTAATGGAGTTTGGATGGTTGTTGAATCTACAAAAAAGTCATCTGGAGCCCTCTCAACATCTGGTCTATCTAGGTGCTCAGTTCAACACCGTTCAGAATACACTTTCTCTTCCTCTAGAGAAAATCCCGGTGGTTCGAGAGAGGATCCATCCAGCCCTCTCCTCCTCCTTTCTGACAGCATCCCAGTGTCTCAAGATTATCGGCACTATGGTCTCAACGGCCCCTATGGTCAAGTGGGCACTGTGGCAAACACGGCCTTTTCAAAGGGGCTTCCTTCTTCAGTGGAATCCGTAAGAAAACGAGCAGCGTATCTTTATTTCCCACAGCATGAGAAGCAGCCTGTTATGGTGGCTCTAACGCAAGAACCTGCTCAATTGCCATTTCCTAGTTCCCATCCCTTGGGTCATCATTACAACCAACGCCAGCAACTCTGGTTGGGGAGCCCATTGCATGGCAGAAGTGGCTCAAGGGAAATGGTCTCCACAAGCCCACTACCTGTTCTCCAATATCCTGGAGCTCCGTGCGGCTTTTCTAGCTCTTCAAGCTTTCCATCATCTGATAGAAGACAAATCCGTGCTTCTCCGAATGGACAACACCACGGCAGTGGCTTATGTGAAGAGACAGGGCATAACCAGAAGTCTCTCCCTTCTTCAAGAGGTAGACCCAATCATGACATGGGCTCAAGCTCATCTGTCCAACATCTCGGCGGCCTACATTCCAGGGCCACAGAATGTCCAGGCAGATTTCCTTTCCAGAGTCCAGTTGAATCACAACGAGTGGTCTCTCCACATAGACTCATTCAAGTGGATTCTGTCCCTAGGGGTCTCACCCGAAGTAGACCTGTTTGCATCTCCATGCAACCACAAACTGGACCGGTACTTCACACACAGCAGGTGTCACCAATCCTGTGGGAGAGATGCTCTGACCGACAGATGGGAATTCAGCAGAGCATATGCTTTTCCCCCCGTTTCCCATCATCCTCAGATTTCTTCAAAGACTCCAAGCAGAAGATGTGGAGATCGTCATGGTGGCCCCTCATTGGCCAAACAGGCCCTGGTTCCCACTTCTCCTGCAGCTCAGTTATCGGAACCCGATTCTCCTGCCTCTCAGACCAGACCTTCTCTCGCAGGGAATAACATTACACCCCTGCCCTGCTCTGCTCTGGTTAACGGTCTGGTTCTTGAAAGGGAGAGGTTGGAATCACTCGGATGCCCTCCTGGGGCAATCCCTACTTTAATGAACTCCAGGAGACCTAGCACGAACAGAGTTTACTGCAGAGTCTGGTCTAGGTTCCTAAAATTCTTCCTCGAATTTTGGAGTTCAAGAAATTCTGAAGTTCCTTCAAGCAGGACTGGATAAATCTCTCTCAGTTGGGACTCTCAGGGTGCAAATATCAGCCTTATCGGTGTTTTCAGGGTTCCCCTGGGCCAAGCATGTACTCATACATCAATTTTTCAAAGGTGCGGTCAGACTCAGACCTCAGAGGAAACCAAGGTTTCCAAAATGGGACCTTCCTCTTGTCCTTAACGTCCTTTCAAGAACCAGTTTGACGGACTCCATCTCTATCAGAGAACTTACCATTAAGACAGCCTTTTTAGTGGCAATCACTTCAGCCAAGAGGGTCTCTGAGATCAGTTCCCTTGGTCATAAAGAACCTTTTCTTACGTTCTTCCCGGATCGAGTGGTCCTAATTCCGATGCTCAATTCCAATCCGAAAGTAATATTGGTTTTTCATGAAAACCAGGAGATTGTTCTTCCTACCTTTCGATCTTCTGAGGATAATGAACCTCATCCCTTGGATGTAGGGAAGACTCTAACGGAATATCTCCAGTCAACATCTTCCTTCAGGCAATCAGATAACCTCTTCGTCCTCTTCTCAGGCAGAAATAGAGGAAAGCAGGCCTCGTCAAGGTCTATTGCAGCCTGGATTGTGTCTGCTATTCAACGAGCTTACTGTGTAGACTGTGTAGAGGGTTTGGCTCCTCCGGAGGCGGTGACAGCCCACTCAACGAGAAGCATCTTAACGTCCTGGGTGGCTTCACATCATGTTGCGCCAGAAGTAGTCTGAAGAGCGGCTTCCTGGTCTTCTGTAAATACGTTTATGACACATTATTGTGTGGAGCCAGCTTCCTTATCTTCAGTTAATTTTGGCTTGACTGTTTTGTCTGCTAATTTGAAGTAAAAATTTTCTTTCTAAAGCATTCCCACCCGTGTGGTCTGGGCTAGTTATTTCCCACACGTAGGCTGCCATGGAGAATGTCAGGAAAACGGAAAATTCCTATCAGATACTTGCCGTAATTTTCCTTTCCTGATGTTCTCAATGGCAGCCGGAGTTCCCACCCTCTGGTCTTGGATTCGGCTAAGATATGGAACACTGGCTGTATCTGCAAGCTGAAATTTATAGAGGGGGTTCCTATACCATTGGAGAGGAGGCGGGGTTAACCCACACGTAGACTGCCATGGAGACCATCAGGAAAGGAAAATTACGGTATCT
Organism: Pelophylax lessonae; assembly: GCF_965119305.1. Classification (NCBI taxonomy): domain Eukaryota; kingdom Metazoa; phylum Chordata; class Amphibia; order Anura; family Ranidae; genus Pelophylax; species Pelophylax lessonae. The sequence continues at coordinate 21,908,846 of NC_138777.1, forward strand.
GATAGGAATTTTCCATTTTTCAGCAAACAAAATTTCCTTCAGTTGGGAAATACCTGTATTATAAGCATTTCTCACAATAAAACAAAGACAGTTTATAGAGCTAAACCCGCAGTCCTGCATATACTGTGCATCTCTCAGGATGGCCAAAAAAATGTTTTTTTTTTTTACTTCTAATGAAAAGTAATAAAGTGAAACGTGGTTAAAAATTAAGATTTTATTACTTATCCAGCAAACGCAGTTTACAGGATATATATACCTTTATTATTATATAATTATATATCTATATATATCATTATACAGAGGAAACAGTGTATTGTCATTATATAAAAAATGTAAAATCAAACATAATAAGACACAGATTTCACATTTTATCTAAACCTGAGACTTCACTGGAATGTGTTACAAATTTTTAAGAAATCCTTCACTAAAACAAGTGTCTTTCACATGTAAAACATATCTTATTTTTTTTTTTTTTCAAGTATGCCAAAACCGTTTGTGCAAGATTACCAGTATATTTTGAATTGTCATTAAAAAAATAAATATTATATTTGAACAGGCAGCCAAAACAAAGGGTGGTGTAAAATTGTCAAACAGCACTGTATTCTAGGTTACAAATAGAAAAAGACAATAAAAACAACAAAAACGGGGGGGGGGGGGGGGGGGGATAAAGCCCTTCTAAAATAAAAAGTTGCCTGGTCCCTATTATCTTTATTAAAGTGCAATGGTAGGTGGTAACCTGTGACAGTCAGCACTGCCAAGTCTGATAATGCCGAAATCTGTTCTGATTGGTGAAAAAATGCCAACACTCAAATATTATTGCCCCCTAAATTCCTCAAAACAGTGTCCTGTAATTAAAGCGGTTTCATATTTACTTGACACAATGGGTGGAATCACATCATGCGGGGACAGGTAGGACACAACTATCGGACATTTCTGTTTTAAATGCTAAAGAGAGTGATGGAAGCAGAATGAAGATATGAGACAGGGAACACAAGAAATGCAAGTACAGGCGGTCCCCGGGTTACAAACAAGATGGGGACTGTAGGTAATCTGATCGTGTGTACAGGGCTTTACAGGAGTGAATTTCCCTTCCTAGGGGGAGATTTCTCCTCACTTCCTGTTGTCTCCCTCCATTTGTAAGTAGGAGTCGTTTGTAAGTCGGATGTTTGTAACCCGGGGACCGCCTGTATGTTACAGGGAACTGCTTTGAAGAATTTTTAGGGGTGTCAACAGTGTTTTAAAACTGTATTAAGAAACTTGCTGGCATAGTTGCATATAGAGCCACCTTTTTCGCTGTTCTGTGGTGCCCTAGGTTTCCTCCAGAGGTTGCTAGGAGTTCCTTGGGTAATGAGCAATTGACATAGTTAGTCAGGTTTCTCATGTTAGTCAGATTTCTCTCTTTCTAAGATAAGTAACTGCTGGCAACATTGATCTTGTTACCTGTCTGACCACAAATGTAAGAAGCATTCACTCTTTTCAGTGACCATGAACCTAATGTACCATGGACTGTAGATATTGTAATTATTAGCAGGGGTACCCTGAGACCAGAAAGTTATTCCAAGGGTCCCTCCATGTTAAAAGGTTGAGGAAGACTGATATAGAGTAACAAAAGGGCTGACATACTAACCCTACCCTACCCATGGTGCCAATAGGGCTGACATACTAACCCTACCCTACCCATGGTGCCAAAAGGGCTGACATACTAACCCTACCCTACCCATGGTGCCAAAAGGGCTGACATACTAACCCTACCCTACCCATGGTGCCAAAAGGGTGGACATACTAACCCTACCCTACCCATGGTGCCAAAAGGGCTGACATACTAACCCTACCCTACCCATGGTGCCAAAAGGGCGGACATACTAACCCTACCCTACCCATGGTGCCAAAAGGGCTGACATACTAACCCTACCCTACCCATGGTGCCTTCTGTTCTGCTCACATATCACAAAGCCTAGGCATTTGAGCACATAGTTCTTGCAGTAGAGAAGAACTAACTAATTCCCTTCAGCTGAGATAACATAACATTAAGGTAGCTGTACTAAAAAGAACCGTGAGTAGCATTTTCCATGTAGAGCAGCTTTTCTCATCCTTTTTAACAAAGAGGAAACCTTGACATTTTTTTTTTCTTTTGAGGAGGAAGTTTGACTTTCCAGAGAAGTTTTCAGTAGGGTTTTGCACTTTGTGGGGATCATTAGGCAACTCAGCATGCACTAAATGGTAACTAGACTCTGTTTAAGATAAAGAATGGAGATGGCGGGGGTTTAACCCGGGGGCATCACAAATGCAAAGCGTGTGCTCTACCACTGAGCTACAACCCCCATTGAAACAACTTTCCAGTCTCAGGAAACCCCTGCTAAAAACGACACTACATTACTACAAGTATTATCTACATCTTATGATACATTAGTGTGATAGTCAGTGGTAAGAATGCTCCTTACACTTGTGGTCATTGGGAAGAAATATCCCCTTACAGATAGTTAAGAAAATCAATGGTGTCAGTTGGAACTTATCTGAGAGTCAGAAATTGCTTTTTGCTCATGGAACCCCTAGCAAACTCTGGAGGAATCCTGGTTGAGAAGCCCTGCTGTAGAGTAACAGAAGGATGGATATATTACTAACCCAACCCAACCCAACCCAATGTGCTTCCTGTTCTGCTCACATAACACAAAGTCTAGGCATTTGAGCATATGGTCCTTGCAGTAGAAAATAATTAACCAATACCCTTCAGCTGAGATAACATGACCAATGTTAAGGCTACATTCACACCTGAGCGTAGCGTTTTTCGCGCGTTTTTTACCGCGATTTTACCGCGATTTTTGCGGCGTTTTTTACCGCGATTTTACCGCGATTTTTACCGCGATTTTTGTGCAGGCGTTTTTAGATTGAATAGAGATCAATGGAAAACGCCTGTAATCTGCCCAAAAAGAAGCTCATGTACTTTTTTGAGCGTTGGGCGTTTTGTATACAGCGTCAAAACGCTCAGATGTGAACAGGGGCCATTGAAATGAATAGGATTTGTCTTGTTGGGCGTTTTGAGAGCTGATCCTAGAGCAGAAAAACGCCCCAAAAACGCCCCAAAACGCCCCAAAACGCCTACATGTGAACGGAGCCTAAGGGTTTTGGATAAGGAAGCTTTTATGGGAAAGAACCTGGAGCAGCATTTTTCCATGTCAGGTATTTATTTATATTCTCCTGATTTATATGTCCCTGCAAGTTTCTAAACACATTTGTAAACAGGTCTACTTTAAGATGGTTCCTGGCACCATGTGTAAAAAGGACATTACTACTTTTATGGGTTCATTGTAGTATTTTATTATAGAGGATTTTATTTGGTCCAGTCTGAAGTTTGTTGATTGCATCTGACAGACTAAAAACAGTTTTTCACTTTGGTCATCTTAGAGAACACAATTGTTGTTTATAATAATAATAACAACATTCTCAGTACAAAAAGAATTCATCTTTGTCAATTACATTCAAAGTCTATCAATTCCCTTGCTTACGTGGTGCTTTAATATATATTGCTGACATACTCTGGCATCCTTATGACAGTTCTACAAGCATGCATTTACCCCAAGGCTAACTTTGCATTCAAAATATTGTACGTTTTGGCACTTGCCTTTAATAAAGTGCTATTTTTGTATATGTTGAATTGGCGAGCCAGCCAGTAAAATAATTCCACTGCTTTTCCATTAAAACCTCTTTTTTCTGCTGCCAGTCTGGTGTTTAAGGTCTTTCCTTCATTGGAGAACAACATAGAGTTCCCAAAAATACATGACGTCTGCTACTCAGCCCATGTGAACTAGTATGTGGCACTCTAGAGCACAAGTGATAGGCATTAGAGTATATGCTAAAAGCAACCTTCAATCAGTCGGGAAGAAAATATTCTCAGATGATATCATCTTGGCCTTTCACTGGCCACCTTAGCCCCCTATGATACTGAGTAGCAAGAATCCTACAGACCATCCATGCATAAAAGAGCTCTATAGACTACATGGCCCAATGTTTGAGGACACCTGATCACCACACCTGAACTTCTTGGACATCCTATTTCAAAACTGTGGACATTATAATGGGGTAAGCCTAACTTTGTGATAATGATGGCCTCCATTCTTCTGGGAAGGCTTTTCAGAACAGTTTGGAGTGCGTCTGTCAAGACCCGGGTCTGACCTCTGCTGTGTCTGGTGATGTCTGTTCTTGCTGAGCCACCTGAGATGCTGCACAGCACCCTGTCTGATCCTTTGGACAATCATGCCTTGTGCCTTGTTTCTTTTGAACCTTGAACTCTTTGCTCCTCCCACAAACTTTCTACTTAAGCCCTGCCTTTGCACTTCCTGTTTTCAAGATTGTTGTGCACTATCCATCCAATATCTCACTGTTGTCACTCCTGCTGCCGTCTGTATCTCTGCTACAACTCATTACCGGCTTTTGGCTTGTTGCTTGACTATGCTTCTGATGGATCCCAACCTGGGACTACTTGTTACCGACCGTTGGCTTGTGTAATGACTACACTTCTGCTTGATCCCTACTTGCTATATCTGCTACTGGAACCAGGCATGCTGACCCCCTGGAGACACATTTAAACCCTTTGATCGCCCCTTTCTTGCCAGTGTCATTAGTACAGTAACAGTGCATATTTTTAGCACTGATTACTGTAGTAATGTCACCGGTCCCCCCAAAAGTGTCAGTTAGGTGCCTGATCTGTCCGCCGCAATGTCACAGTTCCCCTAAAAATCGCAGATCGCCACCATTACTAGTAAAAAAATAAATAGAAATAAAATAAATCTTTCCCCTAGTTTTTAGATGCAAAATCATTTGCGCAAACCAATCAAAATACGCTTATTGGGATTTTTTTTTACCAAAAACATGTAGCAGAATACAAATTGGTCTAAAATGATGACAAAATTAGAATTTTACATTTTTTTTATTGGGAATGTTTTATAGCAGAAAGTAGAAAATATTGTTTTTTTTTTTTTTCAGAATTATCGCTCTTTTTTTTGTTTATAGTGCAAAAAATAAAAATCGCACAAATGTTAAACATTTTGGGAATGTCATATAGCAGAATGTGAAAAATATTTTTTTTTCCAAAATTGTCGCTCTTTTTTCGTTTTTTAGCGTAAAAAAAAAAAAATCGCACAGGTGAACAAATACCACCAAAAAAAAAGAAAAAATCAATTTTATTTGGTTGCAGCGTTGCACGACCACGCAATTGTCAGTAAAATTAACGCAGTGCCGTATCGCAAAACATGGCCTCGTCAGTAAGGGGGCAAATCCTTCCGGTCCAGAACTGATTAGGGGGGTAAAACTTTCCGGTCCAGAAGTTTTTAAACTGTTACCACAAGGTTGGATGAGCACAATTGTCTAAAATGTCTTTGTAAGCTGTAGCTTAAACAGTACCCTTCTGGAAAAATCTGAACTCAGTAAATTGGAGGAGGGTCCATAATGCCCATATCATGTTGGTGTGATGGTCAGGTGTTCAAAACTTTTGATCATATAGTATCGAACTGTGTTGCCTATAACAACCAAAAAGATTCCAGATGTAAGTTCTGTAGTGCAGATTAGAATGAGAGTCTGGTTGTTATAGGTGATTCATACGTGAGGCCAAAATTTCTGCAATCTCGCACAATTGTAAAAGTGCAACTCCTATTGCTTTGGCCTATACACACACACACACACAGCCATTATAACTATATTCCCTAGTTGCATAAGTTAAAATAATTTCAGTGCATGATTATCCTGAGAAAGATCTTCCACGGACATAAAAATATATAATATCTCATCTTTCAAAAAAATAATATGGCACTTCAGTAAAACTAAATATACATCTCAGTAACAAAATCTAAAAAGTTGGCAGAGTTTGATTCCAAAAATATAAACTTTTTTTAAAAATCTAATTATGTACAATTACATTAAACAATATTAAACAAAGACCAATAAAGTGTATTGCGAATTGGCTAGAAGTAGAAGATTAACGATTGGTTGCCATGGGATACCATACATTATTGGTCTTTGCGTCATATGATTTAATATCGTTTTTTTTTTTTTACCCAGAATATTTATTAGTTTACACATGAATTATTACATCCTTTTTTGATCAATATATTTCAATCAAGTTTATATTACATAAAAGCACGACAGGTAAAAAAAAATGTAGTTATGAATATTAGAATGTTTTTACTGCAAATAAATTATTAGGTTTATAACAGTAACCTGTCACATAGAGATATAGAAGCTGCTTTTGCTGATTTGTTTTTGAAGGGGCCGGCTCCACGGCTACATCCTGACCTCCACACACTACTTATGCCTCGTACACACGCAACGATTATCGGCCGACCGATCGGCCGTCTTTTGTCCAGTGTTGTGTTGGTTGGAATGTGCTCTAGACTGCACACAAATTTTTTCGGCCAACAAAAACCAACTTCAGAAGTGATGTCATGTGCTGGTTTACTTTCCGTGTGTTTTTTCTTCTCTGAGCATGCCCAGTCTTGCTCATCAGATTTTTGTCTGCCGAAATCTGTACTGACTGACGAACAATCGGTCGTTCTGTTGACGGCCAACAAAAATTTTATAGCATGCACACCAGATTTTGTTCGGCTGAAAAGTCGCAGTCGGTTGTGAGAAGCATCATACTAACAAGCCGAAAGTCGGCCGATCGGACTTTGGCCGAAAATTCACGGCCAACAATCGTTGCGTGTGTACGAGGCATTAGTGAGTTACTCACCTGGGGCAAGTATGTAGGCAGTGAAATCAAAGACTAGGGATGAGCGGAAATAAAGGAAAACCACCGATTCCCCCACCAGTAAATATCACTAAAATGGTAAATTTAGAGGAAACTCTACATTTCCCAATTAAGTAGCCAATCTGCTTAGGAGAAATTTATTTTTAGTTTAGATTATTTTATAAGGGCTCTTTTGCACTAGTGGGAGGGGTAAACCCCTCTTTTTACCACCCCTCAACTGCTCCCCCTTTAGCTGGAAAAGCAGCACCTAGGGGTGTGCGCATTATGTTCAATGGTCACTACCACTCGCCCAAAGTGACTCATTCAAATGAATGGAACCCTGCTGCAACCACCCCACAACTGTTGGTATATGGTTGCAGCAGGGTAGTCCGGCATTTAGGGTGTTAAAACAGCAGATACAACATCTCCTTATTGCCTGTCAAATGCTCTCTGAAGAGTGAGCCGGACGCCTGATAACAAGAGGCCATTTCTTTTGCACGAGAACAGTTTAATAGTGGTTAAAAGAGGTTTATGTAACCCTCAAGAGCCAATAAAGTGGTTGTAAACCTCAGAAATGAAATATGAATAAAGCATATCCCTTTATAGTGCGTCCTTGTCTCAAATCAGAGCCCTGAATGTAATTTGTGTCCACTGCCTCATTCCTCTGCTATCAGCATGAGTCACTTCTGACAAGTTTTCCTGACACCAAGAGGTAACAAAAGGGGAGGGGAGGGATCTCTAGCACACAGCCTGTGATTGACAGCCTCAGCTCTGCTCCTGTGTGCTGTGTGAAGAGGGTGTGTCTCTCCCCTCCAATCAGCTCTCAGATCTTCTCACTGAGCTCTGCTGTGTGTAATCAGTTTTCTGAAAGCTCAGACAAGCTGTATAAATCCTGCACTTTGAACAGCTGTGGAGAAGAGAAGACTGCAGATAAACAGGTACAACTTATGTAGAAGGATTTGTTTATTCTCTGAGTATTACCTGAGGCCAATCACTTCACTGGTATATGGAAGGGCTTACAGCCACTTTAAAGGACATGACAACCCTTAAAAGCAACCTTAACTGTTTATACCGTTTGTATTAACAAGGCATTTTGCTAAAAGTTTGGTCAAAAATAAGAACTCCAGGTTTCGCTCATCCCTATCCGAGATCTGGATAGTATATTTTTTTTCAGATCAGAGACTTAGTGGGCTGGAAAGCAAAGTTTTAGCTAGCACTTCTGGAGCCAGCATCATCAAATATTACAGCAACAGCAACTCCTATACTGCCTGTCCTGGGAGGTGCCCTTTAATTACATTTTTTCATTAAAAAAAAAAAATCAGAAAAGTGCCAGGAAGGAGAGTGTATGTAAATCACGGACTCTGACTGTATTTTAGGATAAAAAAATATATATATTTTGTCTTACGGGGAGGAATGCCTTGCAGTAAAGAGAATCACCCAACATAGTGGTATACAACAAATTGTTCATCTTTATAATTTAGATGTACCATATCTTCCCAGCAGATTTTAAAAAGTACATCTGCAAAAAAAGAAGAGGAAAAATAACAATATATACACATTCATTAAATAACATAAACCTCCAGGAAACAAATAAAAAAGTGCGATTCCCTGTAGTGACGAGTTCATTGGTACCAGCAGCGCGCCTCCTCGGTCAGAGAGGTCGTTTCCCAGTTAAACATTTCTATAGGTCGGTCCTGTTGACGTTGGGATAGATGGACGTTGCGTTTTGGTAGACGGAGTCAGCGTTTTGGTAGATGGAGTCAGCGTTCTGGTATATAGATTCACTGTTCTGGTATATGGGGTCCTGATCCTCGACTTTTCGAGAATTTATAAAGTCCAGAGCGCACTGATTCAAGAAAACATACTGGCTCTGAATTGGAAAGAAAAACAGTGTTACTAAAGTGAAACGAAACAATGCACCATCAAAAAAAAAAATCCCCAAAAATGTATGTATTAACCACTTAAGCCCCGGAATATTTGGCTGCTCAAAGACCAGGCCCTATTTTGAGATTCGGCACTGCGTGAATTTAACGGACAATTGCGCGGTCGTGCGACGCTGTACCCAAACAAAATTGACGTCCTTTTTTTCCCACAAACAGAGCTTTCTTTTGGTGGTGTTTGATCACCTGTGCGATTTTTATTTTTTGCGCTATAAACAAAAAAAGAGCCACAATTTTGAAAAAATAACAATATTTTTCATATTTTTTATATGAAATTCTCAAAAAAAAATGTAAAAATCAAAATATTTTAACATTTTAGGCCAATTTGTTTTCTGCTACATATGTTTGGTAAAAAAAAATCGCAATAAGCGATTTTGATTGGTTTGCGCAAAAGTTATTGCGTTTACTAACTACGGGAAAGATTTTTGTCATTTTTATTGTTTTTTTTTTACTAGTAATGGCGGCGATCTGCAATTTTTTTTTTTGCGGGACTGCGACATTGGGGCAGACAGATCGGACCCCTGACTGACATTTTTGACACTTGGGAGTACCAGTGACATTACTACAGTAATCAGTGCTATAAATATGCACTGTTACTGTAATAATGACACTGGTAGGGAAGGGGTTGGAGTAACACTGATTACTGTAGTAATGTCACTGGTCCCCCCAAAAGTGTCAAAAATATCAGCTAGGGGTCCGATCTGTCCGCCGCAATGTCGCAGTCCCGCAAAAAATCGCAGATCTCCGCCATTACTAGTAAAAAAAAAAAAAAAAAACAATAAAATGACATACATTTTTTCCGTAGCTAGTAGATGCGATAACCTTTGCGCAAATCAATCAAAATACGCTTATTGCGATTTTTTTTTTACCAAAAATATGTAGCAGAAAACAAATTAGCCTAAAATGTTAAAAAATGTTGATGTTTACATTTTTCTTTTGGGAATGTTATATAGCAGAATGTGAAAAATATTGTTTTTTTTTTTCAGAATTGTCACTCTTTTTTTAGTTTATAGTGCAAAAAATAAAAATCGCACAGGTGATCAAATACCACCAAAAGAAAGCTCTATTTGTGGGAAAAAAGAACATCAATTTTATTTGGGTACAGTGTTGCACGGCCGCGCAATTGTCCATTAAAATAACGCAGTGCCCAATCGCTAAATATGGCCTGGTCATTAAGGGGGAAAATCTTCCGGTCCAGAAGTGGTTAAAAACAATTAAACATTTTTTTTTTAATTACTTTTAACTTTATTTGGCAATCTAATGACTATGGCTATACATTTTTAATATAGATTTTTTGTAATTTGTTTTACTTTTGCAATTTTGACTTGCTTTATTGGAGATGTCCTATAGGTTTTGTTTCTAAGAATGCACTTAAAATAAAGCAATAAAAAAACTAACAGAGGGTTTAGCGGCCAGTGATGGCGAACCTTGGCACCCCAGATGTTTTGGAACTACATTTCCCATGATGCTCAACTACACTGCAGAGTGCATGAGCATCATGGGAAATGTTGTTCCAAAACATCTGGGGTGCCAAGGTTCCCCATCACTGGTTTAGCCCATCACCACAAAAAAAAAAAGTTCTAGCCAAGGACAAATTGGGGTTTATTTACTAAAGAGAGTGCAAAATTAGGCTCACTTCTGCATAGAAACCAATCAGGTTTTATTGTCAAAGTTTAACTGAACAAACTGAAGTTAGAAGCTTCCCCTTTGTAACAGAATATTCCAAGCTTCTTCATCCCCTCCTAAGGAGTCCTCCATTTTATCTCACCTCTGTTTGCACCATCAGGTCTCGGTGCATTCGAAGATCATAAACCACACCGTAAACATCCACTTTATTGTCAGCTTCGATTTGCTTGATGATTCGATCCAAGGCAATCAGAGTTCCCGTCCTGCCGACACCAGCACTGAGAAAGATCGAATATGCGTTAACATCAATCAGTCACAAAATAATCATAATAATACGAAACAAGGGAAATTTTTTTGCTAGAGATCAAGAAACACCAAAAACGACACATCTCTTCCATAAATAATATTCCCAGGCTTCTCTTATATATATTTTTGTGTATACTGACCCCACACCCATAGGAGTCTCATAAAAAAGCTGTGCAAAAACCTCAAACTATCACGAATAATTATTGTAATGTGTATAATATGTTTTTTTTCCCCTACGAATGTCAGTTCCATCTAGTGGTCATATTGTGGTATTTTCCTGAAATGTCTCATTTAGAAAATAACCACATTATGGCCACTAGATGGAGATGATGATCATAGGAAATAAAAATATTACACATTACGACAATCATCCATAAGGTATTTGTACCATCGTTTTTTATATAAATAGACCCCATAAATTTGATGGAGAATTGTACCAAGTCACATATAGTACTATTGCTTCCTTTTGAAAATGATAGCTGCCTGGCTGTCTCTGGCTTTGATGCTTTCTGAATCACTCATACGCATACAGATCAGGAAAATCAGAGAGATGTCGGAACTTCTTTGAAGCATTTGAAAGAGGAGAGAAAAAAAAAGGAGAAATATATAGAGATAAAACAGAAAGAAAGATGGAAAATAGAGGGGGGAGGGGAAGACTAGTAAAGCTGGCCATAAATTGATTGCTTTTTTATTTCATTTATCCTGAATGCTGAATGGAAAGACTACCAGGTTCCTCCATCTACACCAATGTTTCCCAACCTTTTTTCAGTTGTAGCACCCTTAACAATTCTGCACAATCTCGAGGCACCCCATTCTAAAATGTAAACAAAACACCTAAACTAATAGTTTTACATAACGCAGCAACATCCATACACATGGGCCATCCAACATGCAAACTGATACGGACTAGTATTCTAGGGTTTCTCTTCCCCCTCAGTTTCTCTTCTTCTATCTGCTCATGTGACCCCAGTGCTGATGGAGAAGGGATGAGGAGGAGTAAATAAGGAGGCTGTGCAAGAAACCGTCATTCTCCTTATCAACCAGTGATGTCACTGGTTGTCAGGGTGCCAGTGGCATGACCCGCACAGTGCACAAAAAAGGTACAAGAGCTTCTTGGGCATCATGCGTCCTGCGATTTTGTTTGTGCAATGTTACCACGATTCGGCAGGCGGTACAATTGCAAATCATGGGCATCGCACAGGCGTCCCGCGATTTGCAATAATTTCCGGATCGCGGGCAGAATCGCAGTGATTCTGTCCGTAATTCGCTGCGCCCACATGTGAACGTAGCCTTAAGAAAGTTCATAGTCATTTTCTTTCAAGATCAAATCAATATTATTTTCATCCGTTGTTGCAGGGACCTTAAAAGGCTTTGGGCCCATGGACCGGTGCCTACTCTGCCTGAGAGTGAAGGGAAAGAAAGTGAGAGACAAAGGGGAGGAGAAAGAGGCAAGGGGGAGAAACAGAAAGATGGGGAATGTGACAGAGGGGGCTGAGGAAATTAGGAAGAAAGAAATGAGAGAAGGAAAAAAGAGGGAGAGATGGCGGGGGGAAAGAAGGATACAACGGGGAACAGAGAGAGGAGCAGATAAAGAGAGAGTGGGAAGAGGAAGATAAAGGGGGGATGGTGGGATGGGTGACAGATTGAAGCTGAGAATGGGGGGAGATATCAAGGGGAGAGAGAGCATAGGTGGGAAGAGGAGGGAAGACAGAGAAAAGAGGAGAAAGATGGAGAGGGGTAAGAAAAGGAAAACACAGCTAAGAGAAAGATGGGCATACGTGGAATAGTTTGTGTTTTATTTGAAGATCTGTTCTTCTAATGAACCGTGGTGATAATGAAAGGAAATGGAATCCTGAAAAAGGACAGCCTTGTGTTCATACACAGAGACACATTATATGTACTAATCTGAGAAAGGAACGGGGTCTCCACGCATGACTCAGGAAGTTTTGGTTGGGTGGATGGCTAACAATATTGCAGTGTTAGTACAATAAGGGCTATCCCAGCTGAAGATAACAAGTCTAAAGTTTTTTAGGCAAAGAACAGTATACAGCAACCCATATAAGCACGTCAGGATACATTCTTAATGGATAGAAGGTTCTAAACAATACCTACGGCTCCCCACATTCACATCCTTAGTGTGCATTGGCTTGCTAAGCAATCCTGGAACAGGTGACTGTCTAGCACACATGTCAAACACAAGGCCTGCAGGCTGAATCCAGCCCACCAGCCCATTACATGTGGCTCTTACACCCAGGACTTTTTTTTTTGGAGGAAGTGGCTGAACTCTGCACACTGTGCATAGCAGACCTTTTAACCATGCACTCTGTATGTAGCGCACCCCAAAACTCTGCACTCTGTACATAGTGCACCCCTAAACTCTGCACTCTGTAAGTAGTGCACCTCTGAACTCTGTACATAATGCACCCCTGAACTCTGCACTCTGTACATAACGTACTCCTACACGCTGCACTCTGTACATAACATACTCCTGAGCTCTGCACTCTGAACATAACGTACTCCTGAACTCTGCACTCTGTACATAACGCACTCCTGAATGCTGCATTCTGTACATAACTCACTCCTGAACTCTGCACTCTGTACATAACATACTCCTGAACTCTGCACTCTGTACATAACGCACTCCTGAACTCTGCACTCTGTACATAACGCACTCCTGAACTCTGCACTCTGCACATAACACACTCCTGAATGCTGCACTCTGCACATAACGCACTCCTGAACTCTGTACTCTGTACATAACGTGCTCTTGAATGCTGCACTCTGTACATAATGCGCTCCTGAACTTTGCACTCTGCACATAACGCACTCCTGAACTCTTCACTCTGTACATAACGTACTCCTACACGCTGCACTCTGTACATAACTCACTCCTGAGCTCTGCACTCTGAACATAACGTACTCCTGAACTCTGCACTCTGTACATAACGCACTCCTGAATGCTGCATTCTGTACATAACTCACTCCTGAACTCTGCACTCTGTACATAACATACTCCTGAACTCTGCACTCTGTACATAACGTACTCCTGAACTCTGCACTCTGTACATAACATACTCCTGAACTCTGCACTCTGTACATAACATACTCCTGAACTCTGCACTCAACGCACTCCTGGACTCTGCACTCTGTACATAACGCACTCCTGAATGCTGCTCTCTGCACATAACGCACTCATGAACTCTGCACTCTGCACATAACGCACTCCTGAACTGTGCACTCTTTACATAACACACTCCTGAACTCTGCACTCTGTACATAACACACTCCTGAACTTTGCACTCTGTACATAACGCACCCTTGAACTCTGCACTCTGCACATAACGCACTCCTGAACTCTGCACTCTGTACATAACGCACTCCTGAACTCTGCACTCTGTACATAACACACTCCTGAACTCTGCACTGTGCACATAATGCACTCCTGAACTCTGCACTCTGTATATAACGCACTCCTGAACTCTGCACTCTGTACATAACATACTCCTGAACGCTGCACTCTGTACATAACACACTCCTGAACTCTGCACATAACGCAATCCTGGAATTTATTCCCCATTTAAGATCCCCCCGCTGCTATTGCAATTTGGACACACCCACTGTAGCATGCAGTTCAGTGGGGGGGGGGGCATGGTTTAATTTTTGCACCTATTCTCTGAAAAACAAAAAAGCCCTGAATAAATGTATATAGTCTTACAGATACAACCGGCCCTTTGAGGACAACTATAATGCTGATGGGGCCCGTGGCCTGCAATACATTTGAGTTTGACACCCCTGATCTAGCACATACCTGCAGTGAACCAGTATAGGTGAGCTCGGCGAGCTGTTGCCAGAGGTGTAGTCCCGAATTAAATTCCTAAACTGTATCAGGTCGTTAGTTGCTTTGGGAACACCGTGATCCGGCCAGGCAGTGAAATGGAAGTGACGCACCTTCTTGCTTTGCTTCGTTTGTGCCTGAAACAAGGAGAAGATAATGGTGAGATGGTGGCAGTTAAACCTTTGACCCAGTTCCCCAATTAAAGTGACACCAAACAATATCCTCATTCTTCTAGAATAATCCATACACATCCCTGTAATCTATTTTATTTTTTCTATGCAATTTTTTCAGTTGTCAGGGCCGCTGTTAGAAATCATGGGGCTCCGTACTGCCAGAATGACAGGGCCCCAACCCCTGAAAATATCAAAATTATATGTTCGCTAAAAATCAAAGTGCACTAAAATCATTTATTAGCGGACACAAACACAACATAAATGGAGAGGAGAGCAGCGGGGACAGCAATTATTGGAAGTGATCCCTTGTAGCTCACCCCTGCAGCAGCTGAAAGCTAGTGAAAAGGAGGACAAGCTAGCTTTCAGCTGCTACAGGGGGGAGTTACAGGTGATAAGTTCCAGTAAATGCTGCCCCCATTGCCTCTCCTTTTGCTTATCAACTGACTGGGCCCCCTTGTTGAATTGATGGGGTCAGGGCCATTATCAGTAGGCAGAGCCAGAGTATGTCTTAGGGGGTTGTCTTCCAGAAATACCAGCAGGTAACCATCTGAATAAAGAACAACCCAGCAAAAAATGTAAGGGATTGGGGCAGTGGGTGAAGTCCCTTTTTAACTGACCATAAGGGAGAAAATAAGTAATCATTGTTAGGGTTTACATATCCCTTAGACAGGGATGCTAAGTCCATTCCAGATACATCGATGACTAATACAGAAAGTTTTTTTTTGTTAAATGTGTTATTTTTGTACATTTCTTTTACTCAGATGTTTAACAAACTCATGTTTTTGTGAACTATCTGAATGAACTCCACTGCCACCTCCTACTTCTCACCCACTGAGACCAGAATCCTTTGCACTAAAATCAGCTCTAATTTTCCAATTAACTCACATTAGTTACTAAGAAGTCCCTGATGGTCCAGTCTGGAAGAACAGTTTCATTGGTAGAGACCACTGACAAGTTTCCAAAATTCCTGGAGCTCCGCGATGGCCAATATTCCTCACATTTTACCTGGAAAGCATGAACACACAATTACCATCCCAATGATAACAAACAATAGAGAATAATTAAAGGGTATTCACATTCGAAAATAGTTTTGTAAAGTTTTGGATCAGACTAGGAAAGTGTTAAAACCTCTGTCATATTTGGCCCCACTCAAGAGATTTCTTTTGAGGTCAAATCAGACTAAACATAACCAATCAGTCTCATCCTGGTTCCCAGCCAAACCTGGCCGGGCATGGAAGTGTTAGTAGTTCTTCCCTATTAGTGGCCTGGCTAGGACTGGAAGTAAAGGGAAACCTCCCCAAAATAAAATCAGGAGAGGGGCTCTAACCCTTTTGTTGTTTTCATTCACTTCCTGTCCTTATTCTCCCTGATGGGGACAGCAAGAGAAACCCAACAGTGAATTTAGCCTTTTCTCATTCGATTTAAAAAAAGCACAAAGGTTGTAATTGGATGTAGCACCCTCGTAGTTCAGAGTAGGCTGCTAGGTAAATGTAGTTAGCTCCTCTGCAACAGTGGAGCAAGGGTTGATTGATTACTTAGGGTTGTTTAGTGTCTCAGAGGCTGATGTTCTGCTATTTCCCCATCTTCTAGACACTTCTAGGGAGTATAGTGGGAGGGAGAGCAGAACCAGCAGCCTGAATATTTATAGAACTCCAGCCAATCCCTGGGAAGGTGTGGCCAGAAGGTGCAGGGGAAGGCCCATACATATTCTGAGACCTTGCAGCCAGGGGGAAAGGTTCCTGGGCTTAGTCCTTCAGAAGGAGGCCCCTTTTCAGAGTGAGACAGAGAGGAAGCCAGAAATGTCTTTGAAGAGATCGAGGTCCCAGCTAGGCTTTGCTGGGGGGGCTACCAAAGAGAGCTGTGTCCTGTAACTGAGCAGAGTCAGAAGAGAGTTGGTGGGAGGAAGCCCAACCATTCTGGGACTGAGTGAGTAATTGATCCTGCGAAAAACAGAGGAGAATATCTAATATAAAACCTAAAAGAACCCCCCGAAATAGGCCAGAATTACCTCCTGTGAGGGTAGCGCTACATCTAATTTCATCTTGATTTTGTTTTTAGGGACACCTGTAATTCGATGTTGCACCCTCCTAGTTCAGAGTAGGCTGCTAGGTAAATGTAGTTGGCTCCTCTGTAACAGTGGAGCAAGGATTGATTACTTAGGGTTGTTTATTGTCTCACAGGCTGCTGTTCTGCTACTTCCCCATCTTCTAGACACTTCTAGGGAGTATAGAGGAAGGGAGAGCAGAACAGGCAGCCTGAATATTTATAGAACAGGCCCAAATTACCTCCTGTGGGGGGTAGCGCTACATCTAATTTTATCTTGATTTCATTTTGTTAGGGACACCTGCCGCATGATCAGAATATAAATCTCACCATTACAGCTGCTCACATTTTTGGTCTTCACCCCACTTTTCGCTTTTTTTTTTTTTGCTTTTTTTAATGCTTGTTTTGTACCTTGCCAATTTCAACACATCTCGTCAGCATAGCAATGGCTCGGACATCTTTCTCCCAAACCATGCGCCAGAAATCGTTCAAGGTTCTGGGGAGCGGACCTTGCGCTGCGATGAACTCTTTCTTCATGATGAAGCCCTGGAAAAGCAAACAGACTAGTAGTGATCGGCCCAGCAAAAGTAATTCTCCAACCCTGTCAAACCTCCTCTGTTAGTTACTAATCTACTTACCGGGATGAAGTTTGCGTTGATGTAATCATCCGAGGAATTTCCATTAGTGGAAAGTGTAACGCGGGAAGTATCATCTAACATGGGGAAAAAGAAGATACAAGATAATGTCTACAAAGCCAAAACATTATAGAGTTTAGCCTGGCGTATCATTAAAGAAGTTGTAAACTTCAGACATGAAATTTGAACAAAGCATATCCCTCTATAGTGTGTACTTGTCTTAATCCAGAGCGCTAAGTGTCATTTCTGTCTGCTGCCTCCTTCCTCTGCTATCTGCATGAGTTACTTCTGACAAGTTTTCCTGACACCACGAGAAAAAAGGAGGGAGCTCCAGCACACAGCTTGTGATTGACAACCTCAGCTCTGTTTCTGTGTGCTGTGTGAAGGGGGGTCTGTCCCTTCCCTCCAATCAGGGCTCAGAGCTCTCCTCACAGAGCCCAAGTTCATCTCCCTGCCTCTTGCTTTTTCACAGCTGAGAGATCCTGTGTAAATTCTGCACTTTCAATGGATGTAGAGATCAGGGGGCTGCAAATAAACAGGTACAACTTATGTAGAAGGATTTGTTTCATCCCTGTGTATAACCTGAGGCCAGTCACTTCACTGGGTTTTATGTACGGGTTTACAACAACTTTAACATGTGACTGAGCCAGCAGCAAGTTTGCTATACAATTATATTGGGGTGAACTTATATATTTTTAATAATATTATTGAATTAGAGTGTTGGAGTACTGGAATCTAAATTTTATGCAAGTTCTGATTAGATACTTCTGGTAATATAGCATAATTAATTATTTATTATCATATTTATTATACATTATAACAGTTGTATTATCTTTAGAGAGAAACCACAGCAGCCTGTCTCCTGCCAGCAGTAAGCAGAGAAGAACCCTTTCCCTTTCCTGGGTGGAAGCAGTGATCTCTCTGCAGAGGTCCAGCACACCCCCTGTTGAGTCAGACCTAGAGCTTCGTAATCAGCAAAGCTCATGCTTATGATTGGAGAGCTCTATCTCTGACTCAGCAAGAGGGTGTTGGACCTTAGCAGAGAGACTGCTGCTTTTACAGAATGCAAGGGTTCTTCTCTACAGCATGCTGGCAGGAGAGAGGCTTTTTTACTCAGGCTGAGTCTGCTATCTTAAGAATACGAACAGTAAGACTATGGTCACCTTTTGGTTTCATGTGTCCCTGGAATGTATTTGAGCTGAATTAAACATAATGTTTAGTTGGGCTTTAACCCCTTGATGCCGACATAACACATATATGCGGCCTCATTGCACTGGGCTTTTTGCCGTGGGGTCACAAATCTGCGTATCTGTCTTTGTGCTGGGAGCACGCCGCACAGCATGCTCCCAGCGCTGAGGAAGGGGGGTCTCACTGAGATCGGGGACCTGGAACACCCGATACCGGGTGACCTGTTTGCTGTGGTAGCCTCTGATTGGCTACCACGGTAATCAGGCACTGTGAAACCCACCCCTATATTTATTTCTCTGTGAAAGGAAAGGAAAGATACATTGCATCTTTCTCTCTCCTTGCGGAGAGAGAAAAACCAAAAACAACTGTGTGTGTAAAAATAAATAAAAAAAATTAAAAATAGTAATACAAAATAAAATAAAAATTAAGAAAAAATACCTAGATCAAGGTTTGATCTAGGTCAGTGCCAGGGTTAGTGTTTGGGCCAAGTAAGCGTCAAAGGTCAGGGTCAGTAAATTTTGGGCAGGATTTTTATTTTATGTTTTTTTTATTAGTATCCGTGTCAGTTACATATCAGTGCCAATGTTTTTTAGGTAGGATAACAAAAAGCAAAATGCGCTGGGCTGTACTACGGGTACAAACAACAAATAACATACACATATGTGGCATTGCTGCGATCATCAGGAGCAGAAGAATTTATTTTGGGTTGTACTTGGTGGTGGGTTATGGTAGTAACAAGAAATTTTCAGCTATACTATTACTATTTTGGGACAGTTTTCCTTTGATAATAATAAAAAATAAATAAAAAATCAGGAGATTTACTATTACCATTAATGAAAGCCCTATGTGTCACAATTTTTGGATGCACAAAGTAGTTGTGATGATATGTGGGGTTTTACTAACACATGTCAAAGTTGCAAAATTACGCTTACGCATTAAGATTTGTTTTACTCTTAAGCCTCGAGACAGGAGTCAGGAGACATTTGCCGGTTAAAAAAAAGAAAAAACTGTCCGAGACGTGCACGCTGGAAAGCCAACAGCCGACTGACTCCCGATCAGCGCTCTCAGCCAATGGTAGAAAGCACTAATCAGAGCGTTCTGGCGTGGGGGGGGGGGGGGTTAGGGGCGGGCGTCCCTCTGTCAGATTGCAACAGCTTAGCGGGGAGACCACTGAACTAACCACGCATGGTTGATATAGCGGAGCCAACCGTTTTTTTTTTGTTTAACCCTCGGGTTGAACATAAAACAATGGATAGTGTGTACCTGGCTTTAAGCGTGAAGGGGTTAGGGGGTTGTAAAGGTTCCAATATTTTTTTTATAAAAATAACAAACATATTATACTTACTTGCTCTGTGCAAGGGTTTTACACAGAGCAGCCCTGCCGGTGCGCCTGGCTCCTCCCCTTCATCGGGTGCCCCCACTGAGAGCCACTTACCATGGGGGAACATGTGCTAGCACACTCCCGAGTCCCACTGCTGCCCCTATTGACACAGACAGCGGGACTCGGCCCCGCCCCCCCACTCCTGTGTCACTGGATTTGATTGACAGCAGCAGGAGCCAATGGCTCCCGCTGCTATCAATCTATCTAATGAGGACAAAGACAGTGGCTGGAGCTGCAGGGCTCATACACATCGCTGCAAAGGATGGGCTCTGGTAAGAAAAAATAAGTTTTTCACTTTAATGCATAGAATGCATTAAGGTGAAAAACCATGAGACTTTACAATCTCTTTAACCGATTCCCGACCGGCTGCCGCTTATATTCTGCGGCAATGTGGCTCTGCTGCGAAAATCGACGTAGGTCTACATCGGTCACGAGCAGGCAGCTAGGCACTCGTCAGCGGGGAAGCCGAAACACGGGTCAGGCGGCTCCGATTGCCATCTGACACCCGCGATCGGTCCCCGCTGAGAGAGAAGAACGGTCAGCTGTTGTAAACACATCTGACCGTTCTTCACCTTGGAATGATCACAGAGTGCCTGTGATCCATCTATACAGGATCACAGGTCTCTATGATCATTTTAGAAGCCACGCCCCCCCCCCCCCCACGGTTAGAATCACTCCCCTAGGCTCACGTTTAACCCCTTGATCACCCACAATGTTAACCCCTTCCCTGCCCGTGTCATGATTACAGTAACAGTGTATATTTTTCTAGCACTGATTACTGTAGTAATGTCACTGGTCCCCCCCAAAAGTGTCAAAAATGTCAGTCAGGGGTCCGATCTGTCCGCCGCAATGTCACAGTCCCGCAATAAATCGCAGATCGCCGCCATTACTAGTAAAAAAAGAAAAAAAATACAATAAAAATGACATAAAACTTTCCCGTAGTTAGTAGGCGTGATAACTTTTGCGCAAACCAATCAAAATACGCTTATTGCGATTTTTTTATACCAAAAATATGTAGCAGAAAACAAATTGGCCTAAAATGTTAAAAATCTTTGATTTTTAATTTCTTTTTTGAGAATGTTATATAGCAGAATGTGAAAAATATTGTTTTTTTTTTTTTTCAGAATTGTCGCTCTTTTTTTGTTTATAGCGCAAAAAATAAAAAATCGCACAGGTGATCAAATACCACCAAAAGAAAGCTCTGTTTGTGGGAAAAAAAGGACATCAATTTTTTTAAGTACAGTGTCGCAAGACCGCACATTGTCCGTTAAATTATTGCAGTGCCTAATCGCAAAATATGGCCTGGTCATTAACCGCTTGCCGACTGCTCACAGTATATTTACTGCGGCAGTCAGCCCCTCACAGGCAGAGTGACGTAGGTCTACGTCGCTCGCCTGTGAGGCTCTGGGGAGTGAGCGCGCGCCCGCGGAGGCGCGCTCCCGCTCCCGCGCGGTCACGGACCCCCCCGCGCGTGTGACCAGCGGACCCGATGTCCGCCGGTCACTCGGCGATCGGCGGGGGAGAGGGAGAATGTCAGGCAGCTTGTGTAAACAAGCCACCTGTCATTCTCCTCGGTGTAAAGACACTGATCACACGGATCTACTATGTAGATCCGTTGATCAGTGTCCTTACAGCTCAAGCCACAGCCAATCACAGTAGAAAGCACGCCCCTAGGGACACACACAGCCCCTCCCTCCCAAATAAAGTTAACTCCTTCACTACCAGTGTATTTTTACAGTAACAGTGCATATGTATAGCACTGATTACTGTAGAAATGTCACTGGTAACCCCAAAAGTGTCAAAAATGTCAGTCAAGGGTCCGATCTGTCCGCCCCAATGTCGCAGTACCGCAAAAAAAATCACAGATCGCCGCCATTACACGTTAAATAAAACAACAACAAAAATGACAAAAATCTTTCCCTTTGTTAGTAAACGCGATAACTTTTGCGCAAACCAATCAAAATACGCTTTTTGCGATTTTTTTTTACCAAACATAGGTAACTTAAAACAAATTGGCCGAAAATGTTAAAAAATTTTGATTTTTACATTTTTTTTTGGGGGAATTTCATATAAAAAAAATGTGAAAAATATTGTTGTTTTTGCAAAATGTACGCTCTTTTTTTGTTTATAGCGCAAAAAGTAAAAATCGCACGGGTGATCAAATACCACCAAAAGAAAGCTCTGTTTGTGGGAAAAAAAGGACGTCAAATTCGTTTAGGTACAGCGTCGCACGACCGCGCAATTGTCCGTTAAAGTCACGCAGTGCCGAATCGCAAAATACCCCCTGGTCGTTAAGCAGGAAAATCCTCCGGGGCTTAAGTGGTTAAGGGGGATAATCTTCCAGTCCAGAAGTGGTTAAAGGAGATGTACATCAAAGCTGGTTTGGCTGTACATCTCCTATGGATCACAGGAGTGCAGTTTGTTTTGCACTCCTGTGACCCGTTTTCAGCAGAAGTCCGCTCTCTGCTGATGTCACAGAAGTCCAGGCACTGCGTCATCGCGACCACAGAGTCGAGATCCACCATGTGCCTGGATTGACACCCGGCTCAGCCTCTCAGCGAGCCACTGATTGCCTGAGCCGGCCGCTCCCACCGCTCAACAGCCCAGCGTTTCAAAGAGCGAGAGGTGGCAGAGAGGAGATATGCTGACTGACAGTGGAGCTGTTGGAACCGAGCAATCGGTGGTGTTCGATCGCTTGGTTCTCAGTGCAGAGGCACCGTAGGACAGATGCAGCATTGGACCGATGCTGCATCCATCTAGGCAAGTATAAATGGGGGGAAAAAAACAAAAAAAAAAACAATACAGCTCTTTTAAGCTGGCCATACATGTTACCAACTGATTGTACAGTCCCAGTGCATTCTCCTTTACATCTACCAGAGGATGCAGTGCCAACTGCTAAGTCACCAATCTGCTAAGCAAAAGCCCCAGCAAAAGCATTGTTGTAGTTACAATCATTGCTTCTCCAATGACTAACAATACAAATAAATCTTTAAGTCCGTATAGTACTTACACGGCAGCACGTTTGTGTATCGATTCTTTTCTCTGTTTTCTGGTTGATCGCCTGCTGTTTTTGGTAGTCTTTTACCGACAGTACATAATTTCTAAATATGAGAACAAAAGGTAAAAGTGTTATTTATGAAGCAAACCTCGCCTCGCCAGACAGCTGCCCCCATTTGGAGGAATTCTGCTGACCCCTTGTTCTGGTAACAGCTTTAAAAGATTTGGATTTCTGTTCACTTTCTCTCTGGGTGACAATGGTCACCAGTGGAGATAGAGGGGTGAAGCTATACAAAAGGAACACAAACAGCAATAAAAACCTGACAGGGGGTCTTACCTTTCCCTACGCTATGGAATACTTTAAAAAGGGTTTTGCCTTTACATACACTTTAGGCCCTGTTCACACCTGTGCGTTTTTCAGCTCGTAAAACACTCATCTCTGAAGTCTCAAAACGGCCAACAAGGAAAATCCCATTAACTTCAATGGCCCCTGTTCACATTTGAGCATTTTTGTCGCCTGAAGCAAAACGCCTGAAGCTCAAAAAAGTATACGAGCTTCTTTTTTGGCAGATTACAAGAATTTTTGTTAGATGTTAATGCCTGCCTCCAAAACCTGCAAAAAACGCCTGTAAAAATGGCCAGAAAAATGCCAAACAAACGGTTGAAAATGAAACGCTCAGATGTGAATGGAGCCTTATTATAAAAGTAATAAATGTCGTATTCTCATTCTGCTGGTGTAAAGTGTCAGTGGATTAAAGGCCCATACACACAATAATAAAATCGGAAGTAAAATTTCGTCCAATGAACGATCTGCCGATTTTGAAATCGTTAATATAGTGTATATATATATATATATATATATATATATATATATATATATATATATATATGAATAAATATATATATACATATTTTCCAAGTTGCTATTTATCATAGTTTGATTATTTGAACACTATATTTTATTAATTCCACATAATTGCTTTTTATATGCATGAAGTACTAATGTTCGTATATTGCTCTTTCATAGCATCTGTTATATTATCTACTGAGAATTATTGTTCATTTATTTAACATTTGTATGAATTTTTATGTATACTTTTAATATAAATAAACATAGTTAAAAATGCAACAGCATAAGAACATGCCATCAGAGAAGTTAGCACTCTCTCCACTGGATGGCAATAAAACCCAGCACATAAAAAGGCAAACACCAGCCCCAATACAGCAGCTCCAGAAAGAGTGCAATTCCCTAGTGTGCATGCTCCAAAACGCGTTGCGAGCATCTCAGATGGCGCTGCATTCCAGCTAGAGTCCCAGCTTGAGTTCTTGCCCTCGCTTGCAGCTGTCCACCATTACCAACATCCTGCTGGCCGGGTTGACCCCATGAGTTGCGGTGACGGCGTTGACCAGTGAAGCTTCCTTGTACCAGAATACATTATGTGCCTTTTAACTAGTGGCGGCTGGTGCTCCATGGGCCGGGGGGGGGCGGCGGACGCACCATACCCACCCCCCCGGACCACACCAGGCCGCACACCATACCACCCCCAGGACCACAGCAGGACAGGGGACAGGGGAGAGGACAAGACAGAGGATAGGACCGAAATATCGGGCAAACTTATTTTCGAAAAGCAAAAAATTGGCCGTTTATCGTTCGGCCGGCAGATTTTTTTCCTTCGATTTTTTTTGGCTCTGAAAAAAACGATTTTCTATTTGTGCCCATTAACTGGACGAAAAACGAACAATCGGACAAAATGACAGATTTTCCAAAGATCTTTCGGCTAGTGTATGGCCAGCATTAATCTTAAGACTGGATGGGCAAATATACAAATCCCCTCAATCCCATATATGTATTGGGATGCCTTTAGATGTTTGCATATAGATCAGCTTTAAATGATAAATGGCCCACAGCCCTGGCAAAAACAAGGAAGCTACCAGGGGTTGAGGCCTAGTCACACTATATTACTGTATATGAAGTGGGTCAGAGATGCTAAAGGAGTTCTGTTAATAATGAAAAGTCCTTGAGGAATAATCACAGCGTACCTCATACTCTGCACTGAATCCCAGGTTACAGTCAGCGCTCTGCTTCTCAAAATGTTTGGGGAAGTTTGTTGTGCTCATAGCTATGGATGTCTTAATAACACTCCTACAGGAAAAAAGAAGAAAAAACCTTAGTAAAGAGTTTGAGCATAAATAAAAAAAAGTCTACTATATCTATAAGTGTATATATATATATATATATATATATATATATATATATATATATATATATATATATATATATATATATATATATATATATATATATATATATATAAGTATATCCAAAATTATTTGGACGCATGCCTTTACATACACACACTGTGTGTGTATATATATATATATATATATATATATATATACATACACATAGATACATACACACATTATATTGTCAAAAGTATTGGGACGCCTGCCTTTATATGCACATGAACTTTATTGGCATCCCAGTCTTAGTCCGTAGGGTTAATTTTAGAGTTGCCCCACCCTTTGAAGCTATAACAGCTTCAACTCCTCTTGGAAGGCTGTCCACAAGGTTTAGGAGTGTGTCTATGGGAATGTTTGACCATTCTTCCAGAAGCACATTTGTTAGGTCAGGCACTGATGTTGGACGAAAAGGTCTGGCTCGCAGTCTCCGCTCTAATTCATCCTAAAGGTGTTCTGTCGGGTTAAGGTCAGGACTCTGTGCAGGCCAGTCGACTTCCTCCACCCCAAACTTGTTCATCCATGTCTTTATGAACCTTGCTTTGTGCACTCGTGTGCAGTCATGTTCGAACAGGAAGGAGCCATCCCCAAACTGGTCCCACAAAGTTGGGAGCATGAAATTGTCCAAAATGTCTTGGTATGCTGACGCCTTAAGAGTTCCCTTCACTGGAACGAAGGGGCCAAGCGCAACCCCTGAGAAACAACCCCACCCACACCATAACCCCCCCCCCCCCCCCCTCCGCCAAATGATATGGACCAGTGCACAGAGCAAGGTCCATAAAGACATGAATGAGTGAGTTTGGGGTGGAGGAACTTGACTGGCCTGCACAGAGTCCTGACCTCAACCTAATAGAACACCTTTGGGATGAATAGGAGCCGAGAGTGCGAGCCAGGCCTACAACATCACTGTCTGACCTCACAAATGCGCTTCTGGAAGAATGGTCAAACATTCCCATAGACACTCCTAAACCTTGTGGACGGCCTTCCCAGTGGAGTTGAAGCTGTTATATCTGAAAAGGGTGTGCCAACTCAAAAATTAACCCTACGGACTAAGACTGGGTTGCCAATAAAGTTCATGTGCGTGTAAAGGCAGGTGTCCCAATAGGGAAGGGTTGAGGTGGTGAAGGTTTCTACGGGTAACTGTTAGGTGGTTGGAAGGAGAGGAGGTGGAAGACAGGGAGAGTGCGAAACTAATGAGGTGGTGATCAGAGAGTGGGAGAGGTTTGTTGGAGAGGTTGCAGGGAGTGCATAGATAGGAGAAGACAAGGTCAAGGGTGTTTCCAGTGGAGTATGTAGGAGACTGTATCCATTGCTTCAGGTCAAGAGATGAGGTTAGGCTGAGAAGTTTAGAAGCAGTAGTAGTATTGGCATTAACTGGGATGTTAAAGTCACCAAGAATGATTGTGGGGATTTCAGAACAGAGAAAGTAGGGTAGCCAGGCAGAAAAGTCATCAAGGAATGTGGATACTGGTCCAGGGGGCCGGTAGAAGACAGCGATTTTTAAAGAAACAGGAGAAAATAAACGAATGCAATGCACCTCAAAAGAGGAGAATGTCAGAGAGGGAGGTAGGTGAAGTACCTGATAGGTGCTGTATGGGGCTAGAAGGATTCCAACTCCACCTCCCTTCCGTCCACCTGGTCTAGGAGAGTGAGTCTAGAGGAGACCGCCATGGGAGAGGGAAGCAGGAGAAGTAGTATCGGAATTATGAAGCCAGGTTTGAATCATGGCGAGTAGGTTAAAGGAATTTGTGATGAAGAGGTCGTGGAGGGAGGTGAGTTTGTTACAGATGGAGCGGGCGTTCCAAAGGGCGCAGGAAGAAGGGGAGGCTGGTTTCGGAAAGAAGAGGAATGGAAACTAGGTTCTGTGGGTTGCGGCTGCTGGCAGAGGGTGTAGGGTGGTGGGAGAGTGGTGAAAAGCCAAATGGAGGCCCTGGGTTTGGGGATATGTCACCAGAGGCAAGGAGAAGGAGAAGGGTGAGGGAGATAATATGGGAGTGTGATTTATATGAAGGGAGAGTCTTGGACCTTTTCACAGTGTGTGGATGTAAGATTAGCAAGAGTTGGTAGGAGCAGTAATAGGGAGAGGACAGAAGATGGGGTGATATATATGAGCTGTGGGGTGGAGAAGAGGGGTGAAGGTGAGTGAGTTTGAGAATAGAGGACACAACTGTCAGCAGGAGTGGTAGGG
Organism: Pelophylax lessonae; assembly: GCF_965119305.1. Classification (NCBI taxonomy): domain Eukaryota; kingdom Metazoa; phylum Chordata; class Amphibia; order Anura; family Ranidae; genus Pelophylax; species Pelophylax lessonae. The sequence continues at coordinate 21,936,117 of NC_138777.1, forward strand.
AGTGCATGTTACAGAGTGTGCAAAGAGCTCAATAGGGAGACAAGGTCACCTGCAGCCAGTTTGGTGCTTTTTGGTGTTTGCTGTGTATGTTCGCCTTGTGCAATCGCTGAAGTGCAGGTCTTGAAGTATGTATCCCTTGTAGAAAAAATCACTTAGAGAAAGAAGCCTTAAGGAAAGATGCCCAGCAATGTGCTACCCCAGCAATGTGCTTCCCCTTAAGGGTGCACTAAATGTATACTTGTATAAGGGTGGGGGTGGAAATTGGTTAATTAATCATGAGTGGATATAAGGATGTCTAACAGAGTAGATCTTTAACATCTAAAGTCAGACTGAAAAGGGGCAAGAATGACTACAAAGATAAGGCCTAATCGTAAAGCATTATTTGACACTAAACATCATGGTAATGCACACGGGGCAACAGATGAAAAAGGCCACATACCAAAAGCACAAATACACAGAGAGAGTAAACAGGTTCCAGTTGCAGTTATGGGTGGAAAACCTTTAAGTGGAAATCCAACAATTATTTCCATATATTGGAAAGGTTTGGAAAACTCAAAGACAAAATAAATAAATAATCCTGGTACTGGTACCATTGGTGACATTGAGAGATTTGCATTTACTCGAAAGATTTTCTTAAAATTTTGACCTGGTTATGCTATCAGTAAGAGACATATTTTCTTAGGGAGACAACAATGATGGATGTCCTCTTGAAGTTGTATCTGAAGGCCCTAACTTGGTAGGTTTTTTATCCATACCATATTCATACTTGCCGATACTCCCCTACGTGGTGCTCCCCCAATAGTTCATTGACCCTCTGCAGTGGTGTATTTTGGTTTTGTGCTGCCCTAGGCAAGACTAAAATTGGGCGCCCCCCATGTCAATTTTCCCCACTCCTTTTTTAACAGATGTGACTCCATCCAAAACTGAAGGACTACAAGTCCCAGCATGAACCCCTGAGATCTCATGGGGGTGAGAGGGGGCGAGAGAGAGAGGGGTGGATGGCTGAGGGAGGGAAAGAGAGGGGGTATGAGAGAGAGAGAGAGAGGGTGAGGGAGGGAGGGAGGGAGAGAGAGAGAGGGTGGGGGAGGGAGGGAGGGAGAGAGAGGGATGAGAAAGAGAGAGGGGGGATGAGAGAGAGAGGGATGAGAAAGAGAGAGGGGGGATGAGAGAGAGAGAGGGATGAGAAAGAGAGAGGGGGGATGAGAGAGAGAGGGGAGAGAGGTGGGGGATGAGAGAGAGAGAGAGAGGGGAGAGAGAGTGTGTGTGAGAGGAGAGCGAGAGAGGGGGATGAGAGAGGCGGTTCTAGCAACTAGTGGCCAATAGAGTCTCAGGTGGAGGGGGGGGGTGGCTTTTTTGCTGCCCCCCTGCAAAGTGCTGCCCTAGGCCTGGGCCTTGTTGGCCTAAGCCAAAATACAGCACTGACCCTCTGAAGTCATTGAATATACCTGGTACTTCCAAGTATAGGAAGCATGTGACCTTCTCTCCTACCGCTCAGGCTCGTCAGGCTTGAACACTGTCACATAGGATAGGGCAAAGGGTCATAAATCCTGTGTAAGCTCCAACACACTCGGGGAAGGTAACAGTGGGTGGTGGTGTGGGCTTTGGAGAGAACCCTTTAACACTCAAACCCAAAAAGTCCACCACTAACTTATACTCTTTTTCCTTTCACGTCAGTATTTCTTTTCTTTTTTAAGTCATTGTCTTCTTCTCTTCTCTTACTTCATTGTTTCTTCTTCCTCTCCTCCTATCTCCTCCTATCCCCTAGCATTTCCCCAAGATGGCCGCTTTAAGGTTTGTCGTAGCACATGCTTCCTTCAAGGTACCAGGTAGACAAGATGTGGCTTGGAATATCCAACAACACTTCTGAAATTTGATGGTTTAATAAATATGCATGCTCCCCCTGGCCAGGCGGGGAAGTTTATGTTCTGCTTAAGCACCTGTGGTGTCATCCCAAGCAACTGACACTTCCACTTAGATGGTCATGTCTGTGACCACCAGTACAGGGCAGGAGAAAGTCGTAGACATAATGGTTTCCCAACTGCTATCAGTTGGATCATGTGACTGACAATTATGTCACGGGTAACTTTTTATTACCTGAATAAAATGCAATCTATGAAATAAGAACAAGAAGAAAACTTACTGAACGTTTGAGAAGGACATGCCATTCTCTTTGGGTTTGCCTTCATTCCTGTAATAGAAAAAACAGATAAAATGTATTTATACCAAAACTTTCCAGTAATGAAAATGCAAGTTTATAAGCCCAGACACAGTAGTTGCCTATATTCCAATGATGGGAGAGGAAAACGTTTTAGAAGGTTTAGCAAGATCAGTTTACAATGTATTCTGTAGACAACAAAGACGAACCAGTTCTCTTTGACACTAGTGGTGAAAAAACTCTTCAATGAAAAACTTGTGCATTTTGTCAAAATGTCACCATTTTAGTAAAATTATGTGGTTGTAAACCCTTACATTCGCCCAGTGAAATAACTGGCCTCAGGTGATACACGGAGATGAAACAAATCCTCCTACATAGGTTGTACCTGTTTATCACCAGCCATCTTTACCCTACATCCATTCAAAGTGTAGAGTTTAGAATGGATCACTCAGCTCTGAAAAGCAGGGGGTGGGGAGATGAAGTTACACTCAGTGAGGAGAGCTGATTGGGGAGAAGAGACACATCCTCCCTTCACACAGCACAGAGAAACAGAGCTGAGGTTGTCAATCATAGGCTGTGTGCTGGAGATCCCTCCCCTGTCATAATTTATCCCTTGGTGTCAGATAGACTTGTCAGAAGCAGATTAAAGCAGAAAAACGAGGCATCAGACAAAAATGACACTTAGTGCTCTGGATTGAAACAAGTACACACAAAAGAGGGATATGCTTTATTCATATTTCATGTCAGAGGCTTACAGCCATCCTAACTGAAGTAAATGGGGAAGGCAAAATTACGGGGTTTTTTTTTGGTGGTTTTTGGGGTTGATTGAGCTTTAAATGTCTCCTGAAGGTAGCAGAAGCTACTTTTAACCAGTTACCAACCGCCTTCTGCAGATTTACTGTGACAGGCAGCCGCTCCTGGGCAAAGCGACGTAGGTCTACGTCGTTCGCTCTCAGGAGACTAGGGGGCAAGCGCATGCCGCCAGCGGCGCGCCCCCCCCCTTTGCTCGTCAGTGGGGAAGCCGATGCATGTGTCAGGCGGCTCCGATTGCCACCTGACACCCATGATCGTTCCCCGCTGAGAGAGAAGAACGGTCAGCTGTTGTAAACACAGCCGACCGTCCTTCTCCCTGGGATGATCACAGAGCGCCTGTGATCCTTCTATATAGGATCAAATGTCTCTATGGTCATCTCAGTAGCCACGCCCCCCCCCCCCCCACAGTTAGAATACCTCCCCTAGGCTCACATTTAACCCCTTGATCACCCACAGGGTTAACCCCACCCCTGCTAATGGCATTATTACAGTAACAGTGCATATTTTTATAGCGCAAAAAATAAAAAAATCGCACAGGGGATCAAATACCACCAAAAGAAAGCTCTATTTGTGGGGAAAAAAAGGACATAAATTTTGTTTGGGTACAGCATCGCACAACCATGCAATTGATTGTTAAAGTAACGCAGTGCCAAATCGCAAAATAGACAGGAAGGAGGTAAAATCTTCCGGTCTTAAAGTGGTTCACTACCTTGTTAGCCCCATTATTTTATGTTTTTGCAGAGGAACAAAACGGGTAAAATAAATTAAGGTGATAGTACACAAATACTAATCAGGTACACACAAAAGGAAACAAAAATACACATACGATAACAGAATAAAATACACTAAACTAAGCTTAAAAAAAACATTAAAAAAAAAACACCTTCTTTTTGTTTTTAATTATTTTCTTTTTTCAATTAAACAGCTCAATGGGCTATGCAGACATTTACCTGTAAAGTAGGACATCCCTGTCTTTTTAATGACAACTTGCAATTTCCTATGTTAGTCTCCCCTCTAGTGGTCAATTGCTATGCTGCATAATTTTTTGAATACACCCCTTACCTTGTCTGAAATGGACAAAAATGTATATATATTTTTTTTATTTTGTAATATGTACAGCAAGCGTAAGGCCCCTTTCATACCGACTTTCCGATCACGTCCACCTGTCAGTTTTTCAGGTGGACCTAATCGGATGCTCCATGCAGCCCTATGGAGCAGCAGATGTCATCGGTGACATGTCCGCTGACACCCGCCGCTATCCGATCCAATCCTGTCCGTGAAATTCAGATGGATGGAAACCCTATTTTCCATCCGTCTGGAGGATCAGATTGGATAGGATCGGATCGGATGAAAACAGACAGGCGGTCCGTTTTCAACTGATCTCCCACAGAGGACAGCGAGGATCTGACAGGTCCGTCTCAGCGAAGAGGGACGTGCCATCTGCCTGCTCAGCGCTTAACAAAACAGAGTCCGCCAGGCAGAAAGCCCGTGTGAAAGGACCCTAAGGCTACATTCACACCTGAGCGTAGCGTTTTTCGCGCGTTTTTTACCGCGATTTTACTGCGATTTTTGCGGCGTTTTTTACCGCGATTTTACCGCGATTTTTACCGCGATTTTTGTGCAGGCGTTTTTAGATTGAATAGAGATCAATGGAAAACGCCTGTAATCTGCCCAAAAAGAAGCTCATGTACTTTTTTGAGCGTTGGGCGTTTTGTATACAGCGTCAAAACGCTCAGATGTGAACAGGGGCCATTGAAATGAATAGGATTTGTCTTGTTGGGCGTTTTGAGAGCTGATCCTAGAGCAGAAAAACGCCCCAAAAACGCCCCAAAACGCCTAGATGTGAACGGAGCCTAAGACTTCCAAGTATTATTACATCTCACACAGATCACAGCAATCCTCCTGACTATGGGATCGAGGTACTAAAACTGGAGAGTCCAAAATCTGGTGCAGCTCTGCATAGGAACCAATCAGCTTCCAGGTTTTATTGTCAAGGTTTAATTAAACAAGCTGAAGTTAGAAGCTGATTGGCTACTGTGCACAGTTGCACCAGGTTCTGAGGAGGATGGTGCCATCTTTGTTTAGGTATCATCTGGGGTCAGCCACAAATCAGCCCCTCATCTTGTATCTTGTTACAATGTTGATGTCTAGGCAAAGTCACTGCAATGGAACTCAAGCCTGACTTTTAATTAATAAAAGTTATTGATGCTGTGACATGTCAGGAATGTATTCACATATACTGGTTGAATTACTCATAGACCAATTTCAAAGGTACCTTCCAGTCACCACTGAAAAGTAAACGTAAGGATCATAGCCTGGTAAAATTGAACACAGAAAACAAAGTCCTGATAGATCACTTCAGGCTGGCCCCTTTTGCAGGTATAGCTATATAAAAACATTAAAAATAAGTGTCTATACTAATTAAAATCCGGAAATTCACTGTACCACCCTGCTCTGCACATGCTTAGTTGCTTTCTATTCCTGGCACTGTGCCTAAAATCAGAGCGACTAGAGGCTGATCAGTTGACAGCTTTTGAAAGATTTACTTTTGCTGAAGGAGGAAGAAAGCAACAAGGAATGACAAAGACTGTGCTGGGGGAACACAGATTTTGGAGGGTGAAAAGAAAAGCATGAGAGGTGATAGGACAAACTTTGCTGCCAGGGAGACACAAAAGAGGTAAACTTAGGCCGGCCATACATGGTTTGAATCTCGGCCAGTTCATCAGGAACCGGCCGAGATTCTAACCATGTATGGGCAGGCTGAATGTACCAAGTTGATCGATCAATCAACTTGGCTACAACCAGCCTGCCGGATTTTACATACGATTATTGCTAGCAGCTGGTATAGTCGCAAGCAATAATCACTGTCTTCCTCTGACAGGGGCTCCGTGGGAGGGATTCCCCTGTCAACACTGTCTGTATTAATGAGGGAATCGAGTGGTTGCAGCAATTAAACTGTTCCGTTTATGCATGTCTTACAAGGATAGTGTCTTATCTTATCTTCCTGATATTCTTTTCTTTCTCCCTTATTGGCAGATTTGTGACCTTCAGCACTGTAAAGCGTCTGTCAGCCTTCCTATCTAACTGAGCCAGGACATAGAATCAAGGCTGAAAATGTACATATTTTAATCAAAGAAAGTGACATATATGGCGCTTTTCCACTGCATGGAACCAAACGGTTCGGCTCGCTTTTGTGCTTTTCCACTGCTGGTACCGCATGGTACGGTGTAGGAATGGTATGGTACGGTACGGTATGGCGGCGCTTTTCCACTGCATGGAACCGAACGGTACGGCTCTCAAAAACAATACCACCTCGATTGTGGTTCCAAGAGGTACCATACCCGGTACCATATCCCACAATCCTTTGCATGCAGTCACTACTAGCCACTGATTGGTCAGAGAATCGTTGTTATCCCACCCACTTAACTTTAGTACTACTTTAGTGGAAAAGCAAACCATACCGTACCGTACCGAACCGTTCCAACACCGTACCGTGCGGTACCAGCAGTGGAAAAGCAAACCGAGCCAAGCAGGGCCGAGTAGAGCCGAGCCGGTACTTGCAGTGGAAAAGTGCCAATAGTTTTTGAGATCAAGGAGGAGGGGAGAGTTTCCAGTAAGGAAGTGACTGACCTGGGCTTCAACAAAATGGCGGCCTCCAGCAAGAAGAAACAGAAGCAAGCTAAATTTTGGTAGAATAATTATTAATGTGGAATGTATATTCTTTTGTTAAAGAACATTAACTACTTAAGGACCGAGCCCATTTTTGACACATTTTGTTCACAAGTTAAAATCAGTATTTTTTGCTAGAAAACTACTTAGAACCCCCAAACATTATATATATATATATATATATATATATATATATATATATATATATATATATATATATATATATATATATATTGTTTAGTAAAGACTCTGGAGAATAAAATGGCGGTCATAGCAATATTTTTTGTCATGGGATATTTGCGCGGCGTCTTTCAAACGTAATTTTTTTTGGAAAAATTAAATTTCACTGCATTTAAAAAAACTAAACATTAAAGTTATAAAAACCAAAAATTTTCTGCGCTAAATAATATGTGATAAAAAAGGGCGAAAAATATGAACGAAAGCAGCAATACTGATCTATAGAGAAAATCAAAAAAACAAAATTGTACAATGTGTAGCGCTAATATAAATTAGTGATAAATAAATACATGTATGAACATCGATTCAATAACAAGTGCTCATGTATATGGAAAATCATAACAATAGAAACGTCCATAACAAAAAAAAGTGATGATGATGGAAATGAATCCGTGAAAAGAAAGAGTTCCTCAGGTATTTAAACCGTGCAACAAAAATATGGACAACAAGTCCCAGCATAGATGGTGGTAGATAGGAGACCTTTTCCCAGTAGAGATGTGAGCCAGAAATGCACCCGTGGAAGGAATGTAAATTGGCTGCTTACCAGAGTAATAGGACCCCCAAATTAATGGGTAGACCACATGCGCTTAGGATATAAGGATGGTGCAATCCGCACTGGTTAATCCTCCTATCAGGCACCAATGGATCATATAAATGCAATGGGAGGTGTGGATACAATGTATGCATCAGCCATAGCTTCTCATATCCGACTTCTTGATGGTAATCCTATGTAATCAAAGGGGAAACCATCCATTCAGTCCAGGCTTCAGTCTCATAGAATGAGATTCAGAGGTGCGGTGTCTCCATTAAACGTTGACTTTAAAAACAGTCATTGACTTCCACCTTAGCTGAGATTTAAAACCATCCAGAGCTGTCACTGCAGAGTGATCAGACTGGTTACAATGAAACTTTTCCCTGTGCTGGGGTGAGGCCCCTCCCTGCCAGCCGGCAATGACACAGTTTAGCTAAACTTTTCAGTTGTGTGTCATTGCCGGCTGGCAGGGAGGGGCCTTACCCAGGAAAAGTTTAATTGTAACCAGTCTGATCACTCTGCTGTGACAGCTCTGGATGGTTTTAAATCTCAGCTAAGGTGGAAGTCAATGATTGTTTTTAAAGTCAACGTTTAATGGAGACACCGCACCTCTGAATCCCATTCTATGAGACTGAAGCCTAGACTAAATGGATGGTTTCCACTTTGATTACATAGGATTACCATCAAGAAGCTATGGCTGATGCATACATTGTATCCACCCCTCCCATTGCATTTATAGGATCCATTGGTGCCGATAGGAGGATTAAACAGTGCGGATTGCACCATCCTTATATCCTAAGCGCATGTGGTCTACCCATTAATTTGGGGGTCCTATTATTCCGGTAAGCAGCCAATTTACATTCCTTCCACGGGTGCATTTCTGGCTCACATCTCTATTGGGAAAAGGTCTCCTATCTACCACCATCTCCGCTGGGACTTGTTGTCCATATTTTTTGTTGCACGGTTTAAATACCTGAGGAACTCTTTCTTTTCACGGATTCATTTCCATCATCATCACTTTTTTTTTATGGACGTTTCTATTGTTATGATTTTCCATAAACGTGAGCACTTGTTATTGAATTGATGTTCATACATGTATTTATTTATCACTAATTTATGTTAGCGCTACACATTGTAGAATAAACAGTAAAGTTAGCCCATTTTTTTTGTATATTGTGAAATAAGATGTCACGCCGAGTAAATAGATACCCAACATGTTACGGTTTAAAATTGCGCACATTACGGTCAATAAAAATCTCTATAGGTGACACTTTAAACATTTTTAACGGTTACCAGTTTACAGTTAGAGTAGCTCTTTTTTTTTAATTATTGCTCTCGCTCTGGCGATCGCGGTGATACCTCACATGTGTGGTTTAAACAGAGATTTCATTTGTGGCGCAACTTCCGTATACGTTTTCTTTCGTGCGCGAGCTCACGGCGATGGGGGCGGCTTTTTTTTTTTTCCTATTTATTACATTTTTTTTTTATTTTAGCACAGGTTTTTTGAAAAAAAAAAAAAAATCTGATCACTTTTATTGCTGTCACAAGCAATGTAAACATCCCTTGTGACAGCAATAGGCAGGGACAGGTACTCTTTATGGAGGGATCGGGGGTCCCTCCATAAAGACCTTAGACTCCTCCACCACACTTTTGAATACAGTCACTTTTTAAATCCGGCGCCTTTAGCAGCCGAGTAACCCGGATGTGACGTCATGGATGCCGCCTCCGGGTTACGTCATCGGAGACCCGATCAAAGCCGCATCCGGCTTTGATCGAGACTCCATCCAGCCGGCGGATGCGCCAGCTGGTTGCTCGGATCTCCCGGTGTGACGGGAGACCCGGGCAGAGCTGCGGAAGGTGGCGGGAGGGGGGCGTCCCCTCCCGGTCGCTGGGGTAACGATCGAGCGGCTCCCGAGCCACATCGGTCATTACCGTTGGAAAGCCGACCGCCTGCTTTATAAAAACGGTAATGGGGTGATGCCTCTAGCTAGAGGCATCACCCCGGTACAACAAGTTAAAGTCAGCCGACGTAGGTCTACGTGGGTGGTCAGTAAGTGGTTAAAGTATAACTAAGGGCAAAAAAGGGTAAAGGGGCTTTACGCAGACGCTTGAACAGAAGCAGCACGTATCAAAGTGAACATCCAGAAACATGATGTTATAGCAGTGACCACTAGAGAAAAGGGCAAGAGACGATTAAGCCTATCTAGAGGGTTCCACTAACGTTCTGTTTATCAGTGCTTGCACCCAACCATGTGAATGGGGGGGGCATAAATATTTGGTGAGCGTCCATCTGATGGGAGTGGAAGTGAATGTCACACAGCGGTGGTGGTTTTGCGGTGAATTAAGTTATCCTTCATTCACCGGACTTATATCTATTTTTGGACGCACTAAATCAACAATACTATTTTATAATATTTTCTTGGACTGTGCGCTGATCACGATTTATGTTTGGACTTATATATACTTTTTGGATTATGGATCCAAACTCTATGGATTATTATAGTACTTCTAATTTAAGAGCCCCCTCTTCACATTTTATTAATAATTAATTATTAATTAATCATGTATTCACTTTTTATTTTTTGAGCTGCTGGTGGTTTTCACATAATTTGGCGTGATTTTCACTATTTTTATCTAATTCAATAATACTTGTGTCAAAATGAACAATTGATTTTACCTTCTTCTGTACCAGACGAAGTATCCTACTACTGCAGCAATAACAACAACGCCCAGAATGGTTCCAACAACAGCACCGGCAACAACCCCTGAGAGAGAACAGATATGAAATTATCTATATTGGGCCATAAGAGGAATAAAAAAATGTAAAGTGACAACTGACATCCTTAACCTTTTTGCTGCCAGATCTGCACACATATTTAAAAAATCATTTTAACCCTGATGATTTATGTAAAACCCCCAAACATGATATGTTTTCTGAAAGCAGATACCCTAGAGAATAAAATAGCGGTAGTTCCAATTTTTTATGTCACACAATATTATCACAAAGGTCTAAAGTGGATTTTAGGGCAAACAAATGCAATAAACTACCCAATTTCTTGGTAAAATATAAAAGATGTGGTCACACCGAGTAAATTCATACCCAACATGTCAAACCTTAAATTAGTGTGCGCCGTGAAATGATGGCAAACTTCAGTACCCTATATTTTCTATAGGCACCGCTTCACTAACCCCCATGGGTATCAGTTTAGTGTTAGAGAGGAGGTCTGGTGCTAGAATTATTGCTCTCTCTAGCATGTGCCGTGATATGTAACCTGTGTAACGCATTTAACATTTTCACGCGTAGGCGCCCCCGATACATGAGTTTACGTTCATACGTGTGTATATGTGGGGATGGCCTCAAAACTTTTTGACCCGGGGGGGGGTGTATGTGTTTGGGTGTAACTTTATTAATTTTTTTTTTAATAAAAGACCCTGCATGTCTCCACCGGGTCTCAAATGAATGTTTTGCAATGCTGATCACATTGCAAAACATTTCTTTCCGGCTTTGCTAGCCAGGGACACCGAGAGGCTGACCCAGAAGTGACGTCATAAACATCGCTTTCCAGATCAAAGCAAGAAGAGGAGGAGAGCGGATGTCTGTCTGCTCTTCTCCTTGCCCCCCCAGCCGCCACCACCTGCCATGTCAGTCTGGAGCCCACAGATGGGCAAGCAGACCCCGGAAAACATTGGGGGGTGCCGGTACCGGGGGTGTGTGTGTGAGCAATTGGGCAGCAACGCAGCCACCTGAATGCTTTCACCTGACAGGCAGGTGTCTGCCTGTGAGTTTTACACACAATCTTGGTGGCTGCAGCCACTGGATTGTGTATGAAACCCCCCTGCTGTCGTACAGACCTGGCAGCGAAAGGGTTAAATTAACTTTTGGAGTGCTTGGTTGCTGCCATCATGTGATCCAGTGGGGCCAGGCGCCCCATGCATTTTGTTCTTTAATAAACAGATACAGTATCTATACACAAGACATGGAATTGCTACATAGAGATTTTTTTTTTTTTTAGCAATATTTATCATATACATACCTGGGTTCTGAGGTGTTGAAACTTGGTATGAATAAGGAACCATTGTCACAAGGCTACTGACGGTGTTAATTGTCCCATCAGGATTAGGGACGATCTTCGTAAAGCCTGCAACTGTAACACTGGGAAGAGATGTGTACAAAATTAACTGAAAAAGAAACCACATGTGGTTGTACAATTTAATATTAATAATTCCATTTGTGTCCATAAGACACGGATGGCTAAAAACCCAGGCCACATTTATTTATATATTTTTTTACATAATTTATTTAATACTGTATTTATATCTGACAATTACAATATTGAACAAATGAATACTGCCACATTCAGGCTGCAGTCTCAGATGCGCTGACAGTATTTGTCTTGGGGGGGCGGAATGGGGCCTGGCGGGTCTGTATCAAAATGGGGAGGTTTCCAGGAAAGATGGCGTGTAACTATCTTTCCCTACTTGTCTGGAACCTCTCCTTGCCACTAATCACAGTCCCTGTCAGACGGGTGATCCATCCCTACACTACCCATGAAATGTGCACCAAAACTGGAAGCCAGGGCCTTAAATAGGCTCTGCCTCACCCAAGCTGGCTGCCAGAGTCACATGGGGTAGCAGCATCCAATCAGACAGCTTTTCCGGTGACCCAGGAATCCATAGAGGAACCAGGTTCCTCTTGACTGCAATTCTGCGGTGGTCGAGTGCCACCTGCAGTGGAGAAATTAGACTGCACCTGCCTACACAGTGATCAAAGCCCCCGGCCACCAACAGATGGTATGTCTTCAACTAGCCAGAGTTGGGCCTTGAAGTTCAGAAGTCTGAGTCAGCTTGGACTGATTTGAAAATATGTCTAGATTCTTTATTTCTGATATACTAGTGTCCACAGATCAGGGCTCTCAGGTACAGGAACTAAACCATGACCCCCCCAAAACCCCTTCACCCCCCCCCCCCCTTACACACACACACACACACATACCCTCCAAACCGCATAAATATTGAGTGTGGTCAAATTTCACAGTGGGAGGGTCTTAAAGGGGCAATAAATAGCAAGAGTGCATTACGTACAGGGGGATACATGAGTGCAGAGTTCAGGGGTGCAGAGTTCAGGGGTGTGCTTCACAGCTGCTTACCTCTGCATCCCCAATCCACATCTCACCTTCGCACCTCTTCAGCTCTGACCTCTGCATGCCTCCTCCCCCTCCACTGCCTCCATCTTCTGCCTTCTCCTTTAAAGCTCCACCATCTTTCACATGTCATACTTTTGTTGTTGTATTAAAGCGGAGTTCTGGGCACAGAAGTCATTTTTCAATAAACATACCCCCGGGACAGTCAGGGCTAGCACATTCCACAATGGCTAGCCTCTGATCTGTCCCGGTTCGCACTTACCTTTTAGAAGAAATACTTACTTATAAAATTTCTTCCACAGCGTTTCCATCTCTCTTGTGGGCAGCTGAAGCCGGCGCGGTCCTCTTCTGTGTCTTCTTCCACGTCTTCTTGTCCCAGAATGCGCCTGCACCCGCCCCTCTCGTCACTTCCAGTGCGGCACCGCATTCCTCCACAGCTTCTGGGCATGCCCAGAAGCTGTTTAGCAGGGGAATGCGGCGTCGCCCGGAAGTGACGAGCGGGGCGGTGCCGTTGCATTGATTCCTGGGAGCGATGACGTTCAGCTCCCAGGAATCATCGCGAGACAGGAAGTGACGGGTGAGCCGCGGCGCTGAGGGAGGAAGTACTCTGAGGTGAGTATTTACGATCTTCAATTACAAGGTGAGTAAACAAAAAAAAAAAAACCTAACTATCCAATTCCTTTTCAGGTGATGTCTAACTAGCGGAGGGGCACAAAAAAAAAATATTGATTTTGTGCCCGGAACTCCGCTTTAAGCCGAAGAACCCAGCTCGCTCCAGTACCTTCCCTCACACTGTAGGTGGCTCCGATTTCCTTGCAGGGAGATCAACCAGTGGAGTGCATCTGCACTTCCCCCCCGGGGCACCTGCATCTTCATTGTCCCCATCCTGCACTCAGTGGGAGCCACCTAGGAGAACAGGTCTGTAAGACCCGTTGTGAGACAACCTGTCACTTGTAAACACAAAAGCCGAACTTCTGTGTGTACAAGTGTTAGTGATGAGCAGGGAGCAGAGGGCCTGAGCCAGAGGTGGTGTAACGGAGCTCCACCAAGTTCTCGCTAAAAGAAAGCCTGCAGATACATTATTTTATTGTAAACAAATGTGTTATGATACCTATTTTTGCTTGTGTTGTTATTACAATATAAGCTGAATGTTACTGAAAAGCAGCTACTTGGATAGATTAAAACACAAAATCTTTGGAATCAAAAATGAAATAAAATATATCATTACCAGTAGGTTGTTACTGCTTTCAGGGGGGCATTATAATAAGGATTCTGTGTAATACCATCTCCAATTATCACAGTATGTGTTCCAGGAACCCTCAGCTCCCTCGCCTGCCTGGCACTTGTTACGTTTGTGAACAAGGCTACATAGGATGAGGAACTTTTACTGATAAAATCGTTGTAGGTCTTGGATAAAACGTCTTTTGGTGGACTGCTGCCTACAGCTGAAAGAAGATAAAAAAGCACAGTCAAACAAACTATAAGGAGGATACCTTTGATCTATACATAAACAAAAAGAAGGAAACTCCATGATAAAGAAGTCCACCTGGTAATCCACTCCCTCCCACTAAACACCTTTGGAATGAATTGAACCCTGATGGAGAACCAGGTCTTCTCATCCAACATCGATACCTGAACTCACAAATGCTTTTTTTTTTTTCGGCTGAATTGGCAAAGGTTTCCACAGACACAGTTCAAAATCTTGTGAAAAGCCTTCCCAGAAGGCTGTTATATCCACAAAGGTGGGGTTACCCTATATTAATGCCCATTGGTTTGGAATGAGATGTCCAATAAGCTCACATAAATTTGATGGCCAGGTGTCCACAAACTTTTTGCCACTTAGAATATGTTAACCACTTGCCAACTGCCCACAGTAATATTACTGCGGCAGTGCGGCTCCCCTGGGTCCAGTCAGGTAGTACTATGTGACTGGAGGGGAAGGGGTTTAGACACAGCGGGAGTCGGGCTGTGCGATTGCTGCCTTCCTCCCACGATCGTCCGGTAAATGGAGAGAAGACCCGCCTGCTTATGTAAACAAAGCAGGCGGATCTTCTCACTGACAGGCAGGGACAGATCAGCTATGCTGAAACTGCGATCTCTGTGACACACACACACATATATACACACAGTAAGTCAGTAAGCATTAGGCATACATTTAACCCCTTGATCCCCTCCAGTATTAACCCTTTCCCTGCCAGTGTCATTATTACAGTAACAGCGCATATTTTGAGCCCTGATTACTGTAGTAATGTCACCGGTCACCCCAAAAGTGTCAAGAATGTCAGTTAGGGGTCCGATCTGTCCACCTTAATGTCGCAGTCCCGCAAAAAATCGCAGATCGGCACCATTACTAGTAACAAAAAAAATAAAAATGACATAAATCTTTCCTGTAGTTAGTAGACGCAATAACTTTTACGCAAACCAATAAAAAAATGCGCATTGCGATTTTTGCGTAGCAGAAAACAAATTGGCCTAAAATGTTAAAAAAATTTTGATTTTTACATTTTTTTGAGAATTTTGTATAGCAGAATGTGAAAAATATTGTTTTTATTTTTTTCCAAAAGTTTATAGCGCAAAAAATAAAAATCGCACAGGTGATCAAATACCACCAAAATAAATCTCTATTTGTGGGGAAAAAAAGGATGTACATTTTGTTTTGGCACAGCGTTGCACGACCGTGCAATTGTCCGTTAAAGTGACGCAGTGCCGAATCGCAAAATAGGGCCTGGTCAGAAAGGGGGCAAATCCTTCCGGGGCTAAAGTAGTTTATTTAGGCACACATAATATCTGTAAGGAAGCAGGGATACATTTTAAGGCTCGGTTCACACTGGTGTGACCCCAAAATTGAGCGACTTGCATTGCGACTTGCTTGTAACTTGAAGCAACGTCAATGCGACTTTGATGTTTTGCAACTTTAGTCAATCTAAACAATACTGAGTGTGACATAATATTGAACTTACAAAACCCTCTGAAGTTGCAGCCAAAGTTGCAAAGATAGGACAAGGAAGTGACTTTTTTGTGGCTGTTGTGATTTTAACATTCCATCCGTGGCACTCATGTTGCAAGGAAAACGCAGAAATGTAGTGCAAGAACTATTTTGTTTTAAATTAATGGAGTATACAAAGCACCTATTGCAATTAATGTGCTTTGACTTGCCATGCAAATTTCTGTGTCGCAAAAAGTCACATGAGAAGTCACAGCAGTGTGAACCAGGTCCTAAACAACAATAGATATAATTTAAACAATATCAGCAATTATACATTTACATGACATATTTGAACATATAGAGATAATATTCATGATATGCACGGATGGTTGTACACATGGGGGGAGATTTACTAAAACTGGTGCAGACAGAATCTTCTAACAATCATCTTCTAACTTCAGCTTGTTCAATTAAAGGATATATTCACCCATAAAAACATAATAAATGCACATTTTTTTTGCAGGTAAAAAAATGTGCATTTACTATTTTTTTTAAGTAGGAGCCTGGAAAGAATTGCACCCACGATAAGCAGATTGTGGGTGCAGTGCAGGGCTCTTGCAGACTGTCAGTGTAAGCTGTCTGCTTGTACATTGTACAGGCAGGAAGTTACTCTCTGACGGGATGCATTAATGAACTACCTAGAGCAGGGCTTCCCAAACTTTTTTGGGCCGAGACCCACTTCTGAAAACAGTTATTTTTCGGGACCCACTTGCTTGTAATTGAATATTGAAAAGCGCTACAGAATTTGTTGGCGCTACATAAATGCAAATAATAATAATAATGCATATTTTAAAGGGAGGGGATGTTAAATTAAAAATGTAAATTTACTACTTTTCAATTTATTATTGAATATGCTTGCCAGATGTTCTATTGAAGGGTCAGAAACCTGTGGCATATAAGTGCCGTTCTAAATAAAAACCAACAAATGCGCGCTTAGGATAGAAAACTCTAAAACCAAAAACCAAACGCTGGCTGCAGCCCACTAAAAAGATACAACCCAATAAGGGATGTATCGAATGTATGTACAAAAATAAAGTAAGTGATTGGCGCTGCCAAACGTAAGGCCTTTAATAACCAAAGTAAATGTACTGGTGGTGGTGGATTAATATCTATTATAATACATAGGGTGGGTTAATTATGAAATAAATTGATGGTGTAGTGCAAAGTAAAAAATGTGTAGCTGAAAATATAAGTGGGGAACTCTTTAGTGTGAAAAATTATATGGTACAAATAAATGTGTATATTATTGAAAAAAAACGTACAATGTATCAAAAAATAGGAAATGTGCTTCCTCAAAATGTAAATATGATATAGCAGTGTGTTGTATCTGACAGGTATAATAAAAAAGTGCAACAAAGCAAAAATGTGCAAATAGAAAGTATATATAAATATTCATGAGAATGTAATGTATCCAAAAAATAGGGGGGTTGTGCTCCCTTAATGCATAAAACCAAAGAGTGCTATGTCTGGCAAGTGTAGTTAACAAGGTGCAAAAACCAGTAATGTGACGATTAATATCCTATATACAACCTTATACAGATAAATATATACTTGCCAGACATAGCACTCTTTGGTTTTATGCATTAAGGGAGCACAACCCCCCTATTTTTTGGATACATTACACATTTATTTGTACTATATAATTTTTCACACTAAAGAGTTCCCCACTTATATTTTCAGCTACACATTTTTTACTTTGCACTACACCATCAATTTATTTCATAATTAACCCACCCTATGTATTATAATAGATATTAATCCACCACCACCAGTACATTTACTTTGGTTATTAAAGGCCTTACGTTTGGCAGCGCCAATCACTTACTTTATTTTTGTACATATAAGTGCCGTTGTAAGAAATCAGCACCCTCATAGACAGTATAAGGCAAGCAGACGACAGAAATCAACCACCCCAGGACAGTGATCAGCAGGCTATATGGCACTCACCCTCCTTCCTCTCCCAGTGGTCCACAGTGAAGGTGAAGCCCCTGTTTGCCCTCTCCAGGGCCCAGCCCACCTTACTCAGAGTCTCCATGACTATCCTACATAAAAGCCCACATACGTACTCACTGATGCAAGTATTCTCCTCATGGGAAATGCAGACCAGCCTCCGTAAACTGCGTGGGCGGGGTCCTGAATCCATCAGGATTTGACTGCTCTGGCTCTCTGTAATTTGCGCGGGCTTGCACAGCACAATTTAAGTGAGCCTGCTCTCAGTGATTTCCGGCTAAGCGCGACCCACTCAAACGCAGCTCGTGACCCACCATTGGGTCCCGACCCACAGTTTTGGAACCCCTGACCTAGAGTGCTTAACAGTGCCCTGGTAGTTCATCAAGAACTACAAGCCGGCAGACACAAAGGCTGACGGTAGTTGTAGTTTTCCCATTCTCAGAACTCTGTGAATGGATGATGAAGATGTGTGGGCTCTTTTCAAATAGTCACAGCAGGTGCGGGGAGAAGATCCCCGGCCTGTTGACACAGGGAGGCGGTGATTCAGGGAGCAGCTGAAGGAGCGGGACCATGGTACAGGTACCCTTAAAATGGGTGGAACACGTAACATGTTTTCAAAGGTGAACTTATCCTTTAAGCTTTGACAATAAAACCTAGAAGCTGATTAGTTACTTTGCACAGTTGCACCAGATTCTCTGTGCTCCAGTCTTGGTAAATCTCCCCCATGGTGATTGTAGCCATATACAGTAATTGCACCTATTTTAACTAACAGTTAATTTTTCAGAACTGTGTTATTGTAAACCAGTGGTTTTCAAACTGTGACTCGAGGGCCCAAGGGTCCGATGTAGCCCTTTGCTTGCCTTTATTTGGCCTTGATCCACTATTCCCCCCACTGATTTGAGACACTATTCTGCCAACTGACATCATTAATGGGGCACTATTCCTCCACTGATACCAATGATGGGATACTATTCTTCCCACTGATACTAATGATGAGATACTCTTCCTCCCAATGATACCAATTATGGGGTACTATTCTTCCCATTGATACCAATAATGGGATACTATTCCTCCCAAAGATACCAATGATGGGGCACTATTCCTCCCGAAGATACCAATGATGGGGTACTATTCTTCCCATTGATACCACTGATGGAAAACTATTCCTCCCAATGATACCAATGATGAGGCACTATTCCTTCCACTGATACCAACGATGGGGCACCATACCTCCAAATGATACCGCCGATGGGGCACTACTATTGCTCCCAATAATACCAACAATGGAGCATTATTCCTCTCGATGATACCAATATGGGCCACTATTCTTCCCAATGATACAGATGATGGGGCACTATTCCTCCCAATGATACCAACGATGGAGCACTATTCCTCCCAATGATACCAATGATGAGGCACTATTTCTCACACTGATACCGACGATGGGGCACTATTCCTCCCAATGATAACAACAATGGAGCACTATTCCTCACACTGATACCAACTATGGGGCACTATTCCTTCCATTGACACCAAAGATGGGGCACTATTCCTCAGAAAGGATACCGGCGATGGAGGAACTATTCCTTCCACTGATACCAATGATGGGGCACTATTCCTCCCAATGATACCAATAATGGGGCACCATTCCTCTTAATGACACCAACAGTAAAGCACTATTTCTCCCAATGATCCCAAAGATGGGGCACTATTTCTTACAATTATACTAACTATGGTGCACTATTCCTCCCAATGATACCAACGATGGGGCACTATTCCTCCCAATGATACCAATGATGGGGCACTATTCCTCCCAATGATACCAATGATGGAGCACTATTCCCCCCACTGATACCAACGATGGGGCACTATTCCTCCCAATAAAACCAACGACAGGTCAAGAATTAATTTTAAAGCATCATGGCTTTTGTCTGTATGTGTACTCAAAACATCTATCTCATCAATAAATCCTGTTGGATTCGATCAACAGTTTTTATATGAAAATAATTTATCACCTGCATTTTTGTGCGGTTCATATTATGAACCGAGGCTGAGAGGGGAGAAGGTGTTGCATGAGATTCAGAGAAAAATCTCTGTGGACTAGGCATGGCCAGAGTTAGAGTGACTGCATATAGAAGCACACAGAATATACAGCACCCTGAGTCACTACATCATTGGGAATGGGCCTTAGATTTGCCCAGCACAGGGTCACAGACCTTCTAATTAGAGAGTAAGGGGGGTCAGAAGCATGCACTCCTGGAACCAAGAGAGAATACTCCAGAAGCACCAGAAAGAACTCAGGGATCAATGAAATCTCTTTACAATTTCACTTTAGTAGGGAAGAGGAAATTATTTTTAAATAGCTCCTGTTAGCTGTAGGCTTTAGATTCCTAAGGGCTCTTTAACATGGGCAGCTATGCCCTCACAGCATTTTTAACTTGGACTGCAAAGTTTGACAAGCAGCACCACCTGTCAAATTTGCCCATTGAGGTCAACGGGGCCACATCACAACTGCAAGCCGAATGCTTGGCTTGCAGTTGTGACACAGTACCACAATGTAAAATTGCCATTTGGCAACTAAAAAAAATAGCAAAAAAAAAATTTGTGTCAGTAGACAGCCTAGGCTATACCGACCCCCCCAAAAAAAAAAAAAAACTATCAACCACGGATCACTTTTCAGAGGGCATTTAGCATTACTGCATTACTGCCAGTGTGAAAGAGCTCTAAAACACTCTAATTTATTTAATTTGTAATCACAATTTTGGTAATTACACAAAAAGTGACATGCACAGATGTAATCCATAGGGGTCTTCAAAAAGTATCTGCACTTTTTTATATTTAATTGAGATAAAACAAGTGTGGAAAATTTTTGAAGAACCCTTGTACATATAAAAGTAGCGGTTTTAACTGCTAAAGTTTTTATATTTCTGTCCATCAAGTTTGGAGATTTAGGCAAGCCATAGATGATACGATCGGATTACAGGAAAGAAAATTGCACGATTCTGAACGTGTTGATGGGGGTTTCCCTACTGCAGCACTATTGTGTTCTGACAGCGGAGAGCCTTTCTTGCAGAACACAATGATTATTGCTGGTGGCTGTATACCTGCAACTTTATTAGATCAGGTTTCATTTTGTTTAAATATGTTCTCCCTACTCCAAAAAAAAAAAAAAAATGTTTACCATACCATCATCAGTTGTTACAATCACGGCATATGTGCCGACTCGCCCATTTACTGCATCGAGCAATTTGAAAGTGTAAGAAAGCTGATTATAAGAAATCGGTTTTATTTCCACCACGGTGCTGCTGTTTGGTGCAGGTGGGGCTGAAAGAAAGGAGGCAAAAACAAATAATTTATTTATCTGTAGCATCATCTTGTTGTATTTGCTCAAGTTCATTAAAGCTTTCCAAAAGTATGGAAATAAATGCATTTTGTATGTTCAAATTTTTCTCTGGCACCAGATAGATTTTCTTATTCATTCCAGACTCCATTCACAAATCGGTATCTACCACTTTGAGAAATGCCGTAAAATACTGCTCAGTGTTTTTCTAAAATGTTTTGGGCATTCACAGAAAACTGCTACTAAAATACCACATGCATTATTTTATGAAGCAATGCGGTACTTTAGAAGTTAAAGCTTGTGGTAATTTAACACCAGCAGTTGCCGGCGTCCTTAACATCCATTATTATATAGCTGGTTGTTAGAGAGCAGGCGGCCGCTGCGTCCTTAACAACCAATGAGTCATCAGCTGTCAGCAGGGTTCCCTGCAGACAGCTGAATGTAAAGAAAAGAACTACCGGCATTAAAAAAATCACAGAAAAAAAATGCCTTTCCCCCTCCCCAATCCATACCAGGCCCTTATCTGAGCATGCAGCTCAGCAGGCTAGGAGGAAAAGGGGGGGGGGGGCAAGCGGCACCCCCCACTCCTGAACCATACCAGGACACAGGGGGAGGTGCTTTGCGAAACCCCACTGACAGCTAATGACTCATCTGTTGTTAAGTACGAGGCAGCCACCCGTTTCCTAACAACCATGACAGTTACTGGTTGTTAAGGATACCGGTGGACGCCCGAACCTTAACAACCAGTTAAAATCATACACATTGCTCAAATACCGCATGCCTGGAACGTTAATTATGGCATGCATTTAAATATTTATTTCCTTCTGTGAATTGAGTTGAAGCCTGTTAATGCGTTATTTACCTAACGTTTTCAGCGTTTTGCGGTAAATACTGCAAAACCGTATAGTGAATTGACAGTTTCAGGATTCCATGTGATATTTAGGCAAAATATGTTTGGACACCTAAATAAAGTGGACCTGTAGGTCAGTAAGAATCAGGATCTGCCTGACTTTGGCTAGATTAATCAGTGCACACATGAGGTCCATGCTGTGTGCACGGCATGACCCCATTCTGTTACTGGGAGTGGAAAAACAGAGGTACACTGGACTGGTGGAGAGGGTGCAAGCTCAGCAGCATCCCTCTTTATGCAACATACCTCAAGTGGCAGTGTGTAGTGACACAGAACAGTACTTTCATTCAGATGAATTTGGCACTTTTACTGCACACAGTGTGATAGCTCATCTCTAA
Source organism: Pelophylax lessonae (assembly GCF_965119305.1). Lineage (NCBI taxonomy): Eukaryota > Metazoa > Chordata > Amphibia > Anura > Ranidae > Pelophylax > Pelophylax lessonae. The sequence goes on from NC_138777.1 coordinate 21,958,188, forward strand.
GTTGGGGAACTGCCTTAATGTCAGATAGTATGTTGCAAACAAAGTAACCATCAACTGATGTAGTGCTTATTACCGCCCCATATATGTGCATTTACATAAAAGTATGTGAAATGCAGTTATATATGCAACTACAATTAAACCTCAACCTTGTGTGACCACTTGGTCTAAAGTATAACCAAAGTAGTAAACAGTTCAATCAGTGTCATGCTGTAAACATATGTGAAAAATAAATACAGTAAAGTCTTTTTAAACTTGACTTTGTGTATGTCCTTAATCACAGTGTTCAATTGTGAAAGTTTGATATATTGTTATTTAAAATCGTTCCGTCTCCATTTAACATACAAGTGTTACCGCCACCATCAAATGTGTTCTCACCTTCACGGAGAAAGCTCATTAATTGGATTTAGATAAATGCACTTTATGTTCTCCAATAGATGGACTTACGACCCCAAGCGTTTCCTAATAGTTCAACCTAGAGTTGTCACAATTACTCTTGATTAATTTAATCCTTTCTCTTTCGGAGAATTGTCTCCTCTTCTCCAAATTAATTTCTAAATATAGATGAGTTTATCCAAATTCAATTAGTGAGCTTGTTCTGTGAAGGTGAGAACACATTTGATGGTGGCAGTAACCAGGGCCAAAACAGGGGGGGCAGGGGCGACGTACGCCACGGGTGCTGCATCTAGAGGGGCACCGCCCCACCTGCATAATTCAGTGAATACCAGAGAAACAAATAGGAGGGAGACTGCATAGCACAGTAGCGCTGAATCTCTCAGCTCCTTCCGCCCGCCTGCCCGGTAGAAAAGCATTCCTGAGCTACGCTTTAGCTACTGTTGCTATGTTGCTAAGCAAAAGTAGCTGCAGCGTCACTCTGGAATGCTGTTTTAACGGGCAGGCGGGCGGAAGGAGCGGAGAGATTCAGCGCTACTGTGCTATGCAGTCTCCCTACTTATATTTTATTCTCTGGTATTCACTGAACTATGCTGTGTGCGACACCTGTCCATTAGACTTAATTGGGCAGCAGAGGCCCCCTTAGAGCGACAGCACCCAGTGCTGGCGGCAGCCCCAGCGCAGTGCTGGAGCACTGTGAGGTCTCACTCCTAGTGCCCAAACAGCACCTTTTCTGAGGGAGGCATCCCAACTACAGTACAGGTTTGCATGGAAAAGCCTGCCTAGAACTGGAGGGCATTTGATAGAACTATGGGGGGGGGGGGGGGGGTGTGCAGATGGCCCAGGACTAGGAAAGTGGGGGGTGCAGAGAAGGAACTTGATGGGGGGGGGGTCGTGCAGAGGAGTCCTTGGACTTGAAAAGGGGGTTGGTTTGGCAAAAGATTGAGGGGTGCAGAGAGGGCCCTGGACTGGGGGGGTGCAGAGGAGGCCCTGGACTGGGGGGGGGGTGCAGAGGAGGCCCTGGACTAGAAAAGGGTTGGTGTGGCAAACACCCTGGATTAGGAGGGGGTGCAGAGGAGGCCCTGAACCAAGACAGAAGTGCAGGGGAGGCCCTGGACTTGAAAAGGGGGGTTGTTGTGGCAAAGGACCTGGATTAGAAGGGGCGGGGTGCAAAGGAGGTCTTGAGCTTGGGGCTGCAGGGGAGGCCTTGGACTAGGAGAGGGGGTACAGAGGAGGCCTTGGACTAGGAGGGGGGGTGTAGAGGAGGCCCTGGACTAGGAGAGGGGGTGCAGAGGAGGCCCTTGACTAGGAAAAGGGGTTTGTTGTGGCAAAGGCCCTGGAAAGAGGGGGTACAAAAGAGATAGTGGTCTAGGTGAGGGGGTGTCTGAAGGTCCCAGATTAGGACAGCAGGTGTCTGGAGGTTCTGGACTAGAAGAGGGGAATTGTGAAGGCCCGGACTAGGAAAGAGGGTTCCTGAAGGACCTGCCAGATTAAGGGAGAAATAGCCTGAACCTAAAGCCTGGGTTGAGGAAGAGCCTGCCTGGGCCCTGGAGGGTGATCTTGAAGTCGGTGAGTTCACAATATAAATGGGGACATTCAACATCTGTCACAAGTAATGCCAAACAGGAGTAGAGAAACAGGTTGTGTGACAAATTTATTAAATACCTGATCTCCCCTTTCCTGCTATCCAACCCACGTGACAATTAGGCCTCATTCACATGGAGCATATGTGTCCATGCACTGTGTGATGGCCGAGTACCACATGGGGATGCACAGGTGTTCTGTGCATCCCAGTGCAGGCAGTCCAATCAAAGTCAATTCAGACAGCATCATGGACATAGTCTCATGTCAAAACTTGACATGTGGGCAGAAAGGGATACACATATCTGAATGCACAGTGTCTGCATTTGGATCTGTGCACCTACTTCTACGGGTGAAGCTCTGAGGTGGATGCAGATGCAGCAAAAAGTGGCTCAGCATACAGGACGTGTCTCAGCGCCTGTCTGAATGAGACTTTATAGGAATTTTCAAAACTAGAGAAGCCAGAATCTGGAGCAGCTGTGCATGGCAACCAATCAGCTCAAAGCTTTCATTTTCAAAGCTTAACTTAACAAGCTGAAGATAGAAGCTGATTGGTTGCCATGAGCAGCTGCTACAGATTCTGACTTCACCGGTTTTGATAAATTCCCCTCGCTGTTGTACATTTCATACTCCTGACTACTGCATACTAAGTAGATTACATTCTTCGTTAGCGCAGGCTGTGTATAGAAAAGTATATTAGAGTAATAAATTAAAGTAATAGAAAAGTTTTATTTTATTAAAATGAATGTACTGAGGTCTGTTACATACTTGCTTGTGGCACAGTCATTAAAGCATATGTCCCTTTAAACCCCTCACATTGTTGGTTCAATCTGACCACACCCACACTATATTAACACATACCACTTTTCTTGGAAGTAGGGGGGTGCAAAAAATGATCAGCCCTGGGTGCCAGATGTGGTAGTTACAGCACTGGCGGTAACACGTGTACGTTAAATGGTGAAGGAAAAATTAAAAAAAAAAACAATATTTTGAACTTTCACAATCAAACAGTGTTATTAAAGTGGAGCTCCACCCAAAAGGAGAAGTTCCGCTTTAAGCACTCCTACACCCCTTCCCTGCCAAATTTAACATGTAATTTTTTGGGCAGGTACCTGCTCCCACTTCTGCTTAGATCGCCTAGGCCAGGAGTGTCAAACTAAATTTCATTAAAGGCCGCATTAGCAGTATGGTTGCCCCCAAAGCCTGATTATTGCTGTAAGACTATATATCTACTCTTTTAATATTCAGGAGTAAGCTACGTACAGGGTGCAGACTTCAGGGTGTACAGAGATCGGGGTTTAGAAGTGCGCTGTGTATAGAGTGCAGAGATCAGGGGAGCACTGTGTACAGAGTACAGGGTTTAGGGGTGCCTTATGTACAGAGTGCAGAGTTCAGGGGTGCGCTGTGTACAGAGTACAGGGTTTAGGGATACGCTGTGTACAGAGTGCAGAGTTCGGGGTGCGCTGTATACAGAGTGCAGAGTTCAGGGGTGTGCTGTGTACAGAGTGCAGAGTTCAGGAGTGCGCTGTATACAGAGTGCAGAGTTCAGCAGTTCAAGGGTGCACTGTGTACAGAGTACATGGTTTAAGGGTGTGCTCTGTACATAGTGCATAGTTTAGGGGTGCACTGTACAGAGTGCAGAGTGCAGGGGTGAGCTGTGTACAGAGTGCAGAGTTAGGAAGCGCGCAGTATACAGAGTGCAGAGTTCAGGGGTTTGTTGTGTACAGAGTTCAGGGTTCAGGGGCGCACTGTGTACAGAGTTCAGGAGTGCGTTGTGTACAGACTGCAGAGTTCAGGAGTGTGCTGTGTACAGACTGCAGAGTTTTGGAGTGTGCTATCCACAATGTACAACACCAAACCCTCAAAGCTTCCTTGCATCTCTACTCTCTCCTTCTTCTCTCTGTGTAGGCGGTTTTCTCAACTACCCATGTATTTGGCTCTGTTATACCTCCCTGTGCAGGTGACGATGCTCTGTAAGGAGATCGTTCTCACTCATATTTTGGAGAGCTGTCCTTGCCATAAGGGATCTATTACACCTGAAAGCAAAGCATTTTCTTGTAAACACAGAAGTGACAGTAAGAAGTGGGAGGGTGATAGCCGGAGGTGCTGGAATAGAGTTCTGCCATGATCCTGCAGCAAAGTTGGATGGGTGGGCCACATGACAAGGCCTGGCAGGCCGGATTCGGCCTATCGGGCCTTGTGTTTGACATATGTGGTCTAGGCGATCCAAGCGGAAGTTCGTCTCTCCCCCTCCCTCCCTGCAGTCTTTTGGGACTTATCACAGGTCCCAGAAGATTGCCAGACCATTCAACATGCACAGCGCGACTTGTGCATGTGCAGTGCGCACCCGGCTGTGACAGTTTGCGGGTGAGAGGGAGAGAAGTGACGGTTCGGGTGACCACATCACTGGACCCTGTGACAGGTAAGTGTGTGTCTTTTGAAAGTCAGCAGCTATACTTTTTTGTAGCTAATGACCTTTAAATAAACACCAAAATGACTGGAGCTCCTCTTTAACCTTTTGGTCGCCGAGGGTACGCAAATATGCGGCCTCTCGGCGGCTGGGCCTTAGTGCCGCGTGGCCGCATATTTTCATGCAATAGCGCAGACAGTGCTGTGCCAAGAGCGCCCACCTTGCGTGCTCCTGATGCAGTGACCGCCGGCTCACGGAAAGTTCCCAATCGCCGTTTGCGATGGGGACCTTTCAGATCATGTGACCGCAGTGACAGCCAATCACAGTGGTCATGTGGCCATAAGTCCTGCCCAGCCTCCCGGCATAGCAAACCCCTTAAAGAGCCGCCGACAGCCAAGGGGTTAGGGACAAACAGTCAAGTTTAAAAATATTTTATTATATTTATTGTTCACATGTGTTTACAACATTACATTGATTGAATTGGTCATTACTTTGGTATAATTTAGACCAAGTAGTCACACATGGTTGAGATTTAATTGCAGTTGCATAAATGTGTTTCAAACACTTTTATGTAAATGCACATATATGTGGGAGGGAATAATTGCTGCACTAGTTGATGGTTACCTAGTTTCTTCACATGACCGCAGTCTGCATCTGGTCCCAGGCATTGATGAAGGTTCCCCCATGTGCAGGGCGAGAAAGCCCCACCCACAAGCTTGTGTGACCAGTAGATGTAAAAGGGAACCTGATGCTAAAAACTGATTTTAACTTTACCAAATGTACAAAAAATTTTTTCAATTCTACCATTACAAGTGTTAAGCTAAAGAGCAGGATATACTCACCTGCTTCAGAAGTCATGTTCTGTATCTTTACCCCTTCACTGGCTCTTTCACATGACAAGGTGCTTACTGTGATGTTGTAAATGGTGAAGGGACTTAAACCTTCTATAGTGTATCTGTGAATTCCATTAGCATCGCATTGACTGATTTTAAGTTGGGTTCCATTGGTTACTGAATTTGTAAGTTGGGTTCCATAGGTTACTGAGAAGTAGTTAAATATTCCTACTGGACATGTCCATTCCAATGAAATATTGTATGAAGTGACCGCAATCACATTAAGTCCAGACACGGCCTCTGGAACTAAGAAGAAAATAATAGAAATGTAAACTGCATCAATTAAATTACAAACTATGATCAATTTTTAAAGGGTCTTTGGTTTAATTAATGTTCACCATACAATCACCAATAAATCAGCTGATTGATAAAATGCATTCGCACCTTTGAAAATAATTTACCTTTTAAGCTATTTAATCTAAAGGGGAAGTGAAGTACATTTTCAACTATCCCCTTATGAGTTTTTTTCTTTTTCGTACATCACGGGACACAGAGCCATATTTATTACCATATAGGTTATACGCCACCTTCAGGGGGGAATGGACACTGGTAACCAATCAGACAGGAAGTCCCCTTATATAACCCCTCCTACACAGGAAGTACCTCAGTTTTTTCACCAGTGTCTAAAAGGTGATGGTCATGGTGGAGAAATCTCCACATTTTTTTGATATTTTTTTGATATTTTTTTCAAAGAAGAAGAAAGAAGATTATGTTATATACCCCGATCAAAGATCTCTGAATCTAAGGGGGTAGCAATCAGACCCATCCAAAAAAGTCAAAGCCTAAAAGCATGGTAACTGAGCCTCAGGAAAGCAGATACGAGGTTTTGCCTGTAACGTTGTCCTTCTTAGGCACTGGACCCTGGGATCCAGACCCTTGGTAAAACCAATTCCAAAGGCGCTCTGGCAGGGTGCTCTACAGGTCTGAAGGAAGTGGTCCCTCAAAAACAAGGGGACCCGGTCCTTGAAGGTCAGCATGTGACAAAGCTCACTGTGAAGGGGGAAGATTGGATTCTTGTTACAAGACAGAATCCTGCAGCGGGACTGGTAAGTCTACTGTAAAAAATATTTGAAAAAATATTTTTATGCACTGTTCCCTTAAAAGATAACAGATACCGTGTGCCATGCTGGTCTCTGCAAGAGACAATGGGTGTATTAGCTATGTTAAAGCACACCCTGTTTGAATATATTCTGCTTTTTATGCGCAAAGCAGTGGGTGTTTCAGCAGTGTCATACTACACCTTGTTTGTTTAAACATACAGTATCTCGCCAAAGTGAGTACACCCCTCACATTGTTTGTAAATATTTTAATATATCTTTTCATGTGACAACACTGAAGAAATGACACTTCTACACTACAATGTAAAGTAGTGAGTGTACAGCTTGTATAACAGTGTATATTTGCTGTCCCCTCTGGAGACATGTTTGGCCAGTCCATCACCTTTACCCTCAGTTTCCTTAGCAAGGCAGTGGTCGTCTTGGAGGTGTATTTGGGGTTGTTATCATGTTGGAATACTGCCCTGCACCCCCCCTGGAAATTTTCTGTCCTGTTCTAAGAGGGGAATCTATGGAGACCCTGCACTAAAGGGGGATCTATGGGGGACCCTGGCCTGGCCTGCTCTAAAGGGGATCTATGGGGACCCTGCTCTAAAGGGGGATCTATGGGGACCCTGGCCTAGCCTGCTCTAAAGGGGGGGGGGTCTATGGGGACCCTGCTCTAAAGGGTATCCATGAGGGACCCTGGCCTGGCCTGCTCTAAAGGGGGATCTATGGGGACCCTGGCCTGCTCTAAAGGGGGATCTATGGGGGACCCTGGCCTGCTCTAAGGGGGGATATCTGGGGACCCTTCTCTAAAGGGGATCTATGGGGGACCCTGGCCTAGCCTGCCCTAAAGCAGGATCTATAGGGACAAAAAGGGGCGGATCATGGGTGACCTTAAAATGATGCCCCCCCCCCCTGAAAAAATTTCTGCGGACGCCCATGCCTGCGGCCCAGTCTCTGAAGGGAGGGGATCATGCTCTGCTTCAGTATGTCACAGTACATGTTGGCATTCATGGTTCCCTCAATGAACTGTAGCGAGAGGAACTTCCGTTGTTGCCCCCACCCCTGTGACATCAGAAACTGGAAGCAACGAGGATTTAATCACTTCTGGTTTCTGTTTGTTAGTTTACAAGCCGTTACTGGCTTGTAAAGCATCTAATTAAACTAATCTCCATTTGACAGATGCTTTGGAGGGCACAGGAGGGTTATGAGGACTAATAGACCCCAGATTTCTCCATGAAGAGCACCTGTCATTGCCCATACTATCACAAGGGATGTTGTTCATCCCTTGTGATAGCAATAAAGTTCAATAAAAAAGAAAAATAAAGATACAGTGGTAAAAAATTAATAAAATGTAAAAAAATGTAAATCCCCCCCTCCCCCATTTATCCCCCTGTGCTCATGCGCATATGTGAATGTGCACGTAGCTCCTGCAAGCATATGTAAACATTGATCACACCAAACGTGAGGTATTCTCACGAACATCAGAGTGAGAGCAATAATTCCAGCACTAGACCTATATAAATATATCAGATAAGCCTGATCCCAATATATAACCAACAGGAACAAGACTATGGATGGGATTTTGTGAGGCACCAATAAACATTACTATTATAATAAAATCCCAAAAAAGTTTATTGTATAACAAGTTTAAAAACACAGTATAGATACACATTCATACAAAATACATGATCTATATATAGAGAACGAAACAATCTCCATCCATCCAAGGGCATGAAAACACAGGCGACACCCCTACGCGTTTCATCTCAATGAGTCCTTTAGGGGGGTTAATATGTCATTTGGAGATCAGATATATGCAATCACCGCCGGTGAAAAAAAAACAATATTTTTTACTTTCTGCTAGAAAACATTCCCAAAAAAAAAAGTAAAAAATCTAATTTCTTCATCAACTTAGGTCAATATGTATTCTGCTACATATTTTTGGTAAAAAACAAAATCCCAAAATAAGCATATATGGTTTGCACAAAAGGTATCGCATCTACAAACGATGGGATAGATTTAGGGACTTTTTTTTTTTATATATTTTTTTACTAGTAATGGCAGAGATCATCGATTTTTAGTGGGACTGCGTCATTGTGGCAGACAACTCTGACACTTAAGCTGGATACACACTATCCAACTTTTGTGGTTAGATTTCCTTCAGATTTACCTTTTCTATGTAGTGCAGGCATTGCATACAAATTGAAAGTGTTTAGGTTTGACCTCATATTATCTGGTTTTGGTAAATCTAAAGGAAAAAGCTTTCAGAAAATCTTATAGTGTGTATGGCCCATAAGTGACACTTTTTGGGAAGCAGTGGCACCAATACAGTGATCAGTGCTAAAAGAAAATGTAACTGTCACTGTATAAATGACACTGGCAGGAAAGGGGTTAATATCATGGACAATCAAAGGGTTAAATGTGTTCCCTATGAGTGCTTTCTAACTGTGTGGGGGAGGTGTTTTGACTTAAGGAAAACAGAGATCCGTGTTTCTGCTAAGCAGAAACACAAGATCTCCATTTTCCGCTTTGGCAGAACGGTGGTCTGTCTTGTTTACATAGTCAGACTGCCGTTCTGCCTCTCTCCGAACAATTGCGCTCCAAAGCTGAAGAAGAAAATCACGTACAGGTACGCGATTTTGCTCTTAAGGGCCACCCTGCCGCAGTATATCTACTTGGGGCGATCCTTCAGCGGATAAACCCCAAATCAAACATTTATTATATTGCAGCTTACCAATTCTTAGGCTCCGTTCACATGTAGGCGTTGTGGGGCGTTTTTGAGGCGTTTTTCTGCTCTAGGATCAGCTCTCAAAACGCCCAACAAGACAAATCCTATTCATTTCAATGGCCCCTGTTCACATCTGAGCGTTTTGACGCTGTGAGCAAAACGCCCAACGCTCAAAAAAGTACATGAGCTTCTTTTTGGGCAGATTACAGGCGTTTTTCCATTGGTCTCTATTCAATCTAAAAACGCCTGCACAAAAACGCCTGTAAAACGCCTGCAAAAACGCCCATAAAAACGCCTGTAATAGCAACGCCAAGATGTGAACGTAGCCTTAGAGTGTTTTTCAGCTCAAAAAAAACGTTCCAAAACGCCCAACAAGTAAAACCCCATTAATTTAAATGGCCCCTGTTCACATCTGAGCGTTTTGCAAAACGCTGTAGCTGAAAAAAGTACATGAGCTTCTTTTTGGGCTGATTACCAGCGTTTTTAATAGATGTCAATGCCTGCCTCCAAAAACGCCTGAAAAAAAAAACGCCTGAAAATCGCGGTAAAACGCGGTAAAAAAACGCTACGCTCAAGTGTGAATGCAGCCTTAGACTCCATTCACACCTAGGCGTTTTTGAGTGTTTTTCAGCTCCAAAAACGCTAAAAAAAAACGTTCCAAAACGCCCAACAAGTAAAACCCTATTCATTTAAATGGCCCCTGTTCACATCTGAGCGTTTTCCAAACGCCTGTAGCTGAAAAAAGTACATGAGCTTCTTTTTTGGCTGATTATCAGCGTTTTTGATCGATGTCAATGCCTGCCTCCAAAAACGCCTGAAAAAGGCGCCTGAAAATCGCGGTAAAAAATTGCGGTAAAATCGCGGTAAAAATCGCAGTAAACCGTGTGAATGCAGCCTTAGATGTGATGGCTGCATTAGTTTCTATTTTTCTTTCTTCTATTTTCATCTGGTGATCCCGCCAGTAAGTCTGACGCCCTTCAGCAGACTGTATCAGTTACAGAGATGAGACAAACCCTTTGCCATTGACAGGGGGCATGCATACAGGGTGTGCCAGGTATAAAAATAAATCAACATAAATATGAATGCTTTTAAACATGAATGAATTTATGTTGATTTATTTTTATATGTGTATAGTATGTATATTTTCTATATGTGTATTATGTTGCTGATTTCTTTTTCCTATACATACATATTAGATGTCTGTGAAGTGTATACAGATGGCAGAAGATCTGAAGAAGCGGAATATATAGGCTGGGAAACATGTTGGCACATTATGTACTTTTTATCTGTTATACATTATTGATTTCATTGTATGTATTATGTTTTTATGGGTTACCATATCTGTTCATGCCCCTACATACTATGAGGTTGTTTATATATATGACTGTGGATACTAAATAAATGCATTTTTGTACTTTTCTAATAAGTTATTGATATGGTTGTTCTTTCATTTGGGAGTCACCATTTAAAGCGGAGTTCCGGCCACAGAAAAAAAATTTCAATGAACATACCCCTGGGACAGTCAGGGCATTCCACAATGGATAGCCTCTGATCTGTCCCGGTTCGCACTTACCTTTTAGAAGAAATACTCACTTTTAAAATTTCTTCTTCAGCGTTGCCATCTCTGTTGTGGGCAGTTGAAGCCAGCGCGATCCTCTTCTGCGTCCTCTTCCGTGTCTTCTTCTCCCAGAATGCGCCGCACCGGCCCCTCTCGTCACTTCCGGTGTGGCGCCGCATTCCTCCACAGCTTCTGGGCATTGATGTGGTTGTTCTTTCATTTGGGAGTCACCATTTAAAGTGGAGTTCCGGCCACAGAAAAAAAATTTCAATGAACATACCCCCGGGACAGTCAGGGCATTCCACAATGGCTAGCCTCTGATCTGTCCCGGTTCGCACTTACCTTTTAGAAGAAATACTCACTTTTAAAATTTCTTCTCCAGTGTTGCCATCTCTGTTGTAGGCAGTTGAAGCCGGCGCGATCCTCTTCTGCGTCCTCTTCCGTGTCTTCTTCTCCCAGAATGCGCCTGCACCGGCCCCTCTCGTCACTTCCGGCGCGGCGCCGCATTCCTCCACAGCTTCTGGGCATGCCCAGAAGCTGTTTAGCAGGGAATGCAGCGTCGCACCGGAAGTGACGAGCGGGGCCGGTGCGGCGCATTGATTCCTGGGAGCGATGACGTTCAGCTCCCAGGAATCATTGCAAAGCAGGAAGTGACGGCGCGGGCCGTGCGGCGGAGGGAGGAAGTGGAAGAGAGGTGAATATTTTCTTTCTTCAATTACAAGGCAAGTAAAAAAAAAAAAAAAATCATAACTACCCATTTCTGTTTCAGGTGACCTATAGCAAGCGGATGGCCCAAAATCGACTATGTCGATTTTGTGGCCAGAACTCCGCTTTAAAAGCCCAATATATGTGGGGTTAGATTAGCCTCTTCCTTTCTGTTTTTTCATACCATATGTAGCTATAGGGCTGGTTTCTCCCAAATCTTTCTGACTCACATCTAATACCATGAGACACAAATTACTTTTCTTTCAGTCTTGATTTTTATATTCAATTTATTTTACTTACATGTGCAGGTAGTTACTGGCACAGGGGTAGATTCAGTGGTGCCATCAGCGGCTATTACATATACATTAAGTGTATACGTCTCTCCCGGTGTTAGATTCACTATTGTAATGGATTCATTGTTCACTATTATATTATTTATCAGTGCAGATGATGACGTGACATTTGTCTGTACTCTGTATTTGTAAATATTCTGATATTCATCTGGTCTGGTCCAATTTAAAGATATGGAGGTAGTTGTAGCAGATATGTTTTTCAAGAGCTGCACCGGCATTGGTTCTGTAGACCAAAAAATAAAATTATTCACAGTTTTAATTAAAAAGATCAGAAACAGCAATTGAAGAGTAACAGCTGAGGGACAGAAAGAGGAGCATTGGCAGCAGTGAAGAAAACCAGTACAAATGCAATTCTCACTCTGCTTCTAGGTAATTAAAGTGTAGTTCCAGGCAAAAAGCCGACTCGGTCTCAAACAATATCTCCCCCCCCCCCCCACCCTCCTTTTAGTTTTTGGCAATTTTTCTTTTTGGTACCTTTTCTGCATTTCTTCTTTGGGACTTCCGTCCTATGTCGCCGCGGTGAGGTACATCACTTCCGCGGTTGCACCCAGCCCTCCTCCTTCCCCTCGCTGCCTTCTGGGACCTGTGTGTCCCCCAGAAGATGACAGGACCATTCAGAAAGTGCAGTAGGAAACGGCTGTGAAGCTTCAAGGCTTCATTGCCGGTTTCCTTTACTTGCAATGCCGGCGACTGCACCAGAAGCCGATGGACTGATCGACTTGGGGTGCCGACATCATGGGCTCCCTAGACAGGTAAGTGTCCTGATATTAAAAGTCAGCAGCTACAGTATTTGTAGCTGCTGACTTTTATTTTTTTATCCATGCTGAATATCCGCTTTAAAATAAAGTTTTATCTATAGAAACGTTTTCTTCTCATTAAACCCTCAACTCCTTGAGTGCAGCCTGCCAGTAAAATAACCTACCTTCCTCCCAGGTCCCACAATCTTCACTTAGGTTCTGATTACCCTTGTATTTGGAGGGGGGGGGGGGGTGTAGAAATGCATGTTTGAACGTAATTTTTGCTGCCTCTCCAACTGCTTCCCTTTAAAGATTACCTAAAGGCATAACTTGTTATCTATTTTTGGATGATGGATTAGAACCCCTATCAGTTTTTATTGCGGTCTGTGCCCCTGGTAAGGAGTGTCACCTTCTCTATTTGTTCTGTTTACCATTATCAGTGTAAGTAAAAGAAAACCCCATATTTTGGGTTGTCCCCAGAAAGGTAATAGAGGGGAAATTCTCCAATGGGGACACTAGTTCTGGTCATCAGGGGGTCCCCAAGGAATTTCCCTAATTTCCAGGAATTCCATTTCACTTCTTGTTTGGCTACGGGACAAAATCTGACCGGAGGTTATAACCCTCCTTTACTCTATCCAAAAAAAAAGTTTTGCCCATAGTTCTACTTTATGTTGCAAAGACAGCGGATGGGGTGTACACATGCCGCAGCTGCAATGCTTTACATTGCAGCATGGCAAAGAATATCCCCACTCTCACTTTCAACAGGGAGTACCGCCCGCCAAACTTGACTCTATAATGCTTAGCACGCCTTATACAAGGAAACTACCCAGTTGAGTCCTCCTCACACTCTATACATGCTCCATGGCCCAATTCATTTCTATGGATGAGCCACGCTCATGGTGCCCTGTAGCTATTCAGTGGAATATGACTCATCTTTAAGAATGAAGAGCACCATTGCGCCTGGAGGTGCAATGACTGTAAAGTGAAAACATTTGCACCATGTAGATAGATTAATAAAGAATTGATACACAATTTATTTCATTTTTTTCCCTTATACTGGCTTTTCAAAATGACAAATGCCATAAATTAGAGGTTTGAATTAAAGGGTATAATGCAGTTAAACACTGTTGATAAATAATAAAATAATAAAGTTTTTACAGAGGCCTCTATATCAAAAGGAGAGGAGGGCAGAGAGACAAGTGCAACCCCCCCAGGACCAGTGTCATTGGTATCAGGAAGTAGAGAAGTAGGGGGCATTTAGCTGCCTGGGTGGTGCCAAGTTAGCATGGCTACACCGTGACCTGTCCCTGTTCACCATACTGCATCACTTGCATGTTAAGAGGGGGGACTCTGTTGTGGTGGGGTATTGACTGGACTCTGTTGTAATATGGGGGGCTGTGTTGTGATGGTGGGATACTCTGTTATGATGATAGGACTCTGTTGTGGTTTGGGGGGGGGGGACACTCTGTTGTGATAGGGAAATTCTGTTCTGATGAGGGGGGGGGGACTCTGCTGTGATGGGGGGATTCTGTTGTGGCGGGGGGGGGGCTCTGTTGTGATAGGGAAATTCTGTTCTGATGAGGGGGGGGGGACTCTGCTGTGATGGGGGGATTCTGTTGTGGCGGGGGGGGGGGAAGGCTCTGTTGTGATCAGAAAACACTCTGTTGTGATGGGGGGAGCTCTGTTATAATGGGGGGGGGTTCTGATGTGATGGGGGGACTCCAACGAGAAGGGAAGTATTCTGATAAGATGGGGCAACTCTGATTTGAAGGAAGTGATGTAATGGGGGGGGACTGTGATGTAAAGGGGTCTGACTCTGAAGTGATTTGTGTTATCTGATGTGAAGGGGGAATTCCTCCATGTAGCACCAAGGAGTGGGTGACATCATCACTCAGTGCAGATGTTTGTGTCCTTCAGCCCAATAAATACAGTTTAGGACAGAGATGTCTCTGCATTTTGCATACTTTTAAAGGGTGCCATGACTAAAATAAAACGGTTGATAAACACTGGCCTATAACATGTGCTTTTCACTGCAGCCACATAGAGATGTAGGGAACTAAGAGGAGAGGATAAAACAATAGTAGGTTGACATTATGCCCCCCAACTTTTTACATGGGGACAGTCCCCACCAAATGAGAGACAGCTAGGAATATGTTACCCTCCCAGTCTAAGCACAGGCCTACAATTGCTCTATGGTGCATGTAAGCCACCAAATGTATCAGACAGTGGAAAAATAGGAAGTAGGCAACCAATTTAAACATCCTAAAAGTTCCGATTTTATCTCCAGTCAATTTTACAAAAAATATTTTTTTCAGAAAGAGTTCTGAAGCGCACACCTTAAAAGATGCCTGGTTCAAAGATCAATACCTCCTTTGGTGATTCAGAGGATTCAAAGGACATGCAGAAATATTCCACACCCAGATTTTTTTCTTTTTGGAAAATGCTATTTTTTTTTTGTTTATTATTTTCGAAAATTCTATTTTCTTCTATTTTTTTTTTTTTTTTTTAATATCCCCTCTCAATGCTATGAAAATTTTATATATTAAAAACAACCCAAATAATGATTTATTTCACTGCTGCTACTCAAAATCCCCCAAAATTCTGTATTATGTCCAACCAAACACAACAACGTTCAATTACCAGTAGCTCATACTGTCATACTGTATCAATATTAAATACTAAAAATAAAATATACTTATACAAAAAAAGATATAAAAGTTTATAGATAAATAACACCAGTGCAGCAACGTTCACAGTCCAAAAATGGTGTAGAGACACAGAAGGTTTTTTATCTTCATGCATAGAATGCATAAAGGTAAAAAAACTTTTAGCCTTTAGAACCTCTTTAAAAAAAACATTCCCTATTTTTTTTCTAAAATGAATACACAATAGGACTAGATTTTTTATATGTTTACCCACCTCAAAGCTCCAGGCACAACATTAAATATATTCATCAATAGCCACAAAGGACATACATCCACTTTGTGTGCACCAAATGCCTTTGTAAACTTAGACATTACCTTGTAAAAATAGTGATGACATCATCACTGTGCTTTACATAGCCTATGCAGAAAGCAGAGCAGTGGGAGGGGCCAAGCAGGCTCCACCATCCTAAGTATGCCTGTAGAAACCTTCAGGACGGGCGGAGACCAGACCAGTCATCTTACACAAGGAGAAAGAGCAGGAGTGACTGGAAATTTATAAATAAAGCCAAACTGTAAGAGTTGATTCTTATGGATTTCTATACAGATCCTGAAGAAGTACACAAAGGACACTGAAGAGTCAAGTAAAAATGCACAGCTCTTATATTTAAAAAATATTTGTTTTGTCTAGATATCAGCTTTAATTATGCATGAACAATGAACACTTACTTGTAAATACAAAGTAGCTGACAGGTGTACTCTGATATCTCCGGACTCCGACTGTCCTCACAGTAATGGTGTAATAACTCCCAGATTTCAGGCTCGGAAGGGTTATATTTGAAAAGTCACTTTGCACAGTGTTGGGGGAAGAAGCAATCCAATAATAGGTTATATCGTATGACTTTGGCACCCCGGTCATATTCACTGGCTCTACCCAAGTTAATGTGATGGTGTTTGTCTCGATTGTATTAAAAGTGAAGTTTCCTGGTGGAGTCGGATCTGAGAAGAAAAAAAAAACACTTAGAAGAGACAATGGCTGCACCCATGGTGGGCCAGACAGCACAAACCAATCACACTGATGATATAATTGGTCTCAGACAGGGCTTTTTTTCCTCAAACAATAGGTGCAGGCCCTTCATAACCCCCCTCGCACCCCCTTCCCAAACGCATCAAATAGTGGGTGTGGTCAAATTCACAGTGGGAGGGTCTTAAAGGAGCATTAAATACCAGGAGTGCATAGTACAGTACATAGTAAGTACAGAGTGCAGAGGCCGGGGGGGGGGGGGTTACACACAAAGTGCAAAGTTCAGAGTTGCGCTACATGCAGAGTTCAGGGGTGCACTAAACACATAGCATGGAGGTCAGGGGTGCACACAATGCAGAGATCAGCCTTCTTCCACAGCTGCCTACCTCTGCATCCCCCATCCACATCTCACTTTCACCCTTCTTCTTCTTTAGTACCTCTCCATGCACTGTAGGTGGCTCTGCCTCTCTCACTTCAAGGGAGATCTTCCAGTAGGGGTGTTGGCATCCACCTGCATCTGCCTTGTCCCAATTTTGCACTCAGTGGGAGCCGCTTAGGAGACAAGCTGTCATTTGTCTTCTTCGGCCCCCTTTACGTGTAAGTCACCCTGTGTCTATTAGGGGCACAGGGTGACCAAGAACCCCAGTTGGGTCTACACTAATCAGACTCGCTGTACAACCACACCGGACTCAGCATTTCGTGTTACCCCAGTTATCCTGAGTTCTATATGTGTAGTTTGTGTTGAAAGAGTGAAGGGCCTCTTTCACTTGGGACAATAATATTTTTGAACAATATCCCTCAAGAAATATATAAAGATAAACAATTTGACTTTTCAGATTGCTTGAATATTGTTGGAGTCTCTTATAGACCCTTGAAGATAGTGAGGTGGGGTTTGTTATTGTTAAGTACCTGTATCCCATTGTTCTATTGTTTCTGTCTGCCTTAACATCAACTTATTATGGGATGTATATGTGTATGTGGATTGGCTGCTAAGGGGGAGGGGGGATATATCCCACAGTGTATATCTTTTGTGCCTGTGTTTCAATAAACAGTTGTTATTCTGGTTGACCCAAAATCTGGTACTGTCTAGTTCTTGGGGTAACTATAGCCAGATTCATGGATCTCGTGTTCCAGAGCTTAGGAAGCAGCTTCTTGGTGGAGATACCCAGTCGGGGTGTCCAGAGTCCGTCACACCAAGTTCAAGCTGAAAAAAAGCCCTGGTTCCAGATGTCAGGTTCCTAATTGTAGAAGATGTGGACAACTCTGTATACGTTTTGGCATTTGATGGAAGAGGCAAAATCCAATAAATTGTATTGCAGTTCTTTGTTACACCATCCATATTTTCCTTGTACTATTCAGTGAAATTACATACTTATGTTACTTTTTAACTTTGAGAAAGCATTGAAGTCACATGATCTTGATCATACTTACATGTAGCCTCTGTCAGCCAAGGGGCTGCCTGGCTGCAGGAACTACTGACTGAAAGAATTGTTATATTATACTCTCTTCCTGGTGATAATCCATTAAAAGTTACTTCTGTTCTGTCAGTTTTTATTACGCTATTGACGTCTCCTGTTAGAGTAACGTTGTAATAAGATATTTTTCCTGTTGGTGCCATCCAGTTCACCACGAGAGAATTCACTGACCTATAACTATTCACTGTGGCGTTAACAGCTTGTCCGGGAACTAAAAGTAAAAAAAATGTATTTGTTAGAAATATAAAATGAAGATATGTATACAGAATTATTTTAAAGGATACAGGGGTTTTACAAGGGATTTGGTGGGGAAGGGATCCAAGACCCCATGGTTCTAAGTAGAGCTTCTCTTCCTGCCGCTGTACCAGCTAAATCATTCAGAAGAGCTTGGTTTGCAGCAACAACCTAAATTGTCATTAGATGTACCTTTGGGAAAGTCCAGACTGGGCACAAATTAACATTATCTCAAAATGCAAGCATTTTGCTGTCTACATATATTTTGGATCGTTAACTGTCCATGATCTCTGGACACAATTTTGGGACAACCAGTGATTTTCTTTATTGGGGGAAGACTAATCACCTAAAGGAGAATTAAACTTAATGTGATTGTAAAGTTTTATATTTTATTTTTTAAACATAACAAGCATGTTTCTACTTACCTGCCCTGTACAAATGGAATTGCACAGGAAGCTAGTTCAGCTCATGCTAATTCTTATGCAGCTAATGCTAATTCTTATGCAGCTACTGCTCAATCCCATACAGCTAATGCTCGTGTACATGTACCAGATCACAGAAGAGCTCAGGCTATTGTCCAGCATGCACTGCCACGTAGGCGCATTTCTGTGTGCCAGCGTGCATCGGCGCACATGTCTCCACTCACTGGAGACAAACCGCCTATTTAAAGGAGACCCTGCTGGATGTTGCTGACTAGGCTTGTTCCTAACCTTGCTCTGTGGATTCTGACCTCAGTTTGCCTCTTTAGTGGTATAATAATCGCACGCAAATAGGGAAGAGAATTGAAGAAAGAAATAATATATATATATATATATATATATATATATATATATATATATATATATATATATATAATCTTGAAGCTTGCAGCCTCCCTCAAATGCTTCTCACTAGAGTGGGAAGCAGGAATTGAAATACTATTGGTGAAGGGTATGGGCGCTACTTCTAATATATGTTGGTATGTTAACACTGGTATGTGAAGATATCGTTTGTGGTAAACATATAGCAACACACTTTTGCATATACGGCATACAATATAATAATTATAAAGTGCTCTCGTGCTCAGTGCCACAAAATATGATACATAAATAAATTATGTGAAGATAAAAGTGAGTTCCTTCTGTGGTTAAAATATATAATAAATAAATAATAAATAAATAAAGTGCTGTAGTGTAAAACCTGTGAACAAGTGAATCCCAACTATTATGTAGGTACAAGTTATAATAAATAAATATGGTGTTGTAAATGAAGAAAAAATATATGTAAATAAATAGTTGAATAAATAAGTAAATATAAATCAAATATGTCCAAATTTCCAATATATGCTGGGATATTGAAAGTGCTATCATGCCAGAAATTATCCAAATAAATAAATCGATTGTTCTAATCCGTATATGCAAAAGTGTGTTGCTATATGTTTACCACAATAGATATCTTCACATACCAGTGTCAACATACCAACATATATTAGAAGTAGCGCCCATAACCTTCACCAATAGTATCTCAGTTTGCCTCTGACTATTCTCTGCCTGGTCCCCTGGTATGACCCCAGCTCTCCTTGGCAACGTCCCTGACTGTGGCAGTCACCTGCTATCAAGCTACTGGCACCTGTGCTTCTTTGAGCCTTGTACCTCTGTCACCACATGCAGAGGTGCTTGGACCAGAGCTGCAAGGGAAGCCCTCTCGTCAACTGGCCTCAAACCAGGGTATGTGACAGCGGCTCTCAACCTCCTCTTCTCGGGTCCCCCTCCAGCACTCCTGGCACCTCTTCCTTTCAAAGTGCCACCATAGGAAGTCACTTCCTATGGCGGCACACCTGCATGCTCGACCCTGCCCCGACTCTCTTGTCACAGGATTTGACTGACAGCAGCACTGTCTCCCACCACTTTCAGCTAAGCCTGTGAAAGCAGGGAGTAGAGGAGAGAGATGCTGCAGATGGGCACAGCATTAGATTGAGTAAGGGTTCAGGTAAGTGTTGGGGGGATAGGGGGCCTTAATGCAATGCATTAAGGTAAAAATGTTTAGGCTTTAGAACCACTTAAAAGTAGAAGTCCAGTCAAATACTATCAAGCCTAAACCTGCTCCCACCCCCATTCTAAGCCCTATATCAACTACCCTGTAAAGGAAAGATGTGTATATCTATTCTAATAGCACTGCGGTCCGGTCACTCAATGTGGCTGGCTTCAATGAGCCTGGACGATGACATCACCCAGAGGCTTACTATGGGGCATCCGTCGTCGGCTTTTCCTCCTCTACACTGAGCTGCGCTGGGAACCAATCATTTGACTGGGCAAAAGCTTCCTCATAATAGGTAACTATAAGCAGCTGTCCTTTACAAAGTGGTTAATATAGGGCTTGG
Organism: Pelophylax lessonae; assembly: GCF_965119305.1. Classification (NCBI taxonomy): domain Eukaryota; kingdom Metazoa; phylum Chordata; class Amphibia; order Anura; family Ranidae; genus Pelophylax; species Pelophylax lessonae. The sequence continues at coordinate 21,978,320 of NC_138777.1, forward strand.
AATGGAGGTGGAAGCAGGTTTAGGGTTAGTTAGTATGTAACTAGACTTCTATGTTAAAGTATAAAACGTTATTAGCAAACAACTTACCCTCTCTGCTAACAATTTTCTTAAACTGTACACGGACCTTTGCGCAATCGTTGAGCTTTTCCATAATGGTTAATGATTCTTACTGTGAATGGTCTATGGTTATCAGTCGTGTACCCCAAGGTTCAGTGTTGGGACGCTTACTTTTTAATATCTTTATAAATGATATAGGGTCTGGGATTAAAAGTACTATTTCAGTCTTTGCAGATGACACCAAGCTAGGCAGTGGAATAACGTCCTTACAGGATGTTTCCAATTTACAAGCCAACCTCAATACATTGTTTCATTGGTCAACTATGTGGCAAATGAGGTTTAATGTTGATACACGTAAAGTTATGCACTTTGGGGCTAAGAATATGCATGCATCATATATACTGGGGGGAGTAGACCTGGGGGAATCCATGGTGGATCTGGGTGTTCTGGTAGATCCTAAGCTTAATAATAGCATGCAATGCCAAGCTGCGGTTTCCAAAGCAAGCAAAGTCCTTTCTCGTATTAGGAGAGGCATGGAATCCAGAGAGAGAGATATCATTTTGCCCCTCTACAAATCATTAGTAAGACCTCATCTGGAATATGCAGTTAAGTTTTGGGCACCAGTTCTTTAAAAGGATATAGGAGAACTGGAGAAAGTGCAAAGAAGGGCAACCAAACTGATAAGAGGCATGGATGAGCTCAGCTATGAGGAAAGATTAGAGGAACTGAATTTATTCTCTCTTGAGAAAATGAGATTGGGGGGGGGGGGGTGGGGGGGATATAATCAACGTGTATAAATACATCAGGGATCCATATAGTGAACTTGGTGTTGAGTTGTTCACTTTAAGATCAACACAGAGGACAAGGGGGCACTCTTTAAGTCTGAAGGAAAAGAAATGTAGTCTCCAAATACGGAAAGGTTTCTTCACCGTAAGAGCTGTGAAGATGTGGAATAGACTCCCTCCAGAGGTGGTTCTGGCCAGCTAACTAGATTGCTTTAAAAAAGGCCTGGATTATTTCCTAGGTGTACATAATATAAGTGGGTACTAATATTTATAGGTAAAGTTGATCCAGGGAATATATCCGATTACCTCTCAGGGGATCAGGAAGGAATTTTTTCCCCTGCTGTAGCAAATTGGATCATGCTTTGCTGGGGTTTTTTTTTGCCTTCCTCTGGATCAACTGCGGGTATAGGATTGTGTATATGGGATTGTATGGTTGGATTTTCTTTTTTTTTTTTTTTTTTTTTATTGTTGAATGAGATGGATTTGTGTCTTTTTTTCAACCAAACTATGTAACTATGTAACAGATAATACCACTTAAAGGCAATGTACACTCTCAAATGTTTTAGTTGTTTTCAGGTCCGGTGCCAAGATTTTTGTGTACATAGGCGAAGGTGAATTTTGGTGCCCCCCACCATTGTTCCACCACAAGGACCACAGATAGCAGCTCTGCTGGGAGGATGGGACTCAGAACCTGTCTGAATGTTCCCCTTTATACTGTAATGGGAAACTCTGATGAAAAGGGTCTCTGGGCACTCTGATTTAAAGGGGGAACACTGGCAACTCTGATAAAAGGGGGCTCTGGAGACAAAGCCCCCCTTACATCGGGGTATCTCTTTGCACCAGAGTATGGAGAGTTCTCCTTACAATATATCAGTGTCCTGTGTGCTTGTCATCTGCCGGATATTTGCAGCCACTTCACTCAAAAAGCAACAATGCAGGTATGATGGCTTTCTCCCAAAAGCGGCCTTTCGCCACTCTGTCCAGTCCAGTACCAACCACAGGAAACCCCCTATATGCAAAGAATAAAGCACTCTATAGTGCATTAGCAGGACAAACTGTGCTGCTTTATTAATGTACTTACAGCAAACTTTACTGGGATGAAGAGACAAATGGTTTAATTGGCTTGGTAATTCACTATAGCATTCTTTATTCTTTGCATATAGGGGGTTTTCTGTGGTTGGTACTGGACTGGACAGAATAGTGAAAGGCCGCTTTTGGGAGAAAGCCATTATACCTGCATTGTTGCTTTTTGAGTGAAGTGGCTGCAAATATCCAGCAGATGACAAGCACAGATGACCTCATAATTTTAAAAGGACACAATTTTTGGTAAGCAGATGGTGTGTGCTTTGTCTTGGTAATGTTACACTGAAGTGGGTGCAAATAGCTTGCATTGAATCTGCACAAGTTTATCATGAAACTATTTCATTGGACTTTTTGTATGAACTGTATTTACTGCACTAGCACTTTGGAACATACATACTGTACACTAATTATTCTCTATATCGTTCACATTGAACTTTTAAATGAGGAGTCTAATTGGATCCACCTGTCTGTTTTTCAGGTAGACCCAATTGGACCCTCTATTCTCTTGGAGCAGTGGGTGTAATCTCCAACCCAATCTGCTCTACTAAAAGCAATCGGAAGGGAGGCGGCCTGGGTCGTTTTGTGTTACACCACGGTGAGAGTGTGGTGCTCCTCCCCCCCCCCCCCCCCCCCGTCGCTCTTGATCAATGTCTCTTTGTTTGCCTTGCTGCCTCTTAACCACCTACCCTGTTTACCCTTTCTCCTTTACTCCCTCCTTTTCGTTGCACCTTTTCCGTTTTCTTTTTTTGACTACTTTCTTTCTCTTCGCCTCTTGAGTCTCTCTTTCCATCACTTTATTTATGCTTTTCATAGTCCCATGGCAGTATTGTGATATTGTTATGATTGTTGTTTGTCATGAGACACCCGGGCTGACCCAGGGGTTCTTCCCTAGGGGGCCCAGCCCAGATCATTGGGCAGGTTCAGGATGAGGGCTTACTCTGCTCGGACTGTTGAGCACCCTTGCCCATTATGTACGTGGCTGATTGCTATTATATTATCTGCAATAACTGTTGCTTGTTCTTTATTTTGCTTTGTTATACTAAACTCTGTGTTAAATAAATAAAGATTATTATAAAAAAAAAAAAAACAATCAGAAGGGGATCTGTTCAGGCAGATTGGATCAAATTGTAGTTGGGTGTAAACGGTGAGCAAAATCTGTTTACACCTGACTGCCCATAGAGCAGAGTGGGCTCTGTCCCTCTTTTCCCATTGTTCTATCTCTATTTATCTGTCCTCTTTTCCCCATGTGTTCACCCTAGAGAGGGTCCCCATGTACATGCAGTGGGCTGTATAATAAAAGTAAAGTCAGGCATTAACAGGCATTTAATCCATGCCCTATCTTCCCCCGAGGATCATCATCTGTACCATACGAGCTCCTGTGCCTACTGGCACTGCCCCCTGGTCTCACTCAGCTCCTCCCCCTGGCCCCTGGTCTCCCAGGCTCCCGCTTATCTTAATCAGCTCCAGTTCAGCAGCGATTATATCTGTGCTAGACTGGAGGTGGGACTCCATGGCAGGGGATTGTTTACAGAGATGGCTGGAGGGGGAGAGGGAAAAAAACAGCCATCGTCTGCCCTGCAACTCACTGCAAGAAGAGGAAGAGGAGGGTCAGGAGAGGAGATGGAAAAGCTCTGAAGTACACAGTGCCGGGGCTGTGCTGCCTGTCACTGTGCTCTGCTGTTCAAGTTCCCATAGTCTGGAGGAGGAGTGGAGAGGCACATAATCCAAATTGCATGAGGTCCAGTGTGAAGTTTCCACAGTCAGTGATAATTTGGGGAGCCATGTCAACAGCTGGTGTTGGTCCACTGTGTTTTATCAAATCCAAAGTCAGCGCAGCCCTCTACCAGGAAATTCTAGAGCACTTCATGCTTCCCTCTGCTGACCAGCTTTATGGAGATGCTGATTTTATTTTCCAGCAGGACTTGGCACCTACCCACACTGCCAAAACTACCAATATCTGGTGTAATGATCATGGTAACACTGCGCTTGATTGGCCAGCAAAGTCGCCTGACCTAAACCCCATAGAGAATCTGTGGGGTATTGTCAAGAAAAGGATGACAGACAACAGACCCAACAATGCAGATGAGCTGAAGGCCACTATCAAAGCAAACTGGGCTTCCATAACACCTCAGCAGTGCCACAGGCTGATCGCCTCCATGCCACTCCGCATTGATGCAGTAATTCATGCAAAAGGAGCCCCGACCAAGTATTGAGTGCATACTATACTGTACATGGACAGACTTTTTCACTAAGCCAACATTTCTGTATTTAAAATCTTTTTTTTTTTTTTTTTTTTTATTGGTCTTATGTAATATTCTAATATTCTGAGATACTGAATTTTGGGGTGTCGCTAGCTGTAAGCCATAATCATCAAAATGAAAAGAAAGAAATACTTGAAATATATCACTCTGTGTGTAACGCATCTATATAAAATATAGGAGTTTCACTTTTTGAAATGAAATAAATTAACTGTTTGATGATATTCTAATTTTATGAGCTGCACCTGCATTTTCAGTCCTAAAAATTTTTTAAATATGTGTGCAAAAAAAAAAAAAAAAAAAAAAGGGTAAATCGTATCTAACAGCAAAAGGGTTAGTCAATGTGTTTGAAACAAGGGCTGTTCTCGTTATTGGTGGCTACAAATCAGATTTTCAATTCCACACTTCCAGCAAAGTATGCAAGAACAAAAGGGAGAATGGGATTGGCTGTTATGAAAAAAGGGAATCTTCTTGTCAGAGCGTTGGCAATGGTTTAAAACAGCTTTTATAAATGACTTTTCCAGTTTGGCAGTACTTACGGGTGCAGCCAGTTATAGACACAGGGTCTGATTGCATTTTACAAGCAGATATTGTATATACAGTGAATTTATACGTCTCTCCTGCTGTCAGATTTCCTATTGTAGCTGATTCACTGCTCACTGTTGTTTCATTTATCAGTGTAGATGATAAGTTTACATTGGTCTGCACCCTGTAGGTGTATGTGCTCTGATACTCCTCTGGTTGTGCCCAACTGAGGGACATAGAATCAGTAGTTTTGGCAACAATCTGCAGTGATGTCACAGATATCGGATTCGGATCTGTGGATAGTGGAAAATAGTCATATTAATAACCAGAGTAAGAATTGTTACATTCACAGTGCGACATTGAAAATAAGATATTATAAATCATGAACAACAAAAAAACACTGCAAAAGAGAAGAGTTCTATATCATTAATAGCGATAATGTAAGTAGATAAGGAGACTTCATCTTGTCTTTATCCAGGCATTCCAATCGTGTGACTGCTGTGATTGGCAGTCACAGTGGTCACATGATTGGAAAGCTCCTGATTGAATTAGGTACTCCCCAGCCCTGAGGCTTGAATATTGAGTTTGATTTAAATTGTTTCATAACCAACTATTGATTAAAAATCATCTCAGGTGGTTCCACTTCAAGTAGGGTTACATAAATGTGTCCACATATCTGGATACTACAGATACAATTATCAATATCAGCACATGCAGAAAAGTTGTCCATATTTATAGCATTGTTAATCAGTTTTACCCCACTCTGGATACATATTTTCCATGAGGGGTTAAATAGTTGCCAATTCCTTAAAGGTTAAAGAGAAATTCACCAAGTGTCTTCTTTGAATTTTATGTTAATATTTTACATTTGATAGGTAAAGTACACTATATATCTAGCCTTGTGAAATTATTTTACTATTTGAAGCCGCCTTAGAGATACGATCAGTGTAGGGGCATCGCACTGAATAACTGAGTAAGATGTTACTATAGCAACCTAAATGAACTCGCTGGGCAGTATTTAGTTCCGGCATCTGTCCATGAGCTTTTACCCTGAGGAAGTCACATGTCTAGTAACGCAACGCGTAGGAGGAGCCAGCGACGGCACACTCAGCTGATCGACTCAAACAAGGAAGCTGTGAAGCCGGGGATCCGGGTCTCCTTGCGGGATATACTATAAAACACTGACAGGATCTCCACCATGTATTTATATAGTATCAAATATGAGTGTTTTGGATTGTTTTAAGTGATTCAATACATTTTAATATGTTACACTATGAGACACTCTCTCTTTTATGTGTGATCGTGGAGCTCCACTCACCGTGGTTAGAGGAGGATTATAGAGGAATCAGAGGGATCCCTCAGATGGTTATGAGATTGATCTTGTATTGCACATACCCTTTGTGTTGCAGGTGAGCTACCAATGCACACAGAGATGATGTTTTGGTGGATGGTTTTTGGCACATCAGAGCACAATCATCCTAACTATAGAAGCATTGCACCAATTGTTTTTAAGTCACGTATACCACATGAGGATTTAACTAAGAAGCACTTTATGAACTTAGATATATGATACACTTTATAATAATTTGGACTCACTGCCCTTGGTTTCATTTTGTCACTTCACGTTTATTTATGTATATTTGTCTTGGTATTATGGAATTTGCAATCACAGATTGATTCTTTATGAGTATATTTTTGATGAAAATGATGGTTGTTTTTTATATCATTATGAATAGTGCACCACTATCACTTATATGATTTACCTTTTTAGGAAGCTTTCCTTTTGGGTTTGACTAGCCAGGACACACTCCACTACTCATAGCAGATGCTGCTGGCAACTCTGACTCTACATACCACTGCCTCTATACTGTACTGTTGTAAATGTTCCCGGTCAGGTGAGCCGGGCCTGTTTGTACTGTTGAATGGTTTCCACAATACATTGTTTTTGGCAAATTGGCACTCTGTGTGCGCACTGCCCACCACACCACGCTGCACCTATGCAACATGTGGTTCCTGGCTGGGGAAATCCATCAGAATTTTAAATTGTATAGCCCCAGGCACCTGTGAGTACTAAAAAGCAATAATATAACTAGCAATGAAAGTGATCTGTCTTATAATATGACATGCAAGGTCTCCTTTCCCTTCTAAAGCAGTGGGAGAGGAGAATGAAACCTTGGAGCTTTACCATAGTACAAAGTTCGCTATACACCAAGAGACCCTGTCACCATACAAGAGTTACCATAAAAAAAACACTTATTAATAAAGCTTATAAATACCTACCTCTCCCACTGACCACACAATTGAACAGCACTCTGATGCTGTGAAATAATTTTTCAAAGTCCACTGGGAAGCCAAACCCTCTGGTTGTGTCAAACTTCTGGGTCCTCCACAGCTCTTACTGGCGTCTCCTGCCGACCTCCAGTAATGGTGCAGAGATCAGCAGGATAAACCCATACAGTATGAGTTGTGGGGGACCCAGGATATCAACACTCCTGGAAGTGTGGTTTCCCAGCGAACTTTGGGGGATGATTTCCCAGTATCAAAGAATACGTCAGCTGGTTCCTCCTGCTGACCCCCTTCGCACTACTCTCTTCTGTAATGACTTGGAAGTCAGCAGGATGAACCGGTGAGAGCTGCGAGCACCCAGATTAACTTCAGCTTCACTTCAGGGGATGATTATCCAGCATTGAAGCAGAGTTTAGCATTAAGGAAAGATATATCTTTGCTTGGTAACTTTTGCTTCTTGAGAAAATTGGGGGGGGGGGATCAAAAATCTGGGCACTCACATAACTTTTTCAAAATACTGATGGGTCCTCTTTAATTTTCAAACTCATGCAGGACAACTGACCAGTAATACTTTATAAATACAGCTTTTAAGAGGAGCAAAAACTTACGTGTACAGACCGATCTATATACAGCCGTGCTCGCTAACCCCTTGGGTATGACGGTCACCACAGAGACATTGTAATCCGTCCCCGATGTCAAGTTTGGAAGAGTGACATATGTTGTGTTACTTGTCACAGTTCCAGCAATGATTGAAGGAGAAGAAGTCTTCCAATAAGTGATATTATATGACTTCTCCGCTCCGTTCATATTTTCTGGCTCTCCCCAAGATAAAGTGACGCTCTTAGTTCCTGTCATAGTAAAGTTTATGGTGCCTGGTGGGGTGGGATCTGTTAGAAAATAAAACAATGTTAGGTAAAAAAATTAGTGAGATGGAAGAAAGTGAATCTGCTTTAAAAAGGAACACATATAATGGAGGGAATTAATAAAGAGTGGTGCAAGCATAATGAACACTAGCCAGGGGTGGTGCTAGACTATTTTGTATCTTAGGCAAGGCCAGCTACTTTCACCCACCCCCCACCCAAAAATAAAAAAAATTCTAAAACTTAAAAATGTTCAAATTCACCTTGCCAACATTATCTCCCTGTGGAGACTGACTGTGGAGCTGGGAAGGATGTGATGTTGTGTGCAGCATGGCTTGCCCAGCATCAAATTAGCTGAATACCTCTTCTTCACGGATTCCCCCCAACCCCCCTCCCTTAGCACAAACCCTCCCAAATCTCACCTCCTAGCACAACCCCCATCCAAATCACCTTTCCAGCACAAAGCCCCCTAAATGCCCCCTCCTAGTACAATACCCCTCAAAATCCCCATTTCTATTACAACCCCCCCGCCACCCAAATCACCCTCCCAGCAAAAAGCCCCCTAAATCCTCCCTTCTAATACAACCCCCCCAAAATCCCCCCTTCTAGCAAAACTTCGTTACCCGAATCACAATCCCAGCATAACCCCCAAAATCCCCTATCCTAACACAACCTCCACACCAAATTCCCCACTGGACACGGTGGTAGGACACGGTCGGGAGCTCCAGCTCAGCCTTCTATTTTACCGGTAAGAATCCAGAAGCAGAAAGTGGGGGAGGTACAGGCTGAGCTCTCAGCCTTTTTTGAACACAGGACTTTATAGTGCTCTCTGCCTCATGTACTGGTGGGCATGGCTGTGCCCTAGTGGTAGCACTAGCCTGCACTGGCCTGCACAAGGTGTAGATGTAAGGCTGGCCATAGACAATTTAAACCAGGTGTGGGCATACAAGAGTTACCATAAAAAAAACACTTATTAATAAAGCTTATAAATACCTACCTCTCCCACTGACCACACAATTGAACAGCACTCTGATGCTGTGAAATAATTTTTCAAAGTCCACTGGGAAGCCAAACCCTCTGGTTGTGTCAAACTTCTGGGTCCTCCACAGCTCTTACTGTCGTCTCCTGCCGACCTCCAGTAATGGTGCAGAGATCAGCAGGATAAACCCATACAGTATGAGTTGTGGGGGACCCAGGATATCAACACTCCTGGAAGTGTGGTTTCCCAGCGAACTTTGGGGGATGATTTCCCAGTATCAAAGAATACGTCAGCTGGTTCCTCCTGCTGACCCCCTTCGCACTACTCTCTTCTGTAATGACTTGGAAGTCAGCAGGATGAACCGGTGAGAGCTGCGAGCACCCAGATTAACTTCAGCTTCACTTCAGGGGATGATTATCCAGCATTGAAGCAGAGTTTAGCATTAAGGAAAGATATATCTTTGCTTGGTAACTTTTGCTTCTTGAGAAAATTGGGGGGGGATCAAAAATCTGGGCACTCACATAACTTTTTCAAAATACTGATGGGTCCTCTTTAATTTTCAAACTCATGCAGGACAACTGACCAGTAATACTTTATAAATACAGCTTTTAAGAGGAGCAAAAACTTACATGTACAGACCGATCTATATACAGCCGTGCTCGCTAATCCCTTGGGTATGACGGTCACCACAGAGACATTGTAATCCGTCCCCGATGTCAAGTTTGGAAGAGTGACATATGTTGTGTTACTTGTCACAGTTCCTGCAATGATTGAAGGAGAAGAAGTCTTCCAATAAGTGATATTATATGACTTCTCCACTCCGGTCATATTTTCTGGCTCTCCCCAAGATAAAGTGACGCTCTTAGTTCCTGTCATAGTAAAGTTTATGGTGCCTGGTGGGGTGGGATCTGTTAGAAAATAAAACAATGTTAGGTAAAAAAATTAGTGAGATGGAAGAAAATGAATCTGCTTTAAAAGGAACACATATAATGGAGGGAATTAATAAAGAGTGGTGCAAGCATAATGAACACTAGCCAGGGATGGTGCTAGACTATTTTGTATCTTAGGCAAGGCCAGCTACTTTCACCCACCCCCCCACCCAAAAATAAAAAACATTCTAAAACTTAAAAATGTTCAAATTCACCTTGCCAACATTATCTCCCTGTGGAGACTGAATGTGGAGCTGGGAAGGATGTGATGTTGTGTGCAGCATGGCTTGCCCAGCATCAAATTAGCTGAATACTTCTTCTTCACTAATTCCCCCCAACCCCCCTCCCTTAGCACAAACCCTCCCAAATCTCACCTCCTAGCACAACCCCCATCCAAATCACCTTTCCAGCACAAAGCCCCCTAAATGCCCCCTCCTAGTACAATACCCCTCAAAATCCCCATTTCTATTACAACCCCCCCCCCCACCCAAATCACCCTCCCAGCAAAAAGCCCCCTCAATCCTCCCTTCTAATACAACCCCCCCAAAATCCCCCCTTCTAGCAAAACTTCGTTACCCGAATCACAATCCCAGCATAACCCCAAAATCCCCTATCCTACACAACCTCCACACCAAATTCCCCACTGGACACGGTGGTAGGACACGGTCGGGAGCTCCAGCTCAGCCTTCTATTTTACCGGTAAGAATCCAGAAGCAGAAAGTGGGGGAGGTACAGGCTGAGCTCTCAGCCTTTTTTGAACACAGGACTTTACAGTGCTCTCTGCCTCATGTACTGGTGGGCATGGCTATGCCCTAGTGGTAGCACTAGCCTGCACTGGCCTGCACAAGGTGTAGATGTAAGGCTGGCCATAGACAATTTAAACCAGGTGTGGGCAGACAATGTACAAAGATGATTAATCAATCAATTTAGGTACAACCAGTCTGTGGGTTTTGAATGGTATAACCGATAGCAATAATCACAGTCCAGGGCCATAGGTAAATTTTTGTTCTGGTGGGGGGGGGGGGGGTTCAGCAGTAGGTACAAAGGTAAAGTCTTTTTAAAAAAACAAATTGCGCCAAATTAAAAAAAGCTGTAAAAAGGAAAAAACTTTGTGTTGCTCATAGTAAGCAACCACATTCTTAATTTTTTTTTCTCAGATCCTCTTGAAGATTGAGCCTGATTTCAGTTTTGCCTTCTTCCAGTTCTTATGAATATTGCCCAGTTTGGTTGGCTATTGTCCAGCCTAAAGCTGGGTACTGGCTGAAGGAAAAAAAAACGGACAAATCACTGTACTAAAACTCGCTGTTAGTACAGCGATCTCCCCAGCTGTGCTATTGTGTTCCACCCTCACCAGAACACAGTGTACAGTGCCCTCAGTCATTGGACTGCCCACAGGGTGGTGCACTGTAATAGCCAATATTACTGGGCAGGTGCAAAGGGCACCATCTTGTGGAAGGAAGAACTCACTGATATTTTTGTTAACCTGGCATACCAGACAAGAGAAGCGGCACTGTGCATTGTTTATACATACAGAACATACTTCACAACTTCTGAGCTTCCAAGAATGAGGGACATGACAGGGAGGAAGTGACTTGCGGCGCCCTACGCGCGCCACAGCAAAAAAGTGGGTGTGGCAAAACATTAGAGTGGGAGGGTCTAAGAGACATAGTTAAACAAAACCTGGGCTTCCTTGTACCTATAAAATACATTGAGGCCGGGGCCTCCATAATTGCTGTTGTGTTAGCCTGTTAGGCCCTGACTTTTCACATGTAGCAATTTGGGATCTCTACTGGGCAGATGCAAAGAGCACCATCTTGTGGAAGGAAGGAGCAAAGCACACACTGATTTTTTGTGAAACAGACATACAGGACAAGAGAAGTGGTACTTTGAAGACACCGCAGAGTCCATACATACAGAAAAAGAGAAGATACTTACAATGCAGTGCACCCAGGAAACACAACAGTTTAACAACAGCAATGGAAGACTCAGCCCAGCCTTAGTCTATGTCATTAAGGCCCTGTTCACATGTAGTGATTTGGGATCACGGGCTGGCAGTATCCCCGTGATTCTGCCTGCAATTCCAAATCACACTGCAATGCTGGCAAAACGCAGCACGTGTGTTTGTGTTCCTTTCATTTTTAGTGGCACCAAAACATGGTTTGGTTTTGGATCCTTGAGTGATAAATCGCTCAACAATCAAAGTAAAACCACACCACATTTTGGTGTCACTAAAAATGAATAGAACACAAACACATGTGCTGCGTTTTGCCAGCATTGCCGTGCAATTTGGATTGAAATTTGGGTGTGACGGCAGGCGGAATCACAGGGATATTCTGCCCACAATCCCAAATTGCTACATGTGAACAGTCAGGGCCTAACAAGCTAACACAACAGCAATTATAGAAGACTCAGCACCCAGCACCTCAGTCAACAAACGTTGCCAGCAGTTCCCACAATCTCAACTACCTAGTTATAGTATGAATCAATGACAGGAAGAAATTCTGCACTGCAGTTTTAGCCTGAGGAGCACACAAGGGAAAGAGGCACACACACACACATATAAAATCCAAAATTTGAAACTGCGCTTGGAAAACATCATTATTAAAACCACAACTAATTGGTGATATAAGCAGCAATTCTGCTCTGCTGTGAGATAATTTACCACAGAATACATTTAAATATGTAACAAAACAGCATAGGTGTGCACAGCCTATTGTATTAGGGTGTGCACCTCAAAGCTCAAACACATATGTGTGTGCATGTGTGTATATATATATATATATATATATATATATATATATATATTGACAGTGTCAGTAGAGCAGTGAACAGTGTCAGTAAGGCAGATTGGTGTATTTTTTATTTGTATTATTTTATTTTTTATTCTTTTTTTTACACTTTTTTTTTTACATTTTTACACATTTTTTATGAGGTCCATTAGGGGACTATGGTAAAATATCAGGGGTTTAAGCCGGGGGAATCTGTGCCACCCAGAGTGATTAGGGTGTGCCCAGGCACACCTGGCACACCCTGTGCGCACGCCTATGCAAAACAGCCACGCAAAAAGTGATAATAAAATAATGTGATAATAATAATGTATGCAATGCATACTAGCACATTATGCCATTAACTTTCAGGGAGAAGATTTTTTTGTGGTTTACTACCACTTTAAGCTAAGACCAGTAGGCCTAGCATTGCATGGAGAGGGTCAACAACTTCCTCAGCAGAACTACAATGTAGCAGGCTAGCAGCATCCATTTAAATAGGGATTAATAGGGCAGCATTCAAATGTAGTAGCACAGCACTCCATACAGCTAAGGGTAAATCTCAGAATGTTCCCACTGTTATGTGAATGTGCAGATAGCACACACATGGGGAGAGAGAGCCTGTTCATTTGTAGGTCGCCTTCCTTTTTTTTTTCAGAGCCAATCTTTGTCTTAAAATAGATAACACAAGAGCAAAGAAAAAAAAATCCATCCTGCCCACTGTGCTTATATTCGGAATAGCAGGATTGGCTTTTGTAAGAGATCATCAACCCTACACCTATTTTACGCTATAATGTTGAGACTGAGGTATGCATTACAAGTATGAAATAAGAGGAGGATAAGAAGAGATATTATAAAATAGTTTATAAAAACAGAAGAAAAAAATGAACTCCAACTGTTCTAGCAGCCCTGAACTTGATCCATGGTTGAAGTTCAGATCTAGAACACAGCACACAGAGAGAGACACACCTGGTGGTTGTTGGTGACCTGTCCTCCTAGAGTTAAGGTTAAGGTCCAGAATCCAGCACAGCACAGCACAGCAGCACTTCAGAGAAAATTGAGATGATCCTTCCATGTGGTACTGGCAAGCAGGCAGGCAGGCTCAGCTGAGCTAACAGGAAGTGACAGCTCGAAGAGAGGAGGAGCCGATCATATGTGTCAGTGGGCAGGATATGTGCTGCCCTCTCCATCCCGCTCTGCTCTCAGTGCTGCTGTTCTCCTGGAAGCTTCTGTAACTGGCTGGTACTGACTGGTAAAGTCAAGACATGTCTCTGGAGTCTCAGTTTGGACTAGAGAGGAGGTGTGCAGACGGAGCAGACAGACAAGAGCACTGTCAGCCAGAGCCTTCCTCATCCCAAGCCAAGCCTACAGCCCGGGCAGCACTCCAGGTGGTCAGGTGGAGTAACAGCAGGCAGCAGCATTAAAATAACAATGCATTAGAGCCTAGTGTGATGGGGGCTGGGGAAAGCCTTTCCTGCCGGGAGAAGACTGTGACAGGGCCGGAGATAATGGGGGGGGGGGGGTAAGGAGGGTTGAACCCTCCCCCCCAGAGCATCAGTGTACAATATACATTGTAAAAAAATATATATATATTTTTTTTACAATGTATATTGTACACTGATGCTCTGGGGGGGGGGGGGGGGGGGGTGAACCTTATCTGTCTTCTCCCGGCAGGGATGGCTTTCCCCAGCCCCCTGCCCACCAGGAGAATACAATGGCCAAGCAGGAGAGATTCTCCCATCAACACTGTCTGTTTTGATGGGGAAATCAAAAAATCCATGTATGGTTTGCTTTGGGTACAATAGCTGTTCTTCCTTAACATGTATTGTGCGCTGTGGTAATCTTACTAATCACAGGGAGAAATGCAAGAGGTTCAAAGACTGCCACAGTAAAGCTTGCCATATACTGTACCAAATTCAATCAGTGGATGGCCTCCCGCCCAAAATCCCTTGACTGAAAAAATCAAAGGAATCAGGTGGAAAATGGTCAAAGGAAAAGCAGCTGCATTCAATCAGATGTAGCCACAATTTGGGTATTTTGACAGCCGGCTGGACTGGAGTGATTAGGAGTGATTAGGTACTCCCCAGCCCTGAGGCTTGAATATTGAGTTTGATTTAAATTGTTTCATAACCAACTATTAATTTAAATCATCTCAGGTGGTTCCACTTCAAGTAGGGTTACATAAATATGTCCACATATCTGGATACTACAGATACAATTATCAATATCAGCACATGCAGAAAAGTTGTCCATATTTATAGCATTGTTAATCAGTTTTACCCCACCTTGGATACATATTTTCCATAAGGGGTTAAATAGTTGCCAATTCCTTAAAGGTTAAAGAGAAATTCACCAAGTGTCTTCTTTGAATTTTATGTTAATATTTTACATTTGATAGGTAAAGTACACTATGGGGGAGATTTACTAAAACTGGAGAGTGCAAAATCTGGTGCAGCTCTGCATGGTAGCCAATCAGCTTCTATCTTCAGCTTGTTCATCTAAGCTTTGACAATGAAACCTGAAATCAAATTGGTTTCTAAGCAGTGCTGCACCAGATTTTTCACTCTCAGGTTTTAGTAAATCTCCCCCTATATATCTAGCCTTGTGAAATTATTTTAGTAAAGTGGAAAGTTTAGTTTAAGCCGCCTTAGAGGTACGATCAGTGTAGGGGCATCGCACTGAATCACTAAGATGTTTCTATAGCAACCTAAATAAACTAGGTGGGCAGTAAGGCGTAGGAGGAGCCAATGACGGCACACTCAGCTGATCGACTCAAACAAGGAAGCTGTGAAGCCGGGGATCCGGGTCTCCTTGCGGGATATACTATAAAACACTGACAGGATCTCCATCACGTATTTATATAGTAGAAAATTTGAGTGTTTTGGATTGTTTTTAAGTGATTCAATAAATTTTATTATGTTACACTATGAGACACTCTCTCTTTTATGTGTGATCGTGGAGCTGCACTCACCGTGGTTAGAGGAGGATTATAGAGAAATCAGAGGGATCCCTCAGATGGTTATGAGATTGATCTTGTATTGCACATACCCTTTGTGTGAGCTGCCATTGCACACAGAGGTGATTTTTTGGTGGATGGTTTTTGGCACATCAGAGCACAATCATCCTAAATATAGAAGCATTGCACCAATTGTTTTTAAGTCACGTATACCACATGAGGATGTCACTAGGAAGCACTTTATGAACTTAGATATATGATACTCTTTTTTAATAATTTGGACTCACTGCCCTTGGTTTCATTTTGTCACTTCATGTTTATTTATGTATATTTGTCTTGGTATTATGGAATTTGCAATCACGGTTTGATTCTTTATGAGTATATTTTTGATGAAAATGATGGTTGTTTTTTATATCATTATGAATAGTGCACCACTATCACTTATATGATTTACCTTTTTAGGAAGCTGACTTTTTGGGTTTGACTAGCCAGGACACACTCCACCACTCATAGCAGATGCTGCTGGCAACTCTGACTCTACATACCACTGCCTCTATACTGTACTGTTTTAAGTGTTCCCGGTCAGGTGAGCCGGGCCTGTTTGTACTGTTGAACGGTTTCCACAATACATTGTTTTTGGCAAATTGGCACTCTGTGTGCGCACTGCCCACCACACCACGCTGCACCTATGCAACATGTGGTTCCTGGCTGGGGAAATCCATCAGAATTTTAAATTGTATAGCCCCAGGCACCTGTGAGTACTAAAAAGCAATAATATAACTAGCAATGAAAGTCATCTGTCTTATAATATGACATGCAAGGTCTCCTTTCCCTTCTAAAGCAGTGGGAGAGGAGAATGAAACCTTGGAGCTTTACCATAGTACAAAGTTCGCTATACACCAAGAGACCCTGTCACCATACAAGAGTTACCATAAAAAAAACACTTATAAATGAAGCTTATAAATACCTACCTCTCCCACTGACCACACAATTGAACAGCACTCTGATGCTGTGAAATCATTTTCCAAAGTCCACTGGGAAGCCAAACCCTCTGGTTGTGTCAAACTTCTGGGTCCTCCACAGCTCTTACTGGCGTCTCCTACTGACCTCCAGTAATGGTGCAGAGATCAGCAGGATAAACCCATACAGTATGAGTTGTGGGGGACCCAGGATATAAACACTCTTGGAAGTGTGGTTTCCCAGCAAACTTTGGGGGATGAATTCCCAGTATCAAATAATACGTCAGCTGGTTCCTCCTGCTGACCCCCTTCGCACTACTCTCTTCTGTAATGACTTGGAAGTCAGCAGGATGAACCGGTGAGAGCTGCGAGCACCCAGATTAACTTCAGCTTCACTTCAGGGGATGATTATCCAGCATTGAAGCAGAGTTTAGC
This sequence comes from Pelophylax lessonae, assembly GCF_965119305.1. Lineage (NCBI taxonomy): Eukaryota > Metazoa > Chordata > Amphibia > Anura > Ranidae > Pelophylax > Pelophylax lessonae. The sequence continues at coordinate 21,995,197 of NC_138777.1, forward strand.
AGTAAGGAAAGATATATCTTTGCTTAGTAACTTTTGCTTCTTGAGAAAATTGGGGGGGGGGGGGGTCAAAAATCTGGGCACTCACATAACTTTTTCAAAATACTGATGGGTCCTCTTTAATTTTCAAACTCATGCAAGACCACTGACCAGTAACACTTTATAAATATAGCTTTTAAGAGGAGCAAAAACTTACATGTACAGACCGATCCATATACAGCCGTGCTCGCTAACCCCTCTGGTATGACGGTCACCACAGAGACATTGTAATCTGTCCCCGATGTCAAGTTTTGAAGGATGACATTTGTTGTGTTACTTGTCACAGTTCCAGCAATGATTGAAGGAGAAGAAGTCTTCCAATAAGTGATATTATATGACTTCTCCACTCCGGTCATATTTTCTGGCTCTCCCCAAGATAAAGTGACGCTCTTAGTTCCTGTCATAGTAAAGTTTATGTTGCCTGGTGGGGTGGGATCTGTTAGAAAATAAAACAATGTTAGGCAAAAAATGATTGAGATGGAAGAAAATGAATCTGCTTTAAAAGGAACACATATAACGGAGGGTATTAACAAAGAGTGGTGCAAGCATAATGCACACTAGCCAGGGACGATGCTAGACTATTTTGCGTCTTAGGCAAGACCAGCTACTTTCACCCACCCCCCCACCCAAAAAAAAAAAAATTCTAAAACTTCAAAATTTGCAATTTCACCTTGCCAACATTATCTCCATGTGGAGACTGACTGGGGAGCTGGGAGGATGTGATGTTGTGTACAGCATGGCTTGCCCAGCATCAAATTAGCTGAATACCTCTTCTTCACGGATTGGCCGAAATCTGCAGGAAGCGGCTTAGTTTCCAGCTAACGTCATCAAATCGGCAAAGTGTGTAGGGAACATCGGCAGTGTGTGGGCAGTGGGGGGAGCCAGCGGAGTGTTAGGAAGCCAGCGGAGAGTAGGACAGTGTTTTTCAACCCTTTTTCAGTCAAGGCACTCTTTAGTATCGCACCAGTGGCACACCAGTCTGAGGGCTCAATCACACCAGGAGGTGCATTTGAGTGCACAAACTTTTTTGTGCCTTCCAACGTTTTTTTTTTTTTAACAGGCTGCTCTGTTGGGGTGCCAGCATGACTTTTAAAATTGCCCAGCATCCAAACACATGGTACTATGGCACCATGCATTTTAGCAGGCGCAAACATATGCGTATTTGCTAGATGCATGGGGGTGTCATTAAGAATTAATGGCACCTACACGTGTCTGCGTTACCGCACTGCACCTGACATCTGTAGGTTGTAAACTCCTTTCCCCCTAAATCCCAACTCTTAGCACAAATCCCCCCCAACCCCCCCCCCCCCTACTAGCACAAACCCTCCCAAATCCCACCTCCTAGCACAACCCCCATCCAAATACCCTTTCAGTACAAAGCCCCCTAAATGCCCCCTCCTAGCACAACACCCCTCAAAATCCCCATTTCTAGACAACCCCCCCCCAACCCAAATAACCCTCCCAGCACAAAGCCCCCTCAATCCACCCTCCTAATACAACCCCCCCCCCCCCCAAAAAAAAATCCCCCCTTCTAGCAAAACTTCCTTACCTGAATCACAATCCGAGCACAACCCCCAAAATCCCCTATCCTAACAAAACCTCCACACCAAATTCCCCACTGGACCCGGTGGTAGGATACGGTCGGGCGGCCAGCTCAGCCTTCTATTTTGCCGGTAAGAATCCAGAAGCAGAAAGTGGGGGAGGTACAGGCTGAGCTCTCCGCCTTTTGTGTACACAGTGCTCTCTGCCTCGTGTACTGGTGGCCGTGGCTGTGCACTAGTGGTAGCACTGGCCTGCACAAGGTGTAGATGTAAGGCTGGCCACAGACAATTCAAACCAGGTGTGGGCAGACTGCATGTACCATGTTGATTGATCGATCAATTTGGGTACAACCAGCCTGCTGGATTTTGAATGGTATAGCTGCTAGCAATAACACTGTCTTCTCCCGGCAGGGTAGGCTTTCCCCAGCCCCAGCCCACCAGGAGAAAATAATGGCCTTGCAGGAGACATTCTCTCATCAACACTGTCTGTTTTGATTGGGGAATCAAGAAATTTGCTCCACGTAGTGTTTGCTTTGGGTACAATAGGTGTAGGTCTGCAGATCATCAGTTTTTTTATATTGATGGTCTTTTTTAACAGGTATTGTACACTGTGGTAATCTTACTAATCACAGAGAGAAATGCAAGAGGTTCAAAGACTGCCACAGTAAAGCTTGCCATATATACTGTACCAAATTCAATCAGTGGATGGCCTCCCGCCCAAAATCCCTTAACTGAAAAAAATCAAAGGAATCAGGTGCAAAATGGTAAAAGGAAAAGCAGCTGCATTCAATCAGATGTAGCTACAATTTGGGTATTTTGACAGCTGGCGGGACTGGCTGTCAAAATACAATAAGCACAGAGGAAGATACATCCATTTGCACTCTACCTGCAGGATGAAGAAGAAAAAAATAGCTAGCTTTAAAGCAGTAGTATACTCCGCTTTTTAATTTTTACCTACAGATAAAGCCTATAATAAGTCTTACCTGTAGGTAAAATTAATATCTCCTAAACCTGCACGGTTTAAGAAATATTCGCCCTGCATGCAGCCGCTGACACCAACGGTGCATTCGCTCTGAAGGTCCTGTGGACCTTAAGAGCTCCGTGCCGGAAAGTGAACTCCCGCGCACATGCGCGGGAGTGATGTCATTGTGGCTTCGGCCACTCACAGCGCCGGAGCCGCTGAACCCAGAAGAGACGCGGAGGGAAGATGTCAGCTGCCTCAGCGGTGTCCAGGCGACCGTGTCGGGGCTTTGTTCTAAGGGAAGTATTTCATAATGAGCTAGTATGCGATGCATACTAGCACATTATGCCATTGTCCTGCAGGGTTTGTTTTTTTTTTTTTTTGTTTGTTTTTTTTTCTGAGGATACAACCGCTTTAAAATCAGCACAGGACAGCAGTGTACAGATCTCATATCTTCAGGTCTTTCTGAGAACATCCTTGTTCTGCTAAATATTACAATCTCTTGGTGTATTCTCCTGTTATTTGGTTTCATTGCCGCTGCTGTCCAGCCAGGGTGTTGCTTGATCTTGTCTGCCACACAGACAGCTGTAATGCCGCACACTGATGATATAGTAAATATGTTTTGTAGCAGCTACAGAATTTCTTTCATTTGTTTGTTTCTTTTTAGATGTCCTTTGTAATCTTTTGTCTTTCTTGGAACAAATGCATTACAATTAAAAGTATATGTAAACCCTCAACTTGTAAAACAAACCATTCACTTTAAAATATAAAAAAAAAGCAAAGGAGTTGTGTATAGCTATACAAAAAAAATTATAAATACCCCCCCCCTTTTTTTTAAGTGATCACATTCCCTCTGTTCGCAGCTGCATAAGAGCTGGGGGGGGGGGAGAAGCAGAAGCACACTGATCTTCCCAGTGAATGGCTGTGCATAGGGGGAGTGCAAATCTGATCATTGGACGAGAGCAAGGTTGAGTTTCCAGCACAGCTAGAGAACTGACCACACTGTGCTCTAATACTTAGTGTGATCAGTTTTAATTGGAAAGCAGAGGAACTAATAGGAACACCAGGGATTTCACACAAAGAACAGGAGACTTTCTCATACAAGTACATGGTACAGCAAGCACATGTCAGGAATATGAAATGTTGGGTTTAAATATTCTTTAATGAGAGGGCTGTGTTGCAGAAATTGCAAGTCATTTGGAACTCCATAACTGTGTGACTGGTTATCCACCAGAGAAAACGAATGGAGAGATTTGTACCTGCTACAATTCTCGGCTACAAAGTTACTAGTGTGACCTGGCCCTGGAGAACAACTACAAACCTATATTTTAAATACAAATGAAAATATGAAACAGCAAGAAAGTTAAAGCAGAGTTCCCCCCATTTTGGTGTTTATTAAAAGTCAGCAGCTACAAAAAGTGTATCTTCTGACTTTTAATAAACACACCCTCACCTGTCCCACAGTCCGGCGATGCGGACAGCAGGGGCCTCGGATCTCTCCCTACTCTCCCCGAAGCACTGGCATCTCTAGTGTGGGCACCCGGCTGTGAAAGCTTGCGGCCTCACAGGAGTCACAGCTGGGTGCGCACTGCGCATGCGCAAGTCGTGGTGAGTGTCCTGAGTGGAGGGGCAATCTTCTGGGATCTGTGATGTGTCACAGAAGATTGCAGGGAGGGAGGGGGAGAGGAGAACTTCCACTCGAGCCGCCTAGGTGGGAGTGGGTGGTTGCCTGTCAAATCTAGGTACCTGCCCCCCCCCCCCCCAAAAAAAAATTACATGCCAAATGTGGCATGTCTGGGGGTCAGGAGGCCTTAAAGCAGTTACATTTTTGGGCGGAACTCCGCATTAAAGTGGGCGGAGAGTCCAAACTCCAGACCATAGAGCCTCCAGAGATGTTTCACATCCCAGGCACCTTACACCTTAAGGTGTGCCTGGTCCAGCGTTGTGATCAAGGGTTCATCCCACTGGTCCCTATAACATGTCCGTGTCCTTTATTGGTCTATGAGTGAATGTGAGAAACCACAGCACTCAGCGGGGACACTGTTAAAAGTGTTAATAGCTACAGACTATGGCGGTATAATTCACAGTGGAGTTTGGACTCACTGCCCGCCACAGAGGTAAACATTCAGTTTTTCGATTTTAGGGAGCACTCAATGGATTTTTTGGGGAAGCAACAAAGTGGCATTAAAATACAAAATGAACTCAGAAAAAATGCAGATGACAAATGGCGCTGTAGTCACATGACACTGCTTGTACTCACATGTAGCCTGCATGACTGCCATTGATGTCTGGGTGCAGGTCCCGCTATCTGTCTCTACAATGACTGTATATAACCTGCCGGGCTTTAATCCGGTGAAATTTGTTTGTGTAGAAATGGTTTGTATTGTTCTTGATACCGCTCCTGTTATAGTGATATTATATGAATCCACTCTTCCTTTAGCTGCCATCCAGGTTACTCCCAGAGTGTCCGTTGAATGGTAATTGTTCGGTATAATGGCAGAAACTTGTCCGGGACCTAAGCGGAAAGGTTACATCTATTTATTGCCATTTTCCAAACACTTATAATTTATAATGTATACATTAGGCTTCTATAAAAGAAGAATGACGGGCTAATTAAAAAGCAGAATCTTTAAAAAAGATGAGCTGTTCACCAAATCATTAAATATTACCTCAAATGCCTCCCTTTAGCTCAATGAGAGAGCAAACATTAATTAATCTAATATTTACCACCTTCAAACATGATCCATATTATTCTATATTTGGTTGCTATTTATCTTCATAGCAACCAAACAGAATTGATCTTTCTGAACAGACTTCATTAAACTGAAACTTGATTGGTTGATATGGGTTTTTCAACGCTGCACTTTTTTTTACAAAATGATCCCCAGTGTCATATCTCCCAACTTTGTAACTTGAGAATGAGGGACACTTGAGAAAGAGCGCACCACAGAGAAAATGTCGTTAATATTTGCATGGTAAAAAAGAGCATGGTTAAACAGAGCTTCAATTACATATGGAATACACTGTACATAGTCTACAGTGCTATGGGTGAGAAACTACGGTAACTTACATAAACCTAGACTAAAATAAATCCTGCCATATATACACGCAAATACAGTTAGCTTAGAGATACTTTGTTTCCTATATTAAGTATTCTTAGTCCCCTTTTATATCAGAGTCCCCCCATCACGCCAGAAGACCCCATTTCATATTATGAGTCCCCTTCACACTCTTTTCACATTACAGTTTTTAGAAATATGACCTTTATTGGTAGATTTGCCAGTTATAATACACATTTTTTATTGACATTCATAGGAGAGCGGCTGATAGGAGAGGGGAACCTCACAGTGTGATTAGAAAAGGGGACCTGGAAGTGTGATTGGAAAGGGGGACCTGGAAGTGTGATAGGAGAGGGGGACCTCGAAGTGTGATAGGAGAGGGGGACCTGGAAGTGTGATAGGAGAGGGGGACCAGGAAGTGTGATAGGAGAGGGGGACCAGGAAGTGTGATAGGAGAGGGGGACCAGGAAGTGTGATAGGAGAGGGGGACCAGGAAGTGTGATAGGAGAGGGGGACCAGGAAGTGTGATGGGAGAAGGGGACCAGGAAGTGTGATAGGAGAGGGGGACCAGGAAGTGTGATAGGAGAGGGGGACCAGGAAGTGTGATAGGAGAGGGGGGACCAGGAAGTGTGATAGGAAAGGGGGACCTGGAAGTGTGATTGGAGAGGGGGACCTGGAAGTGTGATAGAATAGGGGAACCTGGAAGTGTGATATGAGGGGGGACCTGGAAGTGTGATTAGAAAAGGGGACCTGGAAGTGTGATAGGAGGGGGGACCTCACAGTGTGATTTGAAAAGGGGATCAGGAAGTGTGATAGAAGAGGTGGACCTGGAAGTGTGATAGGAAAGGGGGACCTAGATGTGTGATTGGAGAGGGGGACCTGAAAGTGTGATTGGAGAGAGGGACCTAAAAGTGTCTTTGGAGAGGGGGACCTGGAAGTGTGATAGAAGAGGGGGACCTGAAGTGTGATAGAAGAGGGGGACCTGAAGTGTGATAGAAGAGGGGGACCTGGAAGTGTGATAGAAGAGGGGGAACTGGAAGTGTGATAGAAGAAGGGGACCTGGAAGTGTGATAGAAGAGGGGGACCTAGAAGTGTGATTGGAAAGGGGGACCTAGAAGTGTGATTGGAAAGGGGGACCTGGAAGTGTGATAGAAGAGAGGGACCTGGAAGTGTGATTGGAGAGGGGGACCTGGAAGTGTGATGGAAGAGGGGGACCTAGAAGTGTGATTGAAAGGTGGATCAGGAAGTGTGATAGGAGAGGGGGATGTAGACGTGTGATTGGAGAGGGGGACCTGAAAGTCTGATTGGAGAGGGGGACCTAAAAGTGTCATGGGAGAGGGGGACCTGGAAGTGTGATTGAAGAGGGGGACCTGGAAGTGTGATAGAAGAGGGGGACCTGGAAGTGTGATAGAAGAGGGGGACCTGAAGTGTGATAGAAGAGGGGGACCTGAAGTGTGATAGAATTGGGGGACCTGGAAGTGTGATAGAAGAGGGGGAACTGGAAGTGTGATAAAAGAGGGGGAACTGGAAGTGTGATAAAAGAGGGGGACGTGGAAGTGTGATAGAAGAGAGGGACCTGGAAGTGTGATTGGAAAGGGGGACCTGGAAGTGTGATAGAAAAGGGGGACCTGGAAGTGTGATAGAAGAGAGGGACCTGGAAGTGTGATTGGAGAGGAGGACCTGGAAGTGTAATAGAAGAGGGGGACCTAGAAGTGTGATTGGAAAGGGGGACCTGGAAGTGTGATAGAAGAGGGGACCTGGAAGTGTGATTGGAGGGGGGGACCTGGAAGTGTGATAGAAGAGGGGGAACTAGAAGTGTGATTGGAGAGGGGGACCTGGAAGTGTGATAGAAGAGGGGGACCTGGAAGTTTGATAGAAGAGGGGGACCTGGAAGTTTGGTAGAAGAGGGGGAACTGGAAGTGTGATAGAAGAGGGGGACCTGGAAGTTTGATAGAAGAGGGGGACCTGGAAGTGTGATAGAAGAGGGGGACCTGGAAGTTTGATAGAAGAGGTTGAACACCCACCGGCAATGTGCAGAGAGGGAGGAGGAGAAGGAATTGTGAGGCAGAGGCAGACAGCTCTGGAGTCCCGGAGCCCAGTGTCCGCATGTCCTCCAAGAAACCGGTGCCGCAATCGCCCGCTCTATTATTGTGACAGATACACATACACAAAAATACAATCTTAAACAAACTACAAGGGCTGCTATGCATGAAAACACACACAGACCCCTCCAAAGGTCCCCCAAAATAGAAGCAATCTGCTATTTATTTTGGGTGACCTTTGAATGTGTCTGTGTGTTGTTTTTGTTTTAAAAAAAAAAAAAAGAATCTGGCAACCTCATCTTTTATATTTTACAGAGAAACTAGGTAATATATTGTGTTTGCATGGGATAAAATTAACTTTAGTTTATTTTTTTACTGAAAATGTGCTTTGTAAAGTGTAGGGCTAATATCATGTTACATAAAAATCTGGAATAACATTTTATTCTCTGGGGTCCCTGCTTGCAGAAAATATATAATATTTGGGTTTTTTATTTACAGGTTCATCTCATAAAACTAGAATATCATCAAAAAGTTCATTTATTTCAGTTCAAAAAGGTAAATTCATATATTTTATATAGATGCGTTACACAAAGAGTGATATATTTTAAGCATTTCTTTCTTTTAATTTTGATGGTTATGGCTTACAGCTAGTGACACCCCAAAATTCAGTATTTCAGAAAATTAGAATATTACATAATACCAAAAAAAAAAGATTTTTAATACAGAAATGTTGGCTTAGTGAAAAGTATGTCCATGTACAGTATAGGATGCACTCAATACTTGGTCGGGGCTCCATTTGCACGAATTGCTGCATGAATGCAGCGTGGCATGGAGGCGATCAGCCTGTGGCACTGCTGAGGTGTTATGGAAGCCCAGGTTGCTTTGATAGCAGCCTTCAGCTCATCTGCATTGTTAGGTCTGGTGTCTGTCATCTTCCTCTTGACAATACCCCACAGATTCTCTATGGGGTTTATGTCAGGCGAGTTTGTTGGCCAATCAAGCACAGAGATACCATAATCATGTGACCAGGTATTGGTAGTTTTGTCAGTGTGGGCGGTGCCAAGTCCTGCTGGAAAAACAAATCAGCATCTCCATAAAGCTTGTCAGCAGAGGGAAGCATGAAGTGCTCTAGAATGTTGTGGTAGAGGGCTGCACTGACTTTGGACTTGATAAAACACAGTGGACCAACAACAGCAGATGACATGATTCCCCAAACATGGCCGGTGCCAGGATTTTTTTTGTACTGTGACGGGAGACACTTTGGTTGGGGGGCCCGTGGAACACAGCTTACCTTAGAGAGGTTGGGAAATCCCTCTATCAGCCCCCTAGGCCACTCTTATGTGTAAGTCATCCTATGTCTATTACGGACACGGGGTAACCAAGGAAATGATGGACAGCTACTTAACCACCTTAGCGGTAATCCCGAGCGTGACTCGGGGTTGATTTTTCATTGCAGGATCGGTAACCCCGAGTCACGCTCGGGGTGGATTGCAGAGAGCGCAGCGGAGCTTCTCTTACCTTATCCTGGCGATCCAGCGATGATCTCTCATTGCTGAGATCGCCAGCCGAGAGTCCCGCCGCTCCTCCGTCCCTCCATCGGTACGATCACTTCCTAGTTCCGTTCCCTGCAGCAGCAATGCTGCATGGGAGCGGAACTAGGGAGGGAAATTCAAAAAAAAAAAAAAAAACGTTGCACAAAACACACTTTATATTATATTATATATATATATATATATATATGCATATATATATATATATATATATATATATATATATATATATATATATATATATATATATATATATATATATATATATATGTATATATATATATATATATATATATATATATATATATATGCATGCATATATATATATATATATGCATATATATATATATATATGCATATATATATATATATATATATATATATGCATATATATATATACACCGGTATATATATATATATATGCGTATATATATATATATATATATGCATATATATATATATATATATATATACATATATATATATATGTATATATATATATATATAATATGCACACACACACGCACATATATATACATATATATATATATATATATATATAAATATATATATATATATAAAATGATATTATTGATTCAATTATAATTCATGCGTTATATATTATATATATATATATGTGTGTGTATATATATATATATATATATATATATATATATATATATATATATACACACACACACACACACACACATATATCTATATATAATATATAATGCATGAATTATAATCTAATCAATAATATAATTTTATTATATATATTATATATTAAATAATAAAATAATATTATTGATTCGATTATAATTCATGCGTTTGTGTTTCAAATTTATCACATCTGGGATGTCTACTAGACTCTTGTTTTGGTCAGGTTTAAGTCAGTAATTACTAAGAATTGTAGGCCTATAATACATAACGCCAAATTTCCATGAAAAGAATTGTACCGCTTTTGGTATGTAATTCCAGACATAATCATACCGCCAGGGAGGTTAATAGACACTGACAATATGGCTTGGATTACTTCAAATGGGACAGTAATATTTATCAACCATATATCTCAAGAAATATATGAAGACTATTCCTGGCCTGTTTGATTCTGAACATGTTCATTGAAAGAGCTGGTCACATTGGCCTCTGTTCCATGTTCTTCAATGTAAGAGACGGGCAGTTTGTTACTGGTGATCTCCTGCTGTTGTCTGTGTATTAAAGTGTAATGTGTTTTCTGTTAAGTATATCTGTCCCATTGTTCATTTGTTAATTAACTCACCTTTGTTTCTGTCCAGATGGCTAGGTAATTAGTTCAGGGTAATTATATTTCTGTACACAATTTCATCTGCATAGCATAATGTAATCAGGCACCTGACCTGGTGGGGTAATCTGATCAGGAGGGGGATGTCCTCCTGTGGGGTATATATTCAGTGTGAGTTTGTTCAATAAAGGTTCCAGAACGTATTCAAGCTAAGTTGTCAGCTAGTTTTGTATAGGGGCGACTAGAAAATCTGATATCTATGTTCAGACTTGAGGAAGTGATATTCTGACGGAAGCCCACAAACACTGTGTGGGTCACGGTTCCCTTACATGTACATAGGCGAAGGTGCATTTTGGTGACCCCCCACCATTCTTCCACCACCCGGACCCCAGACAGCAGCTCTGCTGTGAGGATGGGACTCAAAACCTGTCTGAATGAGCCCCTCCATCAGAGTCCACAGAGTTTCCCTTTATAATGTAATGGGAAACTCTGATGAAAAGGGACTCTGGAAACACTGGCAACTCTGATAAAAGGGGGCTCTGGTGACAAAGCCCCCCTTACATCAGGGTATCTCTTTGCACCAGAGTTTGGAAAGTTTCACATACAATATATCAGTGTTCCGAATACATCAACACCAAAATATTTTGCTGTATAAAAGTTAGGTGCGCTGTTCCTTTAAATAATTTTCGATGCAGTAATACAAAATATCTTACATAAGCAAACAGAAACAAAGAAAAAACATCCATCATATAAGTGTGAACCACAATACAGTGCAATGTGATTATCAAGAATGATATATATGCAAAGTGCTAGTGCAATAAACTGTATGCATAAAACATACATTTCATCTAAAAAGTCCAATAAAATTGTGCCGTGATAAACTTCTGCAGATCCACTGCAAGCTGTTTGCACCGATTTCAGTGTAACATCACCAAGGCAAATCATATACCATCTGCTTACCCAAAAATTTGACTTCATAAACTTATCAGGTCATGTGTGCTTGTCATCTGCCAGATATTTGCAGCCACTTCACTCAAAAAGCATCAATGCAGGTATGATGGCTTTCTCCCAAAAGCGGCCTTTCGCCACTCCGTCCAGTCCAGTACCAACCAATAGAAGCCCCCTATATGCAAAGAATAAAGCACTCTATAGTGCATTAGCAGGACAAACTGTGCTGCTTTATTAAAGTAATGTACTTACAGCAAACTTTACTGGGATGAAGAGACAAATGGTTTAATTGGCTTGGTAATGCACTATAGAGTGCTTTATTCTTTGCATATACAGGGGTTTTCTGTGGTTGGTACTGGACTGGATATAGTGGTGAAAGGCCGCTTTTGGGAAAAAGTCATCAAGCCTGCATTGTTGCTATTTGAGTGAAGTGGCTGCAAATATTCGGCAGATGACAAGCACACATGACCTCATAAGTTTATGAAGTCAAATTTTTTGGTAAGCAGATGGTATGAGATTTGCCTTGGTCATGTTACACTGAAGTCGGTGCAAACAGCTTACAGGGGATCTGCACAAGGTTATCATGACACAATTTCATTGGACTTTTTGTATGAAACGTATTTACTGCACTAGCACTTTGGAACATACATATATTAATTATTAATCAAGTGGAAGCAGCGCCAATAATGAATACATATAGATGCATAAAATTGCAAATAAAGAAAGTCCCAAAGTCTTTAAAAACGAAAGCAAGGGAGGGGGAGGAGACCAATCCAGATCATCCAATCACCGGTGTGTGCAGTAGAAAAAAACTAATTTCACCCAGTAGTGACAGCCAAAACTGCTTACCAGAGAGTCTAACCCTCCTGTTACAGAGCGGTCAAACAACGCCAGCAAAACCAGGATGCACTCAGTGTGAAGGAAAAAATCCCTCTCAGCTCCTCCAGCTAGATAAGACTCCCAAAATCTTGGTTCCAAAAACAGTGTAGATGAAACTCCAGCTGATCCAACGTTTTGTTCAAGAAAGGACACTTACCTTTGAACAAGGACTTTAAAGGACTACAAACACAGTGGTGTCATTTCCTGCTGGAGTTTTAGAAGGGTCCAGGCTTGTTCTTTTCATCTACACTGTTTTTGTGTCCCACTGTGCATGCTTAGCCACTAAATGAAATCATCTCGGCTCCAACCCGAGAGACTTCCCAGATCTCGGCTCCAGGAAAATGTTTTAAATTTTCATAGACCCCGCCGCTTTAACATTTTCCTGGAACCGAGATCATTTGGGACGCTGCACCTGCGGATGAATGACGCGCTCCCGCAGGGAAGTCTCAGGGTTGGAGCCAAGATGATTTAATTTAGTGGCTGGGCATGCGCAGTGGAGTGCGTGGCAACAGCTGATGAATGACGCGGTGTAACGTTAAAAAACACTACTCTGTGAAAATTCCCTAGCCTCCGCAGCTGTGAGCATGCGCACTGCGAAGCGGCTCAGCTGATGAATGACGTACTTGCACCGGAAGTGACGAGGGTAGGGAATTTTCACGGGGTAGGGTTTTTTAACATTACACTGGGGCTGTGCTGCCTGTCACTGTGCGCTGCTGTTCTAAGCAAGAAAAACGTGTGAGCAGGGGCGGCGCCAACATTAGCATTTCTTGAGAGAAGCCCCGGCTTTAGTGCCCCCCCCCCCTTTCTTCCTGGCACCCTCAGGCCTCACCCTTGGCTGCCTAATGCTGGCGCTGGCCCTGTCCCCAAATCATCATGGAATGTAGTAGAATTTTCATTTCATTTGGAAATCGAGGTCCCAGAGTCTGGAGGAGGAGTGGAGAGGCACCGAATCCAAATTGCGTGAGGTTCAGTGTGAAGTTTCCACAGTCAGTGATAATTTGGGGAGCCATGTCATCTGCTGGTGTTGGTCCACTGTGTTTTATCAAGTCCAAATTTCCAAAAGTCCAAAATTCTAGAGCTCTTCATGCTTCCCTCTGCTGACCAGCTGTATGGAGATGCTGATTTCATTTTCCAGCAGGACTTGGCACCACCCACACTGCCAAAAGTACCAATACCTGGTCACATGATCATGGTATCATTGTGCTTGATTTGCCAGCAAATTCGTCTGACCTAAACCACATAGAGAATCTGTGGGGCATAGATGTGCGCAGCCTATGCATTAGGGTGTGCACACCAAAGCTCAAATACACACTACCGATCACTCACGATGTTCATTCAGAAAGGGAGGGGGCCAGAAAATTATATATTTACCGGCCCCCTTTCTCACTCATCCTAAAACATCCCCACAGCAACAGCCGGCTGGAGAGGAGAGGAGGGTAGCCGGCAGAGCTGTGGGGGTAAGAGGGAGGGGAGCCAGGGCAGTAGGGGGAATCTGTGCTGCACAGGGTGATTAGGGTGTGCCTGGGCACACCTGGCACACCCTGTGCGCACACCTATGCTGTGGGGTATTGTCAAGAAAAGGATGACAGGCACCAGACCCAACAATGCAGATGAGCTGAAGGCCGCTATCAAAGCAACCTAGACTTCCATAACACCTCAGCAGTGCCACAGGCTGATCGCCTCCATGCCATGCTGCATTGATGCAGTAATTCATGCAAAAGGAGCCCCAACTAAGTACTGAGTGCATTCTATACTGTACATGGACATACATTTCAGTAAGCCAACATTTCTGTAATACAAATCCAATACAAATTTTTTATTTTTTTTTTTATTGGTCTTATGTAATATTCTATATTTCTGAGATACTGAATTTTGGGGTGTTACTAGCTGTAAGCCATAATCATCAATATTAAAAGAAAGAAATGCTTGAAATATATCACTCTGTGTGTGACACATTTATATAAAATATAATAGAGTTTCACTTTTTGAATTGAAATAAATTGACTTTTTGATGATATTCTAATTTTATGAGCTGCACCTGTATTTTCAGTCCTAAAATGTTTTTGAAATTGTGTGCAAAAAAAAAAAAGGGTAAATCGTATCTAACGGCAAAAGGGTAAATGTGTTTGAAACAAGGACTGTTCTCGTTATTGGTGGCTACAAATCAGATTTTCAATTCCACACTTCCAGCAAAGTATGCAAGAACAAAAGGGAGAATGGGATTGGCTGTTATGAAAAAGGGGATCTTCTGGCCAGAGCGTTGGCAATAATTTAAAACAGCTTTTATAAATTACTTTTCCAGTTTGGCAGTACTTACGGGTGCAGCCAGTTATAGACACAGGGTCTGATTCCATGTTACAGGCAGATATTGTATATACAGTGAATGTATACGTCTCTCCCGCTGTTAGATTTCCTATTGTGGCCGATGCACTGCTCACTATTGTATTATTGATGAGTTTAGATGGTGAGTTTACATTGGTCTGCACCCTGTAGGTGTATGTGCTCTGATACTCATCTAGTTGTGCCCAACTGAGGGACATAGAATCAGTAGTTTTGGCAACAATCTGCAGTGATGTCACAGATATCGGATTCGGATCTGTGGATAGCGGAAAATAGTCATATTAAATAACCAGAGTAAGAATTGTTACATTCACAGTGCGACATTGAAAATAAAATATTATAAATCACGAACAATAGAAAAACTTCAAAAGAGAAGAGTTCTATATCATTAATAGCGATAATGTAAGTAGATAAGGAGACTTCATCTTGTCTTTATCCAGGCATTCCAGTCGTGTGACTGCTGTGATTGGCAGTCACAGTGGTCACATGATTGGAAAGCTCCTGATTGAATTAGGTACTCCCCAGCCCTGAGGCTTGAATATTGAGTTTGGTTTAAATTGTTTCATAACCAACTATTGATTTAAATCATCTCAGGTGGTTCCACTTCAAGTAGGGTTACATAAATGTGTCCACATATCTGGATACTACAGATCAGTGTTGGGGGTAACTAGTTACAAAGTAACTGATTACAGTAACTACATTACTTTTTTTGGTAACGAAGTAAAGTAACTAGTTACAATACTAATATTGGTAACTACATTACTTTACTAGGCTATAGAAGGTAACTACACTACTTTACTAGGCTATAGGAGGTAACTACACTACTTTACTAGGCTATAGAAGGTAACTACACTACTTTACTAGGCTATAGGAGGTAACTACACTACTTTACTAGGCTATAGGAACGCGCTTTCCTGCGTTACCCAAGCCGTGCGATACAATCGTTATTTCGAAGAATAGAGAGGGATGAAGTTTATGACTTTTTGTTGCACTTTATGTTTTATTCTGTTTTTTCAGGTTTTGTTCTCATGTTTCCCAAAGCCTGTGTTTATACAATAAACTCTATGCAGAAAGAGAGTCATGTATCTTCTTCTACACGGTCAATTAAGAAAGAGGAAAGTAAAGTAATAAGTAGTGAAGTTACTTTTCAAATGCAGTAACTAGTAAAGTAATCTCGTTACAATTTACAGAAGTAACTAGTAACTAGTTACATTTTTTGAGTAACTACCCCAACACTGCTACAGATACAATTATCAATATTAGCACATGCAGAAACGTTGTCCATATTTATAGCATTGTTAATCAGTTTTACCCCACCATGGATACATATTTTCCATGAGGGGTTAAATAGTTGCCAATTCCTTAAGGGTTAAAGAGAAATTCACCAAGTGTCTTCTTTGAATTTTATGTTAATATTTTACATTTGATAGGTAAAGTACACTATATATCTAGCCTTGTGAAATTATTTTACTATTTAAAGCCGCCTTAGAGATGCGATCAGTGTAGGGGCATCGCACTGAATCACTGAGTAAGATGTTACTATAGCAACCTAAATAAACTAGCTGGGCAGTATTTAGTTCCGGCATCTGTCAATGAGCTTTTACCCTGAGGAAGTCACGTGTCTAGTAACGCAACGCGTAGGAGGAGCCAGCGACAGCACACTCAGCTGATCGACTCAAACAAGGAAGCCAGGGATTCGGGTCTCCTTGCGGGATATACTATAAAACAATGACAGGATCTCCATCACGTATTTATATAGTATTAAATGTGAGTGTTTTGGATTGTTTTTAAGTGACTCAATACATTTTAATATGTTACACTATGAGACACTCTCACCTATATGTGTGATCGTGGAACTGCACTCACCGTGGTTAGAGGAGGATTATAAAGGAATCAGAAGGATCCCTCAGATGGTTGTAAGATTGATCTTGTATTGCACATACCCTTTGTGTTGCAGGTGAGCTGCCATTGCAACCAGAGGTGATTTGTTGGTGGATGGTTTTTGGCACATCAGAGCACAATCATCCTAAATATAGAAGCATTGCACCAATTGTTTTTAAGTCACGTATACCACATGAGGATGTCACTAAGAAGCACTTTATGAACTTAGATATACAGTCAGGTCCATAAATATTGGGACATCGACACAATTCTAATCTTTTTGGCTCCATACACCACACAATGGATTTGAAATGAAACAAACAAGATGGGCTTTAACTGCAGACTTTCAGCTTTAATTTGAGGGTATTTATATCCAAATCAGGTGAAAGGTGTAGGAATTACAACAGTTTGTATATAGGCCTCCCACTTTTTAAGGGACCAAAAGTAATGGGACAGATTAATAATCATAAATCAAACTTTCACTTTTTAATACTTGGTTGCAAATCCTTTGCAGTCAATTACAGCCTGAAGTCTGGAACGCATAGGCATCACCAGACGCTGGGTTTCATCCCTGGTGATGCTCTGCCAGGCCTCTACTGCAACTGTCTTCAGTTCCTGCTTGTTCTTGGGGCATTTTCCCTTCAGTTTTGTCTTCAGCAAATGAAATGCATGCTCATTCGGATTCAGGGCAGGTGATTGACTTGGCCATTGCATAACATTCCACTTATTTCCCTTAAAAAACTCTTTGGTTGCTTTCGCAGTATGCTTCGGGTCATTGTCCATCTGCACTGTGACGCGCCGTCCAATGATTTCTGAAGCATTTGGCTGAATATGAGCAGATAATATTGCCCGGAACACTTCATAATTCATCCTGCTGCTTTTGTCAGCAGTCACATCATCAATAAATACAAGAGAACCAGTTCCATTGGCAGCCATACATGCCCACGCCATGACACTACTACCACCATGCTTCATTGATGAGGTGGTATGCTTTGGATCACGGGCAGTTCCTTTCCTTCTCCATACTCTTCTCTTCCCATCACTCTGGTACAAGTTGATCTTGGTCTCATCTGCCCATAGGATGTTGTTCCAGAACTGTGAAGGCTTTTTTAGATGTTGTTCGGCAAACTCTAATCTGGCCTTCCTATTTTTGAGGCTCACCAATGGTTTACATCTTGTGGTGAACCCTCTGTATTCACTCTGGTGAAGTCTTCTATTGATTGTTGACTTTGACACACATACACCTACCTCCTGGAGAGTGTTCTTGATCTGGGCAAGTGTTGTGAAGGGTGTTTTCTTCACCAGGGAAAAAATTCTTCGGTCATTCACCACAGTTGTTTTCCGTGGTCTTCCAGGTCTTTTGGTGCTGCTGAGCGCACCGTGAATTCTTTCTTTTTAAGGATGTTCCAAACAGTTGATTTAGCCACACCTAATGTTTTTGCTATCTCTCTGATGGGTTTGTTTTGTTTTTTCAGCCTAATGATGGCTTGCTTCACTGATAGTGACAGCTCTTTGGATCTCATATTGAGAGTTGACAGCAACAGATTCCAAATGCAAATAGCACACTTGAAATGAACTCTGGACCTTTTATCTGCTCCTTGTAAAAGGAATAACGAGGGGAAAAACACACACCTGGCCATGGAACAGCTGAGCAGCCAATTGTCCCATTACTTTTGGTCCCTTAAAAAGTGGGAGGCACATATACAAACTGTTGTAATTCCTACACCTTTTACCTGATTTGGATGTAAATACCCTCAAATTAAAGCTGAAAGTCTGCAGTTAAAGCACATCTTGTTTGTTTCATTTCAAATCCATTGTGGTGGTGTATAGAGCCAAAAAGATTAGAATTGTGTTGATGTCCCAATATTTATGTACCTGACTGTATGATACACTTTAAAAATAATTTGGACTCACTGCCCTTGGTTTCATTTTGTCACTTCACGTTTATTTATGTATATTTGTCTTGGTATTATGGAATTTGCAATCACAGTTTGATTCTTTATGAGTATATTGTTTATGAAAATGATGGTTGTTTTTTATATCATTATGAATAGTGCACCACTATCACTTATTTGATTTACCTTTTTAGGAAGCTTTCCTTTTGGGTTTGACTAGCCAGGACACACTCCACTACTCATAGCAGATGCTGCTGGCAACTTATAAATGAACCTTTAAATACCTACCTCTCCCACTGACCACACCATTGAACAGCACTCTGATGCTGTGAAATCATTTTCCAAAGTCCACTGGGAAGCCAAACCCTCTGGTTGTGTCAAACTTCTGGGTCCTCCACAGCTCTTACTGGCGTCTCCTGCTGACCTCCAGTAATGGTGCAGAGATCAGCAGGATAAACCCATACAGTATGAGTTGTGGGGGACCCAGGATATCAACACTCCTGGAAGTGTGGTTTCCCAGCAAACTTTGGGGGATAATTTCCCAGTATCAAAGAATACGTCAGCTGGTTCCTCCTGCTGACCCCCTTCGCACTACTCTCTTCTGTAATGACTTGGAAGTCAGCAGGATGAACCGATGAGAGCTGCGAGCACCCAGATTAACTTCAGCTTAACTTCAGGGGATGATTATCCAGCATTGAAGCAGAGTTTAGCAGTAAGGAAAGATATATCTTTGCTTAGTAACTTTTGCTTCTTGAGAAAATTGGGGGGGGGGGGGTCAAAAATCTGGGCACTCGCATAACTTTTTCAAAATACTGATGGGTCCTCTTTAATTTTCAAACTCATGCAGGACAACTGACCAGTAATACTTTATAAATACAGCTTTTAAGAGGAGCAAAAACTTACGTGTACAGACCGATCCATATACAGCCGTGCTCTGATACCCCAAGGCTCCCACTGTCACCACAGAGACTGTGTAATTGGTCCCCGATATTAAATTTGGAAGGGTGACATTTGCTGTGTTGCTTATCCCAGTTCCAGCAATATTTGAAGGAGAAAAAGTATTCCAATAAGAGATATTATATGACTTCACCACTCTGGTCATATTTACTGGCTCTCCCCAAGATAAAGTGACGTTCTTAGTTCCTGTCATAGTAAAGTTTATGGTGCCTGGTGGGGTGGGATCTGTTAGAAAATAAAACAATGTTAGGCAAAAAAATTAGTGAGATAGAAGAAAATGAATCTGCTTTAAAAGGAATACATATAATGGAGGGAATTAATAAAGAGTGGTGCAAGCATAATGCACGCTGGTCAGGGATGGTGCTAGACTATTTTGCGTCTTAGGCAAGACCAGCTACTTTCACCCACCCCCCACCCAAAAAAAAAATAATAATTAAACTTCAAAATTTGCAATTTCACGTTGCCAACATTATCTCCATGTGGAGACTGACTGGGGAGCTGGGAAGGATGTGATGTTGTGTGCAGCATGGCTTGCGCAGCATCAATTTAGCTGAATACCTCTTCTTCACGGATTGGCCAAAGACTGCAGGAGGCAGCTTCGTTTCCAGCTAACATCATCCAATCAGCGAAGTGTGTAGGGAACATCGGCAGACTGTGTGGGCAGTGGGGGAGCCAACAGAGTGTTAGGAAGCCAGCAGAGAGTAGGACAGTGTTTTTCAACCCTTTTTCAGTCAAGGCACTCTTTAGAATTGCACACAATTCCAGGGCACACCAGTCTGAGGGCTCAATCACACCAGGAGGTGCATTTGAGTGCACAAACTTTTTTGTGCCTTCCAATTCACATTTTTCTTTTTTAACAGGCTGCTCTGTTGGGGTGCCAGCATGACTTTTAAAATTGCCCAGCACCAAAACACATGGTACTATGGCACCATGCATTTTAGCAGGTGCAAACATATGCGTATTTGCTAGATGCATGGGGATGTCATTAAGAATTAATGGCACCTACACATGTCTGCATTACTGCACTGCACCTGACATCTGTAGGATGAAAAATCCTCCCCCCCTAATTCCCCCCTCTTAGCACAAATCCCCCCCCCCCTCCTAGCACAAACCCTCCCAAATCCTCCCAAATCCCGCCTCCTAGCACAACCCCCACCCAAATCACCCTTTCAGCACAAAGCCCCCTAAATGCCCCCTCCTAGCACGATACCCCTCAAAATCCCCATTTCTATCACAAACCCCACCAACCCAAATCCCCCTCCCAGCAAAAAGCCCCCTCAATCTCCCCTTCTAATAACCCCCCCCCCCCCCAAAATCCCCCCTTCTAGCACAACTCCTTTACCCGAATCAACCTCCCAGCACAACCCCCCAACACCCCCCCCCTCAACACAACCTCCTCACCAAATTCCCCACTGGACACGGTGGTAGGACATGGCCGGGCGGCCAGCTCACCCTTCTATTTTGCCGGTAAGAATCCCGAAGCAGAAAGTGTGGGAGGTACAGGGTGAGCTCTCAGCCTTTTTTGTACACAGGACTTTGCAGTGCTCTCTGCCTCATGTACTGGTGGCTGTGCCCTGGTGGTAGCACTGGCCTGCACAAGGTGTAGATGTAAGGCTGGCCATAGACAATTGAAACCAGGTGTGGGTAGACTACATGTACTAAGTTGATTGATCAATCAACCAATTTGGGTACAACCAGCCTGCTGGATTTTGAATGGTATAGCCGCTAGCAATTATCACTGTCTTCTCCCGGCAGGGATGGCTTTCCCCAGCACCCCGCCCACCAGGAGAATACAATGGTCCAGCAGGAGAGATTATCCCATCAACACTGTCTGTCTTACTAATCACAGAGAGAAATGCAAGAGGTTCCAAGACTGCCACAGTAAAGCTTGCCATATACTGTACCAAATCCAAAGACTGCCACAGTAAGGCTCCTTTCACACACTATGTCCGTCAAACGGACTCCGCTTTTCTCAGCGGGGGATCGAGCCGCCGATCCCCCGCTGAGCAGAAGGATGACAGCTGTGTCTCAGCGCTGTGTGCCGCTGACATCCGATGCTCCATAGGAATGCATGGGGGGACAGTTCAGATCCGCCAAAAAAACGAACAGGCGGATCTGAACGGTCCGCCTGTGTGAAAGGGGGCTTAAGCTTGCCATATACTGTACCGAATCCAATCATGGGATGGCCTCCCACCCAACATCCCTTGACTGAAAAAATCAAAGGAATCAGGTGGAAAATGATCAAAGGAAAAGCAGCTGGAATCAATCAGATGTAGCCACGATTTGGGTATTTTGACAGCCGGCGGGACTGGCTGTCAAAATACAATAAGCACAGAGGAAGATACATCCATTCACACTCTACCTGCAGGATGAAGAAGAAATAATAAAAAAAAAAAAATCTAGCTTTAAAGCGGTAGTATACTCCGCTTTTTAATTTTTACCTACATATAAGCCCATAATAAGGCCTATAATAAGTCTTACATGTAGGTAAAATTATTATCTCCTAAACCTGCATGGTTTTAGAAATATTCGCCCTGCATGCAGCCGCTGACACCAACGGCGCATGCGCTCTGAAGGTCCAGGGGACCTGACATGAGCAGGGGACATGAGCAGGAAGGGACGTCATCGCGGCTCCGGCCGGACACAGCACCGGAGCCGCTGAACCCAGAAGAGACGCCGAGGGAAGATGTCAGCTGCCTCAGCGGTGTCCGGGTGACCGTATCAGGGCTTCCTTCTAAGGTAAGCATTTCATAATGAGCTAGTATGCGATGCATACTAGGATTGTTTTTGTTTTTTTTGGGGGATAAAACTGCTTTAAAATCAGGACAGCAGTGTACAGATCTCATATCTTCATGTCTTTCTGAGAACATCCTCTTTCTGCTAAATAATATTACAATCTCTTGGTGTCTTATCCTGTTATTTGGCTTTATTGCCGCTGCTGTCCAGCCAGGGTGTTGCTTGATCTTGTCTGCCACGCAGACAGCTTTAGACCCCATTCACACTGCCGCGACCAGAAAGTCGCCTCATAAGGGGCGACTTGTTAGCCGACTTTCAGCGCGACTTCAGCGCGACTTTGCGCGTATTCAGCGCGACTTGTATGATAGACAACTTTGTACTACTTTGTATTCGGCCAATCAGAATATGATGGTTCTGGGTCATGCTCAATCACACAAAAAAAAGTTCTTAAAAATTGTCGTTTTTGATAGAGAGCCAATTATTGAAAAAATTATTGAAAAAAAAAATGAGATTTCTTTGGATTTAGTGTCGGGGGGGGGGGGGGGGTCTAAAAAGTGTACCTGTGAAGTTTCAGCTCTGTAGCATGTCCAGAACCAGAAAAAAAAGATAATTTTTCTTAGAATTTTTTAATTCATTCATGATAATTTCATTAGCGCATGGATGTGGCTCCGCTCCTATTACACCTATATGTGTGTATATACATATATGTGTGTGTGTATATATACACCCCTACACAGAAGTTCAGATTTCATGCCTGCCTCCAAAGACGCCCAAAAAATGCCCGATAAATGCCTGCAACAAAAACGCCCAGGTGGAGCGGAGCCCCATCCCTGTGCTACTAAAAATTCTAAGAAAAATTATCTTTTTTTTTTCTGGTTCCGGACATGCTACAGAGCTGAAACTTCACAGGTACACTTTTTTGACCCCCCAGACACTAAATAAAAAAAAAGTCATGCCTGCCTCCAAAGATGCCCAAAAAATGCCCGATAAACGCCTGCAACAAAACATCCCTGCGCTACTAAAAATTATAAGAAAATGTATCTTTTTTCCTGGTTCAGGACCATTTTAATGGAAAGTCGGATCACAAGTCGCTTCAAATAAGATAAGGAGGCGACTCCCATTGAAGTCTATGGGACAAGTCGGATCACAGGTCGCCTCAAAGTAGTACAGGACCCTTTTCTGAAGTCGGAGCGACTTCAGTAGTGCCAATTAAGACGGCACTCGCTGATTAACATTGCTTTTGTTATGTCAAGCGACTTGGGGCGACTTGAGGGCACACAAGTCGCCTCACAAGTCACGGCAGTGTGAATGGACTCTTAATGCCCCACACTGGTGATTTAGTAAATATGTTTTGTAGCAGCTACAGAATTGGTCTCATTTGTTTGTTGCTTTTTTGCTGTCCTTTTGCTGTTTTTCTTGGAACAAATGCATTACAATTAAAAGTATATGTAAACCCTCAACTTGTAAAACAAACCATTCACTTTAAAATATAAATAAAAAGGCAAAGGAGTTGTGTATAGCTATACAAAAAAAATTATAAATACCCCCCCCCCTTTTTTTTAAGTGATCACATTCCCTCTGCATAAGAGCTGGGGGGGGGGGAGAAGCAGAAGCACACTAATCTTCGCAGTGAATGGCTGTGCAGAGAGGGAGTGTGAATCTGATCATTGGACGAGAGCAAGGTTGAGTTTCCAGCACAGCTAGAGAACTGACCACACTGTGCTCTAATACTTAGTGTGATCAGTTTTAATTGGAAAGCAGAGGAACTAATAGGAACACCAGGGATTTCACACAAAGGAAGCAATGCAAAGAACAGGAGACTTTCCCATACAAGTATATGGTACAGCAGGCACATATCAGGAATATGAAATTTTGGGTTTAAATATTCTTTAATGAGAGGGCTGTGTTGCAGAGATTGCAAGTAATTTGGAACTTCATAACTGTGTGACTGGTTATCAACCAGAGAAAACAAATGAGATTTGTACCTGCTACAATTCTCTGCTACAAAGTGACTAGTGTGACCTGGCCCTGGAGAGCAACTACAAACCTATATTTGAAAAAAAAATGAAAATGTGAAACAGCAAGAAAGTTAAAGCGGAGTTCCACCCATTTTGGTGTTTATTAAAAGTCAGCAGCTACAAAAAGTGTATCTTCTGACATTTACTAAACACACACTCACCTGTCCCACAGTCCAGCGATGGGGACAGCAGGGGCCTCGGATCTCTCCCTCCTCTCCCTGCAGCACTGGCATCTCTAGTATGGGCACCCGGCTGTGACAGCTTGCGGCTTCACAGATGGGTGTGCACTGCGCAAGCGCGAGTCGCGCTGTGCCTCCTTAGTGGAGGGGCAATCTTCTGGGACCTGTGACGTGTCACAGAAGATCGCAGGGAGGGAAGGAGGGGGAGAGGAGAACTTCCGCTCGAGCCGCCTAGGTGGCCCGAGCGGAAGTAGGAGTGGGTGATTGCCTGTCAAATCTAGGTACCTGCCCCCCACCCCCAAAAAAAAGATGACATGCCAAATGTGGCACGTCCGGGGGTCAGGAGGCGTTAAAGCAGAAGTTCAATTTTTGGGTGGAAATCTGCATTAAAGTGGGGCGGAGAGTCCAAACTCCAGACCATATAGCCTCCAAAAATGTTTTCACATCCCAGGCACTTTTAGGTTTGCCTGGTCCCACTTTGTGTTCCTTTATTGGTCTATGAGTGAATGTGAGAAACCACAGCACTCAGCGGGGAAACTGTTAAAAGTGTCAATAGCTGCAGAGTAGACTATGGCGGTAAGATTCACAGTGGAGTTTGGACTCACTGCCCGCTACAGAGGTAAATATTCAGTTTTCAATTTTAGGGAGCACTCAATGAATTTTTTGGGGAAGCAACAAAGTGGCATTAAAATACAAAATGAAGTCAGAAAAAAATGCAGATGATAAATGGCGCTGTAGTCACATGACACTGCTTGTACTCACATGTAGCCTCCATGACTGACATTGATGGCTGGGTGCAGTTCCCGCTATCTGTCTCTACAATGACTGTATATAAGCTGCCGGGCAGTAATCCGGTGACATTTGTTTGTGTAGAATTGGTTTGTGCTGTTCTTGATACCACTCCTGTTATAGTGACAATATAAAAATCCACTCTTCCTTTAGCTGCCATCCAGGTTACTCCCAGAGTGTCCGTTGAATGGTAATTGTTCGGTATGATGGCAGAAACTTGTCCGGGACCTAAGCGGAAAGGTTACATCTATTTATTGCCATTTTCCAAACACTTATAATTTATAATGTATACATTAGGCTTCTATAAAAGAAGAATGACGGGCTAATTAAAAAGCAGAATCTTTAAAAAAGATGAGCTGTTCACCAAATCAATAAATATTACCCCAAATGCCTCCCTTTAGCTCAATGAGAGAGCAAACATTAATTAATCTAATATTTACTACCTTCAAACATGATCCAATTTATTCTACATTTGGTTGCTATATATCTTCATAGCAACCCAACAGAATTGATCTTTCTGAACAGACTTCATTAAACTGAAACTTGATTGGTTGATATGGGTTTTTCAACGTTGCACTTTTTTACAAAATGATCCCGAGTGTGTCTGTGCCGACACCTTACAATAAGGGCAAATTCACATGTGGTGCGATGACAAGCATTTTACTGCATTCAGTGGCATTGCTATGGGGGTTCGGACCACACTCGGGTGACACCCGTCAGATGATTGCACATCTAGAAAAATCACAGTTCAAGTCGGAAAACATCTTATTAGCCACGGCGGATGTAGCAAGCCTCTACACAATAATAAACCATCAGGAAGCAATAAAAGCAACAAAATGGGCCTTGAAAGAAATGACAGATATAAATATCAAACAAAGAAAATTTCTGATAAAATGCCTGAAATATGGTCTAGACCATAATTACTTCTGGTTTGATTCAGTCTTTTATAAACAGCAACAAGGTGTGGCGATGGGAGCAAAATATGCACCAAGTGTAGCCAATTTGTATATGGCAAAGTGGGAAGAATCGGCTATATATGAAGACCGCCCGGAGCAATTAATAGTCTATAAAAGATTCATAGACGATATTATTTTAATCTGGGCGGGGAGTGAAGAGACCTTAGTAGCGTTTAAAGATAAATTGGCACAGAATGACAAAAATATCTGTCTAACTTGGGAAATCAGTAAAACAAAGATTACATTCTTGGACCTTGAAATACAGCATGAAAATGATAGATTTATTACTAAAACTTTTTTCAAACCTGTAGATCGGAATAGTTATCTACCTCTGAATAGCTGCCATCACATGCCCTGGCTCATAAACATACCTAAAGGTCAATTGATGCGCATAAGGCGTAACTGTACGAAAATTAGAGGATTACGAACAACAAGCTGAAATCTTGAGGTTAAGATTTTTAGAAAAGGGATATAAGGATGCTTTTATTAAGGAAAAAATCAATGAAGTGAAAAATATAGAGAGAAATTGCCTATTAGAAAATAAGAAAAATAAAGAGCAACAGAAAGAAAATATTTTTAAAAATAACCCTCCACTGGTGTTAGATTACAATATACAGCATAAAAAAGTCAAAAAGATTATTAGAAAGCACTGGAAGGTGTTACTGGCAGATAATATTTTAGCTGAAGTTTTACCCCCACAACCAAGTTTTACCTACAGGAAAGCACCAGTACTTCGACAGAAAATCGCAAAAAACATCATGGATCCCCCAAAAACCAATAATGTTTTTAATAATTTTTTTAACTTGAAAGGTTTTTATCCGTGTAAAAATTGTTATGCTTGTAAAAGGACATCACTGAATAAAAAGAAGAAAGATGAATTTAAATCATCACGTACAGGAAAAGTATACAAGATAAACAATTTCATTACATGTAGAACAGAAGGGGCGGTGTATTTATTAGAATGTCCATGTTCCTTTCAATACATAGGCAGGACCAAAAGACCGCTATGGAAACGTTTAAGGGAACACATACAGAACATCTGTAAGAGACGCTCAGTGCGCATGCCCAGGCACACGGGAAGGAATGTGCGAATGCGCATGCGCCAATGCGCGAACGCGCGAATGCGCGAACGTGCGTACGCAACGTGCGCACGCAATTGGCGCCAAACGGCCTATTTATACCAAGCGGTGACAGGAGCACATTGCTGAGTGGTCTTTCAGCTTGTGTTCCTGTCTACCTGTGCCCTGACCTGCTTGTGGATTTCCCGTTATACTGACCCGGCTTGCCTTTGACTCTCCTTGGATTCCTGCCTGCCTACCTGTAGCCTGTGTTTGACCCTGCCTTGCCTTATGCCTTTGTACCTTGCTGCCAGACCGTGTACCGACTTCGGCCTGTATCCTGACTCCGCTTTTGCCTCACGTTCCTGTACCCGTGCTGTCCGGCTGTTGACAACTCCTTGGCTTGTGTTCCGACTTCGCTCCTGCCTTCTCATCCAGCATCACCGAGTTCCAGTTCCAGGTGTTCATCCGGTGATCCACAGCCATCAGTCTTCTGCCAAGACATCACCTGCTATACCGGCCCTCGTGCCACTCTGTGTCCTACACCGCCTGTCATCTCTATCAGGGGTGTTGGACAGGAGGTGCAAGAGAAGCCCCCTCTACAGCTTGGTCTCCACCAGGTACGTGATAGTACCACTTAGCCAGATGTCGGAGACCGAGAGAGGGGCTTCACCTCTAGAGACATTATGCCAGCAACTTGCTTCGCTTACCCAAGCAGTCAAATCCTTGCAAGAGGGCTACTTCCAATTAGAGGGTCGCATCCAATCCATGGCTTCTATCCCGGCAACCCCGGCACCTGGGTCCTCCGTGCCCGAACGGGCTCTATCTACACCTGCAGTGGTTTTGCCACCACCAGAACCTCGGGTACCTGCTCCAGAACGATTTTCGGGTGACCGACACAAATTCCGGGCTTTCAGGAATTCTTGTGAGCTATACTTTGCCCTGCAGCCACGGACTTTCTCACTTGAATCCACCAAGGTGGGGTTCGTGATCTCTCTACTTCTCGGAGAGCCGCAATCCTGGGCCCACCGTCTGCTGGAACAAAATAGTATAGCCCTGAACACCATCTCATCATTCTTCGAAGCAATGGCGCAGCTTTATGACGACCCCCAGCGATCTGTTACAGCCGAAACAACCCTACATACGTTACAACAAGGCCGCCGCCCTGCTGAGGACTATGTCGCCGAATTCCGCAGATGGGCTTCCGATACAGGCTGGAATGATGCAGCCTTACGGCATCAATTCCGTCTCGGCCTATCAGAGGGCCTTAAGGATGAACTTGCCAGAGTGGGTACGCCTGATTCTCTTGATGACCTTATTAGTCTTACTATCCAGCTTGACCGCAGGCTCAGGGAACGGAGAGTGGAAAGAGCTGGAAGTTCCAGACCTACCTGGATGTTGCCTCAAGTGCCGTCACCTCCGGCTTTTCGTCCACCTGTCTCTTTCCCCACAACCTCCAGTGTGGAGCCCATGCAACTCGGACTTTTACGCTCTCCACTAACCACTGAGGAGAGATTGCGAAGACGCCGGAACAACTTATGCCTCTATTGTGGGGAGGCCGGACATTACCTTCAGACCTGCCCGGTGCGGCCTAGTAAGTCTCAGTTTGCTTTCCCTTCCTACCTTGCAAACACTTATAGGAGGGATCTGTCCACTCACATTACCCTACCTCTCTCGCTACAGATTCTCGGAAAGACCATCCAAGTCCCAGTCATTATTGACTCCGGCGCTTGCAGCTGCTTCATGGACAGTGACTTTGCTCAGCGTCATCAAATCCCTCTGCAAGCAAAGACCCGCCAGCTATCTATCCATCTAGCTGACGGATCCCATCTCAAGTCTGGGCCTATAACCCAAGAAACCTGCCCATTACTGGCTATCTCTAATAAAGGCCACCGAGAATACTTATGTTTGGACATTATCCCATCTCCTCTGTTCCCTATCATTCTCGGTATTCCATGGCTACAAGCACACAATCCTCAGATAAACTGGAAGTCAGGAGAAGTGGCATTTCCATCCACCTACTGTCAACAAAACTGCTTCCAGCCCAGTCCTGGGAAACCTGCATCACTTTTGGGCCTGCAACCTGATCCCTCTGCATCCCAACTTGTGCCCGCAGCTTACCATGAGTTCTTGGAAGTCTTTGATAAACAGAAAGCAGACATCCTACCACCTCACCGGCCGTATGACTGCCCAATTGAACTTTTACCAGGTGCTGAGATACCGTTTGAGCGTATCTTCCCCCTCTCTGAACTGGAGCTCGAGGCATTACGCCTTTACATTGATGAAAACCTGAAAAAAGGCTTCATCCGGCCCTCTACGTCCCCCGCGGGGGCTGGTATTTTCTTTGTTGAAAAGAAGGATCATTCTCTACGCCCCTGTGTTGATTATCGGGAGTTGAACAAGGTTACTGTCAAAAACAGATATCCTCTGCCCTTGGTTCCTGAACTATTCCAACGTTTCAGGGCAGCCACGGTATTCACAAAACTTGACCTACGAGGTGCATACAATCTAGTACGGATCCGCGAGGGCGACGAGTGGAAGACCGCCTTTCGCACAAGATTCGGACACTTCGAGTATCTTGTCATGCCCTTTGGATTGTGCAATGCTCCAGCCACTTTTCAGCATTTTGTAAACAACATTTTCAGAGACTTTCTTGATCTATTTATGATTGTCTACCTTGATGACATTCTTATCTTTTCAGATTCCATTCAAGTACACCGTGAACATGTCAAGAAGGTTCTCGGCCGCCTAAAAGACCATGGATTATACGCGAAGGCCGAGAAATGCGAGTTCGAAAAGGAATCAATCCAATTCTTGGGACTCGTCATTTCCACTTCTGGGATCTCCATGGACCCCCAAAAGGTCAAATCGATCCTCGAATGGCCCACTCCCACAGACAGGAAGAGCACACAGAGGTTCATTGGATTCGCTAATTTCTACCGCAAGTTTATCAAGAACTTCTCCGCTATTATCCTTCCGGTCACCCAGCTAACAAGGCAAGGTACCCGTTTCCAATGGACACCGGCAGCACAAGCTGCGTTTGACCAGTTAAAGGTCCTATTTACTACTGCACCTATCTTACAACACCCAAATCCTGCATTACCCTATGTTCTTGAGGTGGATGCTTCAGAAAATGCCGTTGGTGCGATCCTGTCACAGCGTTCAGGTACAAAATCTCTTCTTCACCCTGTTGCCTTCTTTTCCAGGAAGCTCAGCCCAGCAGAAAGGAACTACGATGTTGGAGACCGGGAACTACTGGCCATCAAGGTAGCCTTGGAAGAATGGCGCTACCTGTTAGAAGGAGCATCCCACCCTATCCTGATCTTTACCGATCACAAAAATCTGGAGTACCTCCGAACAGCTAAAAGACTGAAACCACGTCAAGCCAGGTGGGCACTGTTCTTTTCTCGTTTTATCTTCCATATCACCTACAGGCCGGGCTCCAAGAATGGCAAACCTGATGCGCTATCCCGCATGTACCCAGAGGACGAAGAGTGTAGTCAAGTAGACACAATCCTGCCGGCCCAAAGTTTTCTACTGTTGCAAACAGATCTGTTAACACAGCTGAAGCAGGCGTCCACAAGGGATGTTTTACCATCAGGTATGTGCCTTCAGGAACAAGAGGGACTTTTTTTTTACAACCAAAAAGTGTTCGTACCCCCAAGTCTACGTGCCAAGGTCCTCGGCCTGTGCCATGATCACCCCTTGACAGGGCACTTTGGAATATCTAAGATGGTTGACCTGGTACAACGGTCCTTTTGGTGGCCTGGTCTGAGGTCTGACTGCCATAATTATGTTAGCACTTGTGGAATCTGCATTCGGAACAAGAATGACAAGGCCAAAGCCTGGGGTCTACTAAGGCCCTTGCCCATTCCCAAGAGGCCTTGGGAGATGATAAATATGGATTTTATAGTTGAGCTTCCTCCTTCTGAAGGATTCACGACCATCTTTGTGGTGGTCGACAGATTAACAAAGATGGCCCACTTTATCCCTATGTCAGGAACTCCCTCAGCAATGGAAACCGCCCAAACTTTTATCAAGGAAGTGGTTCGGCTCCACGGGGTACCTAGCAACATCACCTCAGACCGGGGGGTGCAATTTACTTCCAGATTCTGGAGAGACCTCTGCAGAACTTTGAAAATCGACACGTACTTTTCCTCTGCCTATCATCCACAAACGAACGGGCAAACGGAGCGTACAAACCAGACCCTGGAGCAGTATCTCCGGTGTTTTTCTTCATTCTCACAGGATGACTGGGCATCACTTTTACCCCTGGCAGAGTTTGCATATAATGACGCAGTGCATTCGGCCACGGGTCAAGCCCCGTTTTTTGCAAACTATGGGTACTTCCCAGCTTTTATACCTGATGTGATGCCTGATTCCTTGGTTCCTGCAGTCCAGGAAAGAGCCACATTTTTGCAAACCAACAACAAGCTATTGCAAGACGCCATTGTCAAAGCACAGCAAGACAACAAAAAAATTTTTGATAGGAAGAGAAGGGGAGATCTGAACCTCAGACCGGGAGACAAGGTTTGGTTATCCACCATTAATTTGAAACTGTCATGTCCATCTAAAAAATTGGGACCTAGATATATCGGTCCATTCTCTATTAAGAGACAGATCAATCCTGCTGCCTACGAACTTTCACTCCCGGAAACATACAAAATTCACCCTGTCTTCCATGTGTCCTTACTGAAGCCTACCAGACCCAATCCATTTCCTGACCGTGAGTCGGATCCACCCCCGCCTGAAATTATTGATGGCAACGAAGAATACGAGGTTGAAGCAATATTGGACTGTAGGAAAAGAGGAGGTACTGTCCAGTACCTGATTAAATGGAAGGGCTATGGCCCAGAAGAAAATTCATGGGAACCAGAAGCCAACCTCCATGCTACGGATCTAATACAAACCTTTTTTCAGTTTCATCCTGAGAAGATGTTGCAGATGGGCATCCGGAGGCTGCCCATTGGGGGGGGGCAATGTAAGAGACGCTCAGTGCGCATGCCCAGGCACACGGGAAGGAATGTGCGAATGCGCATGCGCCAATGCGCGAAGGCGCGAATGCGCGAACGTGCGTACGCAACGTGTGCACGCAATTGGCGCCAAACGGCCTATTTATACCAAGCGGTGACAGGAGCACATTGCTGAGTGGTCTTTCAGCTTGTGTTCCTGTCTACCTGTGCCCTGACCTGCTTGTGGATTTCCCGTTATACTGACCCGGCTTGCCTTTGACTCTCCTTGGATTCCTGCCTGCCTACCTGTGACCTCAGCCTGTGTTTGACCCTGCCTTGCCTTATGCCTTTGTACCTTGCTGCCAGACCGTGTACCGACTTCGGCCTGTATCCTGACTCCGCTTTTGCCTCACGTTCCTGTACCCGTGCTGTCCGGCTGTTGACAACTCCTTGGCTTGTGTTCCGACTTCGCTCCTGCTTTCTCATCCAGCATCACCGAGTTCCAGTTCCAGGTGTTCATCCGGTGATCCACAGCCATCAGTCTTCTGCCAAGACATCACCTGCTATACCGGCCCTCGTGCCACTCTGTGTCCTACACCGCCTGTCATCTCTATCAGGGGTGTTGGACAGGAGGTGCAAGAGAAGCCCCCTCTACAGCTTGGTCTCCACCAGGTACGTGATAACATCCAAACAGGTGCATAATAAAGACCCCTCCTCTCTATGTTTTTTGGGGATTGAAAAATATAAACCCCATTGGAGGGGGAGTCATAAAATTAGGACTCTCAGCCAAGCAGAATCCCGTTGGATTTTTGAGATCCAGACACTCTCGCCTCAGGGGCTTAATATTGAGTTTGATCTTAACTGTTTTATTTCTGATTATTAATATATGGCCTCCAGTTTTGTTGTCTTCTGCTGGCTAGTGGTTTGTCTTCCATTTTATGAGGTGATTATCCCCCTATTTTTATACATCTCTTGACTTCTTCCCATTAGATTCTACAGGGTTTTGGTGATTTTATCAATTTAATGATTTTTTAGTCATGATTTAATGTACATATATACGATTATTTTATTACATGAATATTTATGCCAATATTCATCTATTCGTATTATTCATTGATTTTATTTAAGGTTTAGGTTTTGTTAGAATGAGTTCGGTTATATGTATATTGATGTTTATGCATATGGAAATAATTGGAACCTTTATTCTTCTGAGTTTCCTTAAAATGGCCACAAGATGGTGCTAAAGAGAAATGATCATACCAATGATGACACAAGGAAAAGAATATGGGGTTAAACGATCTTGTGTTGATGATTTCCCTGATTACCTCCGAGATATAAGGCAGAGACAGTCACCCGTAGCCCATCCCTTGAGAAAGTCACGGAATCTGTGACGCAACCGGTCGGGAGGCTGTGGGTGACATTAGCTTCCGGTTGGACGGCCGTAACCGGAAGTACCCAGGAATCAACACTGCAAGAGTGCGGCAACATTATATCGTCTCTGCCCATACCATTCGTTTTAAATGCGAGTGTATTTCTTTGCTTTACATAATAAAGACAGTTTTTACATGCTTCACGATTGGGGATTATTCTCTTTTTCTGGGACACACTGGTACCGTTTGGAGATAAACTGGAACCGATAACTGTGGAGTACAGAGTGGAGGTTGGAGTATCCCTTGCTGAAGAACCCAGCAGTACACCCCTAGGGGAGAGACCAGCTTAAAGCGCCTATTAAGGCGCAGTGAGGTGAGCGGCCACTGCGCCTATACTATCACGGCTCACTCTGGATCACAGCGCGGGATATTCACAATAGTGCCTTAGAAAATCACTAATTGTCACCTAATAATTGTGCACGGATAAACTTTATTT
The DNA here is from genome assembly GCF_965119305.1 of Pelophylax lessonae. NCBI lineage: Eukaryota > Metazoa > Chordata > Amphibia > Anura > Ranidae > Pelophylax > Pelophylax lessonae. The sequence continues at coordinate 22,029,104 of NC_138777.1, forward strand.
TTATCACTGCACCAACTGTATTCACCGCACACGGATCATCATTTGCACAAAGATTTGTTTATATATATATATACCTTTTATGCACATGGACTGTTGAGTGCACATAGAATTATTGATATATATTTATTTTTGATCACTGCACCAGATTGATATATGCACTTTAAATTATTTATCAGGATTACACACGTATTTGTTATACACCTTTTAGATATTTATTGATATTTGATTATTTTATATTATTTATTGATTCATCATAGCACTTTATATATATATATATATATATATATATATATATATATATATATATTTATTTGGTCACACATGCACCATTTGTGAATTACTGCGATTCAGTTGGCTGTTGCGATTATCAAGGTCATTTTATCTTTATGTGTCGTTTTTAGAAAAGGAGGCGTTTTTACTGGGAATTAATATTTTAGAATTTTTAATTAGTGTCAAGGAATCGGATTTGGATGTTTTTAAAGATTCACATTATATATGTCGTCTTATACCTCCTTTGTTTATAGGTTGACCTGAAGAAAGTTGTCTACAAGTAGGATTTACTTCCCACCTTCATACACCTCAGACAGATATAGGGATTTTTTAAGGATTTTTAAAGGAATCGGATTAGTTTGCAAGAGTTGGATCATATATGTTTCGTATACCTGCTGACTTCTGATTTAATTATCTGGTCTGTCTATATATTATAAGTAGTGAGACCCCCTTTTTTCTTCAGCATCTTCCTATATCTTAAGACGTCTCGCTGCGATTCTGACATTGGTAGACTTGGTCAGAGTCTTTTCTGAGATCTCTTCCGTCGTGCGCCGACTCATTGTGTCTTCCTTCTTCCGCCAGAGGGGTGACACCAGGCCTCCTTCCACTGGGCCCTCCAGGATCTCTGCTGTATCTTCTCAGTTCCCTGCAATGTGCAGGGAGGAGGAGAAGGAATTGTGAGGCAGAGGCAGACAGCTCTGGAGTCCCGGAGCCCAGTGTCCGCATGTTCTTCAGGAACCGGTGCCGCAATCGCCCGCTCTGATATTGTGACAGTCAGCCAGGGAGAGGTGCTGGCTACCTACCACAATTACACACCTAAGAGCCGACGGAGCCCAGGCTCCTCCTCCACTCTGACAGTAAATCCAACACAGGAGGAGGAGCTTGGGAGGAGGGACCTCTGTGCGGACAGACCCGCACTGATCTAAAGTCTGTAAATGTAGAGAGTGAGATTTACACTGAGCATAGTCACACTGGGCATATTTACACAGGGAGGATTACATAGGAGAGATTACACAGGAGAGATTACGCAGGAGGTATTACACAGGAGGGATTACACAGGAGGGATTACGCAGGATGGATTACAAAGGAGAGATTACACCGGAGGGATTACACAGGAGGGATTACACAGGAGAGATTACACAGGAGAGATTACACAGGAGGGATTACACCGGAGAGATTACACAGGAAATATTACACAGGAAATATTACACAGGAGGGATTACACAGGAGAGATTACACAGGAGGGATTACACAGGAGGGATTACACAGGAGAGATTACACAGGAGAGATTACACAGGAGGAATTACACAGGAGGGATTACACAGGAGAAATTACACAGGAGGAATTACACAGGAGGGATTACACAGGAGGGATTACACAGGAGGGATTACACAGGAGAGATTACACAGGAGAGATTATGTTGGGGGATTACATTGGAAGGATTACACAGGAAGGATTACATTGGGGGATTACACTGGGGATTACATTGGGGGGATTACACAGGAAAGATTACATTGGGGGATTACAAGGGGATTACATTGGGGGGACTACACAGGAGGGATTACATTGGGGGATTACACAGGGTGATCACATTGGGGGGGGGGGGTTATACAGGAGGGATTAAATTGGGGGACTACACAGGGTGATTACACAAGAGGGATTCAATTAGGGGATTACACAGGGGGGAATTACACAGGAGTTATTACGTTGGGGGGATTAAAAAGGGAGATTACTTTGGGGGGATTACACAGGAGGGATTACATTGGGGGGATTACACAGGGAGGATTACATTGGGGGATTACACAGGAGGGATTAAAATGGGGGGATTACATTGAGGGAATTACACTGGGGGGATTACATTGTAAGGAATACACTGGGGGATTACATAAGGGGGTTGGAATATACCCTGGGGGGATTACACTGTGAGGTTTACACTGCCGGAATTTACACTGGGGCGATTACACTAGGGGGATTTACACTATGGTGAATTAAACTGGGTGGATTACACTGGGGGGGGGGTTATGCTATTGGGGGTTAAACTGGGGGGGGGAGATTTACATGGGGGGAGTACAATGGGGGGATTACACTGTTACAATAGGGGGATTTACACTTGGAGGATTACACTGGGGTGGTGTTTACACTGGGGGATATTTACACTGGGGGGAATACACTGCAGGGTTTTACACTGGGGGGGATTTACACAAGGGAGTGCAATGGTGGGATTACACTGGGGGGGATTTACACTGGGGGGATGTTTTGTCATGTTTTTTGAGGTTGTGTTTGATATGTGTAAAGAGAGACCACACAAATACTTAAAAGTATAACATCTATTAAAGATAATGACAGATACAGATAAAGATAAAGAAAATATGACAAGAATACCTACCTAAAGATGCTGTTTCGCCATGGAGTCCCATCTGCTTTTAATACAGCATGGCCAAGTAATCAGACAGATGCATGCATGTTTGTGCAAGCTCTGGTGTGAAACTAACTTACAGGGAGTGCAGAATTATTAGGCAAATGAGTATTTTTGAGGATTAATTTTATTATTGAACAACAACCATGTTCTCAATGAACCCAAAAAACTCATTAATATCAAAGCTGACTATTTTTGGAAGTAGTTTTTAGTTTGTTTTTAGTTTTAGCTATTTTAGGGGGATATCTGTGTGTGCAGGTGACTATTACTGTGCATAATTACAAATATACAGTAAACCCATTTCAATTATTTATTTTTACCAGTGAAACCAATATAACATCTCAACATTCACAAATATACATTTCTGACATTCAAAAACAAAACAAAAACAAATCAGTGACCAATATAGCCACCTTTCTTTGCAAGGACACTCAAAAGCCTGCCATCCATGGATTCTGTCAGTGTTTTGATCTGTTCACCATCAACATTGCGTGCAGCAGCAACCACAGCCTCCCAGACACTGTTCAGAGAGGTGTACTGTTTTCCCTCCTTGTAAATCTCACATTTGATGATGGACCACAGGTTCTCAATGGGGTTCAGATCAGGTGAACAAGGAGGCCATGTCATTCGCTTTTCTTCTTTTATACCCTTTCTTGTCAGCCACGCTGTGGAGTACTTGGACGCGTGTGATGGAGCATTGTCCTGCATGAAAATCATGTTTTTCTTGAAGGATGCAGACTTCTTCCTGTACCACTGCTTGAAGAAGGTGTCTTCCAGAAACTGGCAGTAGGACTGGGAGTTGAGCTTGACTCCATCCTCAACCCGAAAAGGCCCCACAAGCTCATCTTTGATGATACCAGCCCAAACCAGTACTCCACCTCCACCTTGCTGGCGTCTGAGTCGGACTGGAGCTCTCTGCCCTTTACCAATCCAGCCACGGGCCCATCCATCTGGCCCATCAAAACTCACTCTCATTTCTTCAGTCCATAAAACCTTTGAAAAATCAGTCTTGAGATATTTCTTGGCCCAGTCTTGACGTTTCAGCTTGTGTGTCTTGTTCAGTGGTGGTCGACTTTCAGCCTTTCTTACCTTGGCCATGTCTCTGAGTATTGCACACCTTGTGCTTTTGGGCACTCCAGTGATGTTGCAGCTCTGAAATATGGCCAAACTGGTGGCAAGTGGCATCTTGGCAGCTGCATGCTTGACTTTTCTCAGTTCATGGGCTGTTATTTTGCGCCTTGGTTTTTCCACACGCTTCTTGAGACCCTGTTGACTATTTTGAATGAAATGCTTGATTGTTCGATGATCACGCTTCAGAAGCTTTGCAATTTTAAGAGTGTATTTTTGACTTTTCTGAGCCTGTCAAGTCCTTCTTTTGACCCATTTTGCCCAAGGAAAGGAAGTTGCCTAATAATTATGCACACCTGATATAGGGTGTTGATGTCATTAGACCACACCCCTTCTCATTACAGAGATGCACATCACCTAATATGCTTAATTGGTAGTAGGCTTTCGAGCCTTTACAGCTTGGAGTAAGACAACATTCATAAAGAGGATGATGTGGTCAAAATACTAATTTGCCTAATAATTCTGCACTTCCTGTATTCCAGTTTGGGCTGTGGTATTTAGACTTGTGTATAAGGAAGAGACAACCTCCAAGCCAACTCCCTTTGCAATATGACCCCTCAAGGACTTGGTCAGTTTATAATCACAGATTCCTTTGGTATAAGTTAAAGCTATGCTTATGTCCTTATATGGCTTCCTTAACCACTTTACCACCGTAGGATTTTGCTGTCTTCCGTCCAGGCCACTTTTTGCGATTCGGCGCTGTGCGACTTCAACTGACAATTGCGCGGTCGTGCGACGCGGTACCCGAACTAAATTTACGTCCTTTTTTTCCCACAAACAGAGCTTTCTTTTGGTGGTATTTGATCACCTGTGCGATTTTTACTTTTTGCGCTATAAACAAAAAAAGAGTGTTTATTTTGAAAAAATAACAATATTTTTAACATTTTTTTATATGAAATTCCCCCCAAAAAAGATGTAAAAACCAATTTTTTAAAAAATTTTTGGCCAATTTGTTTTCTGCTACCTATGTTTGGTAAAAAAAATCGCAATAAGCGTATTTTGATTGGTTTGCGCAAAAGTTATTGCGTTTACTAACAAAGGGAAAGATTTCTGTCATTTTTGGTGTTTTTTTTTTTAACGCGTAATGGCGGCGATCTGCGATTTTTTTTGCGGGACTGCGACATTGCGGCGGACAGATCGGACCCTTGACTGACATTTTTGACACTTTTGGGGGTACCAGTGACATTACTGCAGTAATCAGTGCTATATATATGCACTGTTACTGTAAAAATGACACTGGCAGGGAAGGGGTTAATTTTATTGGAGAGGGAGGGGTTAATGTATGCCTGGTGCTTACTGACGTGTAGGGGGGGAGGTGACTGAGTGAGTCATGGACAGATCGGATGTCCAGCTATGCTGAACAGTCCGATCTGTCACTCCCTGTCACTATGGAGATCCGCCCGCTTGTGTTTACACAGGCGGGTGGATCTCCACACTAGATCCCCGGCGATCGGGGCAGAGCAGCGGCGATCGCCGCTGCTCCTCCCCTGGCCCGACTCCCGCTGTGAATGAAAACAGCGGGAGCGAGCCTCCGGCGGCGCGCAAGCGCCGCCCAGAAGGGGGAGTGTCTGACGACGTAGTACTACATCGTCAGACGATAACGAGCCACTCTGCCGCAGTAATATTACTGTGGGCGGTGGTAAAGCGGTTAACCAAGATTTGGAAGCCTAGAATCCATTAGTGAGCCTCATTATTAATAAAGAATATGAAATATATAGTTTTAGCATAAGGGGATTACAGTGCGGGGGATTACAGTGCGGGGGATTACGCTTGGGGGATTACACTGGGCTTCTCAGTCTAAAATGGCCAGGAAGTGATTCCGACCATGATGATGTCACTCCCAGTCTGTGATAGCGCACTGATCGGCCCACCGGCACAGACTGCATTATTCACAGGGGTCGGTCTTGGGTGTGCAGCATGACCATGTGCAGCCTGAAACTTCTCCAAAAAAAATAAAAAATAAATAAGGTGAATGAACCACCTTTCTCCTGCGCTCAGATAACAAGGCTCCCCGACTGCTCTTTCCACGGGACTTTACAAATGGCGTCTCAGATGGCTACGGTCTTGCTGCCCTAAAGGACTTGGGTAGTCCAACAGTACTGCAAATAAAAAACACAAAAAAGGGTGCACCGACCTAGCGCATTATCCTCAACAATGGCCTTATTGTTAAAACATAAAAATGGCTACTCACAAACACAGGTGAAAATCAATCATATCAAACTCAAGAACTTGAGTATCAGGAGTAGTCCATACGATTGTCCATTGTCCTATTTGGATGACGGCTGACGCGTTTCGAGGCATAAGCCTCTTCCTCGGTGGATCTGTCCTATTTGGATGACGGCTGACACGTTTCGAGGCATAAGCCTCTTCCTCAGTGGATCTGAGGAAGAGGCTAATGCCTCGAAACGCGTCAGCCGTCATCCAAATAGGACAATGGACAATCGTATGGAATACTCCCGATACTCAAGTTCTTGAGTTCGATATGATTGATTTTCTCCTGTGCTTGTGAGTAGCCATTTTTATGGTTTAACAATAAAGCCATTATTGAGGATAATGCGCTAGGTCGGTGCACCCTTTTTTGTGTTTTTTATTTGCAGCCTGAAACTTGCCTGCCCAGCACCCTGCAGAGTAGTGTGGCAGGCTAGACAAGAGAGAGCCCGATGCGCTAGCCTGCCAGTGTCTACTGCTCTGTCCTGCTGTCACTCCGCAGCAGCAGGACAGAGCACTGTGGCAGGATAGAGAGGGAGAGCCATGCTGTTGAGCTAGTCTGCTCAGTGCCCCAGATTGTTTTAATGCTCTAATGCTCTGGGGGGGGGGGTGGGGGGTGGACTTAAAGCCAAACTCTAACCAAACCACTAAATTCACAGCTGATGTTATACCTGCTTCTCTATCCAGTCCCAACATTTGCACAGTTCTGCCACACAGCACAGCCCTCTCTGACAGGGCAGGAGAAAACAGAATTTTTGTAAGAACTTACCGTAAAATTCTTTTCTCTGAGTCCTCTGACAGTCGCCGCCCACTCATACAGTCTTCACTTATGGGTATTGTCCTTATCCACAGGGGTAAACTAGGCAAACGATTTTGTTAAAATCATACATAAAATCATTTGCATGTACACACCCACAGGGGGCTGTCAATCTGGACCATACCCTCATGTTAGCAGCATTCCCAATTCAGTTTGGTAGCAAGCAGTACATAGAGCCAACAACCCTAAAAAGAGGGGCGGGGGGCAGCGACTGTCAGAGGACTCACAGAAAAGAATTTTACGGTAAGTTCTTACAAAAATTCAGTTTTCTCTTACGTCCTCTGACAGTTGCCACCCACTCATACAGTCTTCACTTATGGGACGTCCCAAAGCAGTGTAGACTTGAGGGGTGGGAAACGCAACCGTCCCAAAGGCAATGCAACCCAGGTCAGAGAAAAGAACCTTATCTTCAAGATAAAGTCAAAACACTGGGTAACAGGAAAGCTCAACATGAGCAAACAAAACCCAGGAAAGCAAAAAACCAAAGGATTAACCCTCAAGCAGAGGGGACAGGCGCACACTGCCATGTCACCCCTAAAGTACAGCCGCACCAAGAACTTTGCGGCCAAAGGAGGCATCGGCCGATGCCAAAACATCAAGTGTGTAAAATATGGTAAAGGTATGCACGGACGACCAAGTCGCCGCATTGCACACCTGGGACACCGACCTGGTAGAGTGCGCCGTGACAGGGAAGGGTGGAATCCGATCCCTAAGCAAATAGGCCCACACAATCGTCTGCCTGATCCATTTAGAAATGGTTGCCACAGACGCAGCAGGTCCGAGGGCCCTCAGGAAGGACGAAGAGAGAATCCGACTTTCTGAGGGAGTCGGTAGACAACAGGTAGACCCTGATCGCCCTCACAACATCCAAGGGATGCAAGGCAAACTCCTTAGGATGCCTAGGCTCCGCACACAGCGAAAGCAAAACAACATCCTCATTGAGATGGAAATCAGGAGCCACCTTCGGAAGGAAGGATTGATGAGGTCGCCAGACCACCTTGTCCTTATGGACAACCAGGTAGGGAGAGCGGCAGGACAAGGCCACCAACTCCGAGACCCTGCGAGCAGATGTGATAGCCACTAAAAAGGCAACTTTTCGTGACAGAGCCTGCAGAGTAATTTCCCTGATATTTTCAAAGGGAGGGCGCTCACCTAGGGGGAGCCAGATGACCTACTCCTTGAATGCTGGAAAAGAACAGCCAGCGCAAATAACTGACCCTTAACAGTGGTCAGCGCCAAACGCTGATCCACACCAGACTGCAGCAATGCTAACACCCTCGCCACCGAAAAGGAGCGAGGATGGAAACCCTGGGATTCAAACCAGGCGAAATAAGCCTTCCAGGTACGATAAAAATCTCACCAGACGAGGCCTTCCTAGCCTTGAGAAAGGTAGGAATGACCGCTGACGAGAGACCCCGATCTCTCAAGACCCAGCGACTGTAAAGCAGGATGGAAGATCGGCCCCTGCGACAGCAGAGCGTCTCGTAAGGGGAGCCGCCAAGGAGGCTCGACGACCATTTGCAAGATGTCCACGTACCAAGACCGGCGCGGTTACTCCGGCGCCACCAGGATCACCTGCGTTGGTTCCGAGACCAACCTGTGAAGGAACCCCAACGCGGCCGAGGCGACTGCCAGAGGATCGCGAGTTCTTGCCACTAACCTTTCCATCTTGTTGTTTAGACGAGACACAAACAGATCCACGCCTGGGAATCCCCATCGCGCACACAGCATCTGAATTACCTCTGGGTGCAGGGACCATTCCCCCTGGTCCAGGGTCTGGCGACTCAGAAAGTCGGCCTACCAGTTCTCCACACCCAGAATGTGCACTGCCGTACGTGGACATCTTGCAAATGGTCGTCGAGGACAGAATCTCAGCCACTTCCTTGGCCGCCGGGCATTCCTGGTGCCCCCCTGGTGATTGACGTACGCCACCGCAGTGGCATTGTCCGTCTGCACACGCACAGGGCGGTCCTGCAGATGATCCGACCAATGCAACAAACAGAGTTTGATCGCTCGCAGTTCCAACACATTTATCAGCAGAGAGGATTCCTCCTCCAACCAAGTGCCCTGGGCCTGACAAAGTGCCCAGAACACCGCCCCAGCCCGACAGGCGGGCATCCGTGTCGATCACTGTCCACACCTCCGGACGGAAGGATTGTCCTTCCTCAGAGCCGGAGCCACCACAGAAGAGCCGTCCGGACTCGGAGACTCAACGAGATCCTCCTTTCCAAGGATTGAGGATGCCTGTCCCACATGGTCAGAATCTCCACTAGCAGAGAACGCGTGTGGGATCGTGCAGATGGCACCGCCTTGAAGGCTGACACCATTAACCCCAGGACCCGCATGCAGGTCCTGAGCGACGAGGAACGGTTGTCCCTGAGGGTCTTGACCTCCTTCTGTAGAGTCTGGAGCTTGTCCACCGGCAGGAAAACTCTTGCTTGAGCGGAGTCCAGAACCATCCCCAGGTAAGGGAGCCGGACAGAAGGGGACAACATCGACTTCTGGAAGTTGGCGGTCAACCCAAATTCCTGGAGCATCTGGACCTCCAGGACTGCAATTCCCTGCGCCCGCAGCAGGGCCAGGACAGGAGCGAGACCGAGAGGTAACGCCACAAACTAATAGTGCTCCTCTGCAATCGCGAATCGGAGATACCTCTGATGACCCTCGTAAATGGGGATGTGTAAATACGTATCCCTGAGGTCGATGGACGCCAAGAAATGCCCCAGACTCAGACAGGCCACCACCGATTGAATGGACTCCATGCGAAATTTAGAACTCGCACGAAGCAGTTCAGAAACTTTAAGTCCAGAATCGGACGCACCTTGCCCTCTTATCTGGGCACCGTGAACAGATTCGAGTAAAAACCCTAACACCTGTCCCCCTGGGCGACCAAATCCTGCACCTCCCGATGGAGATCGAGGAGACGATCTGGGGTAAATGAAGACTTGAGGGGAAGAATCTGTCTGTCGGGCGTGATCGAAACTCGATCTTATATCCCGACCGGATAAGTTCCCTGTCCTGAATCTTGGACAGCCAAGGTTCGGGAAAACAGCGCAGACGTCCCCCCACCCCTTAAGCGGGTAAGGGGCGCCCCTTCAGGCGGGGGCGGACTGGGCCTGTGTGTTAGGGTGGGTGGCTTAATTTTGCCCACCCAGGGCTTCTTCTGGCCACCCGAGGCCTTAAAGGATTTGCCCTTGTCCTGTGCCCTAAAGGCACGAAAGGACCCCTGATTGGGTTTAAAGGAAGGGCCCCGCTTGCCACGGAAAAACCTACCCTTGGCCACTAGGGGTAGCAGAATGCTCCTACCCCCAGTGACCCCTTAACCAACTCATCCAGGGATTCCCCAAAGACTCAGTTCCCCGCATAAGGGATGTCAGACACTCCAAACAAATATTTCAACCAAGCGCTCACTTCAAAGGGGAAGACTGGCGTGCTGCTCTCCTCAGGCAGGGAACTCCAAATCGGGTACATTAAAGAAGAAAGGAAAGGAGGCACAACCACCTAGTGCATTACCCGTGGTACTGTATAAAATATAGTCAGCTCTGAAGAAGGGGGCTTGACTCCCGAAACGCGTTAGCGGTCGCATCTCAAGGGACATGTTCCAGCACACGTGTGAAGGGAATTTGTAACACGATTTTATTTCTGCATGTTTGTGAGTATGCATTTGGCATTTTTTATTAAATATTTTATACAGTACCATGGGTAATGCACTAGGTGGTTGCGCCTCCTTTCCTTTCTTTCATGATGCCAGACACTGTCTTATTTGAGGACTGGTCAGCCAAACAGTTCTTCAACCACACGATGCGACAGAGCAATACCGCGCATGCAGACAAGCGCGAGACCAGAGAGGCCTCATCCAAGGCCGTGTCACACAGGTATAGCACAGCTTGATAAACCTGGTCCATCATGGCCAACGTAACAAGAGGGGCAGAATCTGCCTCCATAGTGCATTTAATCACCTCTATCCACTCCAGCACAGCCTGAGAGACCAAAATGGAGGCGAACATGGGTTCCAGCAAGGAACCCGCCACCATATAGCAGTGGTGGGTAATAGACTCCACCCGTCTGTCCGCCAGGTCCCTAAACACTGGAGATTCCTCCGCGGGCATAAGAGTGGCTTTGTTCAACCTGGACACAGTGTGGTCCACCTTAGGAGCCACAGTCCAGCGCAAATCCGTAGGAGACGCGAAAGGATAACGGTACTCAAACCACTGAGGTACCACAAAGTTGCGCTTCAGATTGCGCCATTGTTCATTCACTATTTCATGAAATACGGCGTGACAGGGAAAAAACCTGAACCGATTTCTGGGTTCTGCGAGTCCCAAAGGATGACCGCTTACCCTGCTGGTGGGGCTCATCCTCCAAATGCAGCGTATCTTTTACAGAACTAATGAGCGCAGCCACAGCAGCGCGATCTCTGTCCAAACTGGCGGGGGAAACTTCCCCCTCCTCCACTACCCCCTCCCCCTCCGACAGAGAGGACTGAGACCCCCAGGGGGTACACTGTCCGTGGCAACCAGATCAGAAGAAGGTCCTGGTCCTTTTCCTACAAACCCTCTCAGACAACAGAAGATCCACTAAAATCGCAAGTGCAGCACTAAGGGAGCCCTGCGCAGAGGACTCAGGCGTACCTGAACCCTCCACGAGAGCTAGGGGGGGGGGGGGGGATTTGCTTTCCTGGGAATCCATAAGAATCAATGAAAAGCTTTTTAAAAAGTTTTTAAAGCGCTGGCCCTTTAAGTAGCAACAGCTGCGGATCGCACCGCGAGGTACCGCAAAAGGAATTAAATAGTGCAACAAACAAAAACAGTAGGAAGTGACTGCCAGCATGTAATGTTCCGGTACCTTTGGTACCCTAAATTACACTTTCCACAAGTGTATGCGCCCCACCATTTATTTTTGGAAAGGTGCGCATACACCTTTAAGACTGGCGCTGTCATCACCCAGCGCCGGACTAGATGGCTATTTAAAGCGCCGGTTCTCACTCACATGTGTTCGTTCAAACACCCTTACTTGGATGCTAACCTTGCTTGAAGCTTCCATGCTTGCAAGCTTACTTCGCTGACGGAACCTCGCTGCGCTGATCCCTGTATCCCGCTACTGGATCATCCGCCTCTCCTGAACCACCCTTCGGCTGTATCGCTAATAGTGCTAAGTACCCCGCAGGGGAATTCTCTATAAACTTATACTAAGCTTACACTATCTAGCTCTGCATAGTAAAGACTGTTTATCACATCTGCATAAACTAGATTGCTAGCTCTTGAGACTACTGCTACTTTTCTGCACTGGGTTGATCTCTTTTGTATGTCCACCTGCTATTCTATCATCTGCTATCATACAACATTGCTAAACCTTCCTGCATCCATCTGCTACTGTCTCACCTTCAAGTGTCTATCACCTATCACCTCCACTCAACCTATCCCTCAACCTTCATCATTGTGTTACCACATACATAAAGTCACTTTAGGAACCAGCTTGCTAATTGTGTGTATTTACTGGCTGAAATAAGACCTTCCACACATGATGAGTCATTGAGGTTGGGAATGGTATCTCAGCATATCTCTTACATGACTACTGACGTGGAACTATTTCTGCAGCTGAAAATCCACACCATATAAGAAACGCAGGCGCGTTACAGATTGAACGAACCAAAAATGGATTCAGCAGAAATAACCACTCAGGTGACACAATTAAAACAGCAAGTATCTGCGTTAATACACGCACTTGCTGAATTAAAAGAAGACAATCAGGCTCTGTCGCAGCAGGTAATTAGACTGACACAACTTACCTCTGCTCAGTCCCCTGAACCCAAGATAAATCCCCCTTTGGTATTTACAGGCGATCGCAAAAAATTTCGCGAATTTAAAAACGCATGTGAGTTACTATTTTTGCTAAAACCTCGTACCTACCTTACTGATCACATTAAGGTTTGTACTATTATTTCTTACCTATGAAGCGATCCTCGAGCCTGGGCAGATTCTCTTTTTGAGAAAAACGACCAGCTTCTCAACTCCTATGCCTTGTTCCTGGCAGAGCTCACTAGCCTATATGATGACCCCAATAGGCAGAGTACTGCTGATCTTCAGTTAAGATCCTTGAAACAAGGAAGGAGGCCTGTAGAAGACTTTGTCGCAGAGTTCAAGAGATGGACCCTTGATTCAGAATGGAATGATGCATCTCTGAAAACCCAATTTAGGCTTGGCCTATCAGAAGCCGTTAAGGACGAGCTCGCCCGAGCGGATCTGCCAAAAACCCTGGATGCATTAATACAACTCAGTATTACCATAGATAGAAGACTACGAGAAAGAAAGGCTGAAAAGATGGGAATGCCATTATCCGTTTCCTCTCGGAGTCTGGCCGTTCCTATGGAGGTAGGAACCATACGCCCACCGCTATCAACTATAGAAAAAGCCAAAAGCCAAAATGAAAATCTCTGCTTGTACTGTGTATCCCCGGATCACAAGATAAACGTCTGTCCCCTAGTCAACAAAAAGAAGGGTGAGTGTTCACATGTCTCTCTAGGAGGATTGACAACTTCATTCACTAACCCCTACATTTCTGTTTTTTTGACATTACAGTGGGACCAGAACAGGATTACTACTAAGGCCATGATTGACACAGGATCTTGTGGAAATTATATGGATATATGTTTTGCTGCTTTAAATAAAATTCCTATTATTTCTAAACTCAAACCTGTCTCAGTAAGTCTTATTACCGGTGTTCCGTTATCCTCTGGTCCGATCACCGATCAGACACAAGCACTTCTAGTCACTATTAACGAGTCTCATAGGGAGACTTCTACCTTCGATTTAATACCATCACCCCACTTTTTCCCATTGTGTTGGGACTTCCCTGGTTGCACACACACCAACCAACCATAGATTGGAAGAAACGGTCCTTGACCTTCCCTTCTTGTTATTGCGAGGAGACGTGTAACCTCCCGTTTTCCGGGAAGATTCTGTCTGTGGTGACAGATGAGATTGCACCACTATGTTATCAGGATCTTTCTGAGGTTTTTCTTGAGAAAAATGCTCAAGCATTACCTCCTCATCGAGACTATGATTGTAGCATTGATCTACTCCCAAATAGCAAATTGCCGTTCGGTCATGTTTATCCTCTTTCACAGGATGAACTTGCCCATCTCAAAACCTATTTGGATGAGAACTTGGAAAAAGGTTTTATTAGACCTTCCACTTCTTCCACAGCAGCAGGACTCTTTTTTGTTCGCAATAAAGATTCAAGTCTCAGACCTATCATCGACTACAGGAAATTGAATGCTATCACAATAAAAGATCGCTATCCTCTACCGCTTATCCCTGAGCTCATTGAGCAGGTGCGTGGAGCTACCTATTTTTCAAAATTAGACCTGAAAGGAGCATACAATCTCATTCGAATCCGTGATGGACACGAGTGGAAGACTGCATTCAGAACTAGATACGGATTGTTCGAATATCTTGTGATGCCAATCGGCCTATGCAATGCCCCTGCAGTTTTCCAACGATTTATAAACAATATTTTTAAAGACTTACTAGATGTCTGTGTTGTGGTATATCTGGACGATATACTTATATATTCACGGACCCTGTCTGAACACATAAGACATGTAAGACTTGTATTATCGAGATTGCTTGCACATAATCTTTATGTGAAGCTGAAGAAATGCTTGTTCCATAAAGATGAGGTACTCTTTCTAGGCTACATCATATCCAAAACAGGAATCGAGATGGACATGAGTAAAATATCCTGCATTCAGGATTGGCCTACACCAACTGCACGCAAGGCGCTACAGCTATTCCTGGGATTTTCAAATTTCTACAGGAAGTTCATAAAAAACTTTTCTGCTATTGTGAGACCCCTCACACAGCTCACTGGCATAAAAATACCATTTAAATGGTCAGAGGAAGCAAATAAGGCTTTCCACTTGTTGAAGACAAGGTTTACTTCTGCTCCCATATTACGCCATCCAGACCCATCCCTCCAATACATTCTGGAGGTAGATGCGTCAAACATGGCAGTAGGAGCAATACTCTCCCAACGACCTACCCACACTTCACCACTTCATCCAGTCGCTTTTTTTTCTAAATCCCTGAGCAGTCCCGAGATAAATTACCCCGTGGGTGAAAAGGACCTGCTTGCTATAAAATTGGCTCTGGAGAATTGGCGACATTTACTCGAAGGCACCCAATTACCAATAATTATATACACGGACCATAAAAACCTCCAATATCTTCAGACTAGCAAAACTCTCTCGCATCGACAGGTACGATGGTCACTATTCTTTCTAAGGTTTAACTTCCTAGTGACCTACACACCTGCAGATAAGAACAAAAAGGCGGATGCACTATCACGACTAACTGAAGAAAACTACTTTGAAATCCCTTCCGTTCCTATAATACCTCACAAACGCATTATTGGAGTTGTCTGTTCCTTGAAGGAAGAGGTTCTGCATGGTATAAGTTTGGATTCACCCCCACCACAACTAAATACTGATGCAGAGGGCTTCCTCTACTACAACGACAAACTTTACATACCACCTACCCTACGCACCAAGATCTTGGAATTATCGCATGATGTGCCTATGGCAGGACATATGGGTATGACAAAGACTTTCAATTTGATTTCTCGGCAGTTCTGGTGGCCTGACATGAAAACATCTATACAAAAATTCGTCTCTTCATGCAATGTCTGTGCCAGGTCCAAAATTGACACTACGAGACCATCCGGTCTACTATGCAGTCTACCAATACCCCAAACTCCATGGGAGGTTTTGTCATTGGACTTCATCGTAGAATTGCCTCCTTCCAAAGGATTTAATACCATCTTGGTGTCAGTGGACCATCTGACAAAGATGGCACATTTCATTGCTATTCGCAGACTACCTTCGTCCAAACAAACGGCAGAACTCCTGATGAAACATGTCTTCAGATTACATGGTATCCCAAAAACTCTTCTGTCTGACCGTGGATCCCAATTTATTTCTAAATTCTGGCAAGAACTATGTCACATACTACGGATTGAGCGGAAGCTCACTTCTCCTTACCATCCGCAGACCAACGGACAGACTGAGAGAGTCAACCAATGCATCGAGCAGTATTTACGTTGTTACACTTCTTACCAACAGGATGATTGGTTGGATCTTCTCCCCCTGGCAGAATTTGCCTACAACAACGCAACTCACAGTACAACCAAGCAGAGTCCATTCTACTTGAACTATGGATTCCATCCCTCTATTCTCCCTCCACGCATCCTTCCTTCAAATAACCCAGTAGCCTCAGACTATCTTACCCAAATAAAGGATTCTCTGGGTTTACTAAATACTACCATTGCACACGCTCACAGTCAACAAAAGAAGTACTATGATCTTCGTAGAAGACCTTCTCCACAGTATACTATCGGGGACCTCGTTTGGCTCTCAACAAAAAACTTGAGACTGAAGATCCCTAGCAAAAAGCTTGGACCTCTGTTCTTGGGACCTTTCCCAATCAAGAAACTTATTGGAAAAGCTGCAGTTCAGCTTACATTGCCAATGGACCTAAAAATCCATCCCATTTTCCATGTGTCGCTACTAAAACCCCATGTTCCGGACCAAGGAATAAGGCCTAATATTCCACCTCCCCCTCCTGTACAAGTTGAAGGTGGAGAAGAATACGAGATAAAAGAGATTCTGGATTCTCGTATCTACAGAAGAAGACTTCAGTACTTGGTTAGATGGAAGAACTATGGGCCCCAAGACGACACCTGGCTAAACACCTCTGACATACATGCCCCTAGATTAATCCGCAATTTTCATGCGAGATACCCAGACAAACCAGCTCCAGAGGCCTTCAGGAGCAGGCCTTAAGGGGGGGGTATTGTAATGTTCCGGTACCTTTGGTACCCTAAATTACACTTTCCACAAGTGTATGCGCCCCACCATTTACTTTTGGAAAGGTGCGCATACACCTTTAAGACTGGAGCTGTCATCACCCAGCGCCGGACTAGATGGCTATTTAAAGCGCCGGTTCTCACTCACATGTGTTCGTTCAAACACCCTTACTTGGATGCTAACCTTGCTTGAAGCTTCCATGCTTGCAAGCTTACTTCGCTGACGGAACCTCGCTGCGCTGATCCCTGTATCCCGCTACTGGATCATCCGCCTCTCCTGAACCACCCTTCGGCTGTATCGCTAATAGTGCTAAGTACCCCGCAGGGGAATTCTCTATAAACTTATACTAAGCTTACACTATCTAGCTCTGCATAGTAAAGACTGTTTATCACATCTGCATAAACTAGATTGCTAGCTCTTGAGACTACTGCTACTTTTCTGCACTGGGTTGATCTCTTTTGTATGTCCACCTGCTATTCTATCATCTGCTATCATACAACATTGCTAAACCTTCCTGCATCCATCTGCTACTGTCTCACCTTCAAGTGTCTATCACCTATCACCTCCACTCAACCTATCCCTCAACCTTCATCATTGTGTTACCACATACATAAAGTCACTTTAGGAACCAGCTTGCTAATTGTGTGTATTTACTGGCTGAATTAAGACCTTCCACACATGATGAGTCATTGAGGTTGGGAATGGTATCTCAGCATATCTCTTACATGACTACTGACGTGGAACTATTTCTGCAGCTGAAAATCCACACCATATAAGAAACGCAGGAGCGTTACACAGCATGAAAAAAGTCCCAGGAGAAGCTTAAAAGACCCCCAGGAGTGCATACATACAGTCTCCACACCGCTGGAACGATCTGCAGTCTGAGAGGAGGAAGTGATGTCACTCTGCTAGAGGACCCAGACTAAGAAAATATGGCTGCCATGCAAGTCAATGAGGAGGCTCCGGGAAAATGGCCGCTGAATGCATGTAATAAAGACCGTGGCCACAACCAAGATGGCGCCGAAAAAGGCGCAATTTTGCCGCAGGGAGGAGCGCTGTAGCTCATACATGAAGCCAAATATGTTGCCCACACCAAAGATGGCGGCCCCGCAAATTTTACCCGCAGCAGGCCCCACGCACATGTCTGGCACCCCAAGTAGTAGAAAACACACATTGGGGAGAGGGACCCCCCCCCCCCCGCGCGACCCCCCCCACAGCGCAGCATAACCGATATGGCGCCCACAGGGACCAGGAGAGACTGGGAAGTACACCAACAGACATGAGGGGAATAACACAGATACCAAAGACAGACTGCCATCCCCACACAGAGGCCCCACAGACACCCCCCAAGCAGAGGGGTTACTCACCGACCAACGATAGCGTGGGTGCCGCCGTGAGACGGGAAGCCTCCCACCCCGGGTGGGAGTACCGTCAGCCGAAAACAGGACACTAGCTACACGCGGAGTACCGCAGTAGAGCCATCCTAACGAAGTCACCACATTCGCGGGCTTTGTCCCTAAGGACAGGGACAGGTCGCTTGCGAGGCCAGGGCGTACGCATTGCCTGCTAAACGCTCGATGGCAGGCTGGGATTCCATAAGGTTCTCTGTCCTGGATTACCAGGACAACCAGTCCGATTCCCAGCTCCGCAATGCTGTAGTCTTCTGAAGTCTGACTAACTAAGCGAAGGAACAAATAAAAGTCTATCATCAGAAAGAAAAAACAGAAATAAAAGGTAATAAAAAGGAGAGAGGCTGAGACCGCAGCCCCAGCCAGGGAAAGCCTGTCTACCCCTTAACTAGGCAAAAGACAAACTGAATTGGGAATGCTGCTAGCATGAGGGTATGGTCCAGACTGACAGCCCCCTGTGGGTGTGTACATGCAAATGATTTTATGTATGATTTTAACAAAATCTTTTGCCTAGTTTACCCCTGTGGATAAGGACAATACCCATAAGTGAAGACGGCGACTGTCAGAGGACGTAAGAGAAATGATTTTACATTTACAGTATGGTTACCATTCACCCCCATTTCCTGGGAACAGTCTGCAGGAAACAGGCTTTCCCTGCATTGTCCTCAGTCGTCTGCACACTGATCACTATCTCCACTCCCCCATAAGTCTCCAGAGGATTCGCCCTAGGCCAGCATGAAGGGGGTGGAGGGAGGGTTTCCACCTCCTGAGTTCCTGCACCTCTGAAACCCAAGTCTCAGCCCAAGTGCTGGCCACCTGAAACCCACCTCGCAGCTGGTGGTGGTTATCTAAGTGATAAAGCCAGCTAAAATGCTTGTGTCAGCCAGATATGGTGAATTGGTGGTTTCTGAAGAGGTTACCTGTATGTATGTGTTGCAAGTGCACACTAAGTACTAAACATATGAATACCTACTATACTACATTTTGGCATCGCTTATTCCTGGCCCCTGCACTCTTTGTGCTACTTATTTGTGACCCCTGCACTCTGTGCGTTACTTACTCCTGACCTCTGCACTCTATGCTTTACAAACTCCTGATCTCTGAGCCCTGCGAATTACTTACTCCTGACCTCTGCAGCCTGTACATTAGCTATTCCTGACCTTTGTACTGACTTTGTGCTTTACACACTCCTGACTTCTGCAATTGTTCCTGCACCCTTCACTCTGCTCACTACCCACTCCTGACCCCTGCACTCTGCGCCTTATGCACTCTTGACCCCTACATTCTGTGCATTACACCCTCCTGAACTCTGAACTGTGCATTAAATACTCCTGAACTCTGCACCCTGTGCATTGCACACTCTTGACACAGAGCAGAATAGGCTAAGGTTTTATTTAACCATACCCCTTTGGGCAACAATTGGTCCAAACCCACAACTTGCCATGGTGCGCTATTTTTTTAATCATGCTGCCCAAGACATTTTGTCTTTATACTTTGAATGTCTGCCTCCTATTTCAAAAGTCTATCATAAAATTGTTCCATGGCATCTTTCTAGCAATGTCCTAAAGCAGGAGTTCCCAAACTGTGGGTCGCGACCCACTGGTGGGTCTCAAGCTGAATTTCAGTGGGTCGCTGGAGGGCCTCCTGCGGCTCACTGACACCTGCAAGTGCAGCCCGATATCCCGGCTGCACTTGTCAGCCGTCAGTGAACCCGTTAGTGAACTCCTGTATAGTTTGGCTACTCCTGTCACAGGCAGAGTCAGTAATATTGCCCTCTGCCTATGACAGGAGGAGCCATGACACGATTGGCTGAACAGCGTGCCACTGCACTCTGACACCTGCAGCTATCGTGTCAGTTGGGAGTCCCCTGCCCAGAATCAATCCTTCCACGTGCTGATGAGAGGTGGGGATGGGTGGGACCAGCATGTGTTTGTACATCACACAGAGAACACACAGGTAACCTAAGATGGGTCATCCTGTACCCTTCAACACCTCTACCTAGGTAGCCAAGCCACCTCCTGTTCATGCCATGCCTCCTTCTTCATCATGCCTTGTCTCCTTCTTCATGCCATTGCCTCCTTCTTCATGCCATCCGGCATGGCATGAAGAAAGAGACAAGGCATGAAGAAGGAGGCATGACATGAAGAAGGAGACAAGGCATGAAGAAAGAGACAAGGCATGAAGAAGGAGGCATGGCATGATGCCCGGGCCTCCTTCTTCATGCCTTGCTTGACTTCCTTCATCATACTATGCCTCCTTTTCTTTATGTCTTGTTTACTTCCTTCTTCATGCCATGCCTCCTTTTCTTCATGTCTTGTTTCCTTCCTTCTTCATGCCATGCCTCCTTCTTTCTCATACCTGTGGCACCTGGTGCCATTTGCCAACCTCCTTCTTATAAGGACTATAAAGTGTGACTTACTCACCTTGTATTAATTATCACCATGACCATGTGGGTTGGCGACCCACATTTGCACAGGCATAGCAGCCCATTGATTCTAATGGGCTGCTATTCCTGCGTTTTCCACTGAAAAAAGGTGCGCATGCAGAATTTAAAAAAATGCAGTGATCGTGAAATCCATCCTGCTTTTGCAGCATGCGACTTAACTGCAGTTCCTGAACATGCAAACTGTGTTTTTAATTACTGGGCCCACATATTTAAAAACGCAGAAAGCTTGCCAGTACAGGAACTGCAGGTAAGTCGCATGGTGCAAAAGCAGGATGGATTTCAAAGCCACTGGATTTTTTTTAAATGCTGCATGCACCTTTTTTCTGCCGAAAACGAGGACATAGCAGCCCATTCAAATCAAAAGGCTGCTATGCCTGTGAAAATGTGGGCCGCCAAACTGCACATGTGAACCAGGTCTAAAGCAGGTCTGGCTAAACCGTAATGTTAAAAAACTTATTAAGGGAAAAAAATTGGCCTTCAAGAATTATAAATCAAAGGGCACAGTATCGGCTTTCAAGCAATACAAGGAGGCAAATAAGAAATGTAAATACGAAATCAAAATGGCTAAAATCAGCTTTGAGAGACAAATAGTGGAGCATAGTAAAAAGAACCCAAAGAAATTCTTTAAATATATCAACAGCAAAAAAACTAGGGCAGAGCATATTGCACACATAATTAACGATGATGGGAGGATGGTTACAGAGGACACTGAAAAGGCAACCGTGCTGAACGCCTTTTTCTCGTCAGTTTTTACTCAGGAAAAGGAGGGGTACACTGACCAGGACTGTATGGTTAGTAGTAATACACAGGACTTGCCGCTATGGCTAACAGAGGGTGAAATTAGGGAAAGGCTGGATAAAATTAACACAAATAAATTACCATGCCCGGATGGCGTACACCTGAGAGTACTCAAAGAACTTAGTAAGTCTATATCTAGACCACTGTTCCTGATCTTTGCTGACAGTATTATGACAGGAAATGTACCAGGGGATTGGAGGAAAGCAAACGTGATACCGATATTCAAAAAGGGCAGAGGCATGTCCCGGGAAATTATAGGCCTGTCAGTCTGACATCGATAGTATGTAAACTTCTGGAGGGGATGATAAGGGACTATATCATAGAGTTTGCTAAAGACAACAACATCATCAGCAGTAACCAGCATGGGTTTACAAATGGGCGTTCTTGTCAAACCAATCTGTTAAAATTCTACGAGGAGGTGAGCTGTGAGCTAGATAGGGGGAGACCAGTGGATGTGGTGTACCTGGATTTCGCTAAGGCGTTTGATACAGTTCCCCACAAGCGCTTAATTTTTAAAATAAGGTCTGCAGGCAACGATCGCAAGGTTTGCTCTTGGATACGGAACTGGCTAAAAGGGCGTGTCCAAAGTGTGGTAATAAATAGCGCATACTCAGACTGGTCTGAGGTGGTAAGTGGGGTCCCTCAAGGCTCAGTCCTGGGACCAACCTTGTTCAATTTATTCATAAATAGCATTGAAGACAGGATCAGTAGCTCTATATCAATTTTTGCAGACAACACAAAATTGGGCTGGGCAATAACTGCACAGCATGAAGCAGATATCCTACAGAATGATCTGGACAAAATAACAGAGTGGGCAACGACATGGCAAATGAGGTTTAATGTGGAGAAGTGTAAGGTTTTGCACTTGGGGACTAAAAACATAAAAGCACAATACACTTTAGGGGGGGAACCTTTGGGGGAATAAAAAATGGAGAAGGATCTGGGAGTCCTGGTAGAGGATAGACTAAGCAATAGCATGCAATGTCAAGCGGCAGCTGCCAAAGCCAGTAGAATATTAGCATGCATAAAGAAAGGGATGTATTCCAGAGATAAAACTATAATCCTACCACTTTATAAAACTCTGGTCCGACCACATCTGGAGTATTCTGTCCAGTTCTGGTCGCCGGTCCTCAGGAGGGATGTGTTGGAGCTGGAGAAGGTCCAGAGGAGGGCAACTAAACTAATTAGGGGATTGGAGGACCTTAATTATGAAGAGCGTCTGCAATCGCTTGATTTATTCTCCCTGGAGAAGAGACGCCTGAGAGGGGACATGATAGCAATTTATAAATATGTTAATGGTGATCTCAGCATAGAAAAAAAGCTGTTCAGTCGGAAGGACTACATGAGAACTAGAGGGCATACAATGCGTCTGGAGGAAAAGCGTTTTAACCTCAGGCAACGAGGGGGGTTCTTTACTGTTAGAGCTACAAGATTGTGGAATTCTCTACCACAAGAGGTGGTTTCTGCGGGAAGTATGGTGGCTTTCAAAAGACTATTAGACCTACATCTCAAGAATCAGAACATTCAGGGGTATGCAAGATGATTACGGCCACACACACCTACACAGGTTGAACTGGATGGACTATTGTCTTTATTCAACCTCACCTACTATATAACTATGTAACTAGTAATTTACAAATACAAACACTGGTTCCCCTGCAGGTTTAACCACTTCTGGACTGCAAGGATTTGCCCCCTTAATGACCAGGCTATCGGATCAGAGCTGAGCGCCAGGACCAGTCACCAGATGGGCCAGACACTGCTTAATGGCTTATTTTAGGCCTGGCTCACATGTATGCGGGTTGGCGACCCACATTTGCACAGGCATAGCAGCCCATTTGAATGGGCTGCTATGCCTACGTTTTCCGCTGAAAAAAGGTGCATGCAGAATTTTAAAAAATGCAGTGGCCGTGAAATCCATCCTGCTTTTGCACCATGCGACTTACCTGCAGTTCCTGCACACGCAAACTCTGTTTTTAATTGCTGGGCCCACGTGTACAAAAACGCAGAAAGCTTGCCAGTGCAGGAACTGCAGGTAACTTGCATGGTGCAAAAGCAGGATGGATTTCAAGTCCACTGGATTTTTTTTAATTCTGCGTGCACCTTTTTTCTGCGAAACCGAGGGCATAGCTGCCCATTCAAATCAACGAACTGCTATGCCTGTGTAAATGTGGGCCGCCAACCCGCATACATGTGAACCAGGTCTAAAGCAGTAGTAAAGTAATTTACAAATAAAAACTGCGACGGGCGGTCGGGAACCAGTTAAGTCATACCGCACTAGTATAACCCTGTGATGTGTAAAGGGGCACTATGACGTGAAAATGGCTGCAAGTGGGTCCCGAAAAATAACTGTATTCTGAAGTGTGTCTCGGCCCAAAAAAGTTTGGGAAGTCCTGTCCTAGAGGTTTTGCAGTCAGGCTTCATCATGAGTTCGATAAATGGCTTACACCTATAGCAAGGGCATTATTCAACTTTGGTCAAAGCTGCACAGCTTGTTTTTATCTATAGACATATGTTATCTGCATAGGCAGCTTTTAGTAAAGGTTATTAACCCTTTAAGTGTGTTGTACATATACAAGCAATAGAGAAGACTAAAGTCAATTTTTCTCATAACCTAAATGGCCCTCTGAAAGAAGTACAGGTCTTCAGGAATAAGGTAGAGTATGACTTTAGCTCTTTAAAAATGTTATACTTTAACACACATCTTGCCTGCTTGAACATTCGATACAGAACATATAACCTTTAAAAAATTTCATGTTATTTCTGTGCCTCATTAAACAATCATTCTTTACTCACCTGTGCAGGTAGTTTGGGTCACAGGGTCAGATTCAGTGACATTATCAGCAGCTCTTACATATACAGAGAATGTGTATGTTTCTCCTGCTGTCAGATTGCTTACTGTAGCTGATTCATTATTCACCATTATATTACTTATCAGTGTAGATGATGATGTGACAATTGTCTGCACTCTGTAGCGGTATGTGTTCTGATACTCAGGCGGTCTGCTCCAATTTAATATCACAGTATCTGACGACACATTAGTGAATTTCGGATTTGATACAGGCCATGGCTCTATAAAGTAAAGATAATAATAATAATATTAATTGTAATAAGATAGACATAAAAATTACAGGATTTCTTGTTTTTGCTACCTACTTGTATACACAGATCCGGTCAGAGGCGTGCTCTGATACCCCCGAACTCCGACTGTCATCACAGAAATGGTGTAATTAGTTGCGGAAGTCAGGCTCTGAAGGGTGGCATTGCTTGTGTAGCTTGTTTGGGACCAAATGGTGGGAGAAGAATTCTCATATGTTATATTGTAAGACATTACCAGATTGGTCATATTTACTGGCTGTACCCAAGACAATGTGATGTTGTTTGCTGCGATTGGATTGAAAGTGATGTTTCCTGGTGGAGTAGGATCTGGGAAACAGAAAAGGGGAATGAGGAAAAATTAACACATGAAGAAAAGTGCATTTTAATAAAAAAAAAAAACATCGAATAAATGTGTTAAACTAATGCTGTATTTCTTTCACGCGCTGCACATGGTAAATTAAATGTTTTTATCTTTTATTTTCCTTCCCAGTGCAATTGTTGTAGCCAACTCTAATGTCCATGGAGCACAGATCACAACCATCATCATGCCTCATCTTTACAGACTTCTTGTGCTCGCTAACAATACTGCTGTCACCTTTTATGCATCAGCACTACAGCTAGACTGTAAAGCTTTCTAAGTCTGCAGCAACACCTAAAAAGCTTGTACTACTGCAATAGTGGAATCACTAAGGTGCATCTATAAAGCTGCATTTACACCTGAGCATAGCGTCTTCGAGCATTTTTCAGGCGTTTTTTTGCACATTTTTCTGCGTGATTTTGGTCCTTTTTTTTGTTGCACAACTTGCGTGTTTTATACAGCGTTTTTGAGCTTTGGCGTTTTTTATTGGCCAATAGAGAAGCTAGCATCTGTTGGATCATTTGTTGCTAGGCATTTCAGCTTCTTTAGCTTTTCCATTAGCTTTCTTTTTTTTTTTATTATTATTATTTATTTATTTTTATTCATTTTTTTTGTTAGGGTAAGGGGTTAGCGTTAAGGTTTATTTAGGGGTAGGATTAGGAGTTGGGGTTAGGGTTTTTATAATTTTTTTTTTTTTTTTTTTTTTTAGGGTGTTAATACTACTACTACTACTATTACTACTACTAATAATAATAATAATAATAATAAAGTAAAATAAATACACAAATAAATAAAAATATTAATAATTAAATAATAAATAAATGTAATAAATAAATACTAAGTAATAAAAAATAAATAATTAACCCTTAACCTTAACCCCTAACCCATAAAAAAAAAAAAATAAGATCAGTTATAAATAACTATTTTTGGAGAAAAAAATAAATAAATAACTAAACACCCTAAATACTTAACCACTTAAGCCCCGGAGGATTTGGCTGCTAAAGGACCAGGGGTTTTTTTGCGATTTTTTACTGCGTGACTTTAACGGACAATTGCGCGGTCGTGCGACGCTGTACCTAAACGAATTTGACGTCCTTTTTTTCCCACAAACAGAGCTTTCTTTTGGTGGTATTTGATCACCTGTGCGATTTTTTGATCACGCGCTATAAACAAAAAAAGAGCGTAAATTTTGCAAAAATAACAATATTTTTCACATTTTTTTATATGAAATTCCCCAAAAAAAAAAGTAAAAATCAAAATTTTTTAACATTTTTCGGCCAATTTGTTTTATGCTACCTATGTTTGGTAAAAAAAATCGCAAAAAGCGTATTTTGATTGGTTTGCGCAAAAGTTATCGCGTTTACTAACAAAGAGAAAGATTTTTGTCATTTTTGGTGTTTTTTTTTTTAACGCATAATGGCGGCGATCTGCGATTTTTTTTTCGGTACTGCGACATTGCGGCGGACAGATCGGACCCTTGACTGACATTTTTGACACTTTTGGGGTTACCAGTGACATTACTGCAGTAATCAGTGCTATACATATGCACTGTTACTGCAAAAATGACACTGGCAGGGAAGGGGTTAACTTTATTGGACAGGGAGGGGTTAAGTGTGTCCTAGGGGCGTGCTTTCTACTGTGTAGGGACATGGCTATTGGTGTAAAAGCAAAGATCAACCGTTCTACATAGTAGAACGGTCAGATCTTCACTTTTACACAGGGAGAACTGACAGGCAGCTTGTTTACACAAGCTGCTCTGTCTTTCTCCCTTCACAGGAGCGATCGTAGTGTGGCCGGCGGACATCGAGTCCGCCGGTCACACGCACTGACTTGCCTGTGAACGAGCCGCGGCGGGCGCGCGCCTCGGCGGGCGCGCGCCCGCCCGCGATAGGCTCGCAAGTCAGTGACAGGCGAGTGACGTACCGATACGTCACTCTGCCTGGCCGGGGCTGACCGCCGCAGTATATAGTCGTGCGGCGGTCGGCAACCGGTTAATGCCTAAACACCTTAAATAAATAAATACATTATTATTATTTTTACTATTAATATTATTATTATTATAGTTATTTATTTGTTTTTTTGTTTGGGTTTTGGTTTTTATTATTTTATTATTATTAGTATCATTATTGTTATTATTATTAATAATAATAATAATAATAACTTATGTATTTTTTTAAGGTTAGGGGTAATTATTTATTTATGTATTATTACATATCATTTATTTTATTTTATTTTTTTTAGATTTTTTTGTTATTTGTGTTTTAACATTTATTTATTCATGTTTTATCACTATTTTATTTTTGACATTCTTTTTATTTGAGCAGAAAATTGTGCAAATACGCATGACAAAACGTGCACAAAAACGTGCAAGTGGCGCATTTCTATTTATTTCTATGGGAATAAAATGCACCAAAAACACTGACATCTGGTCGATTCAAGCTACAGAAAAAGTTCCAGAACTTTTTTTAGCTTCAGGAGTTTGGCTTCAGGCAACTTGGTGAGAAGATGTAATAACTGAATGATGCAACATTCTGGCAGTTACTCTTCACTAAATGTCCAGTGAGGATAATTTTTTGATGTATATAAAATAAAGAGCAGTAGATATAAACAAATGTTATATATATCATATACACTAACGTATGGAAAATTTGGAAGCTTCATTCACGCCTCGTACAGAGGATTAAGTCATAAAGCATACCCACCATTATGGTAGCTCTAAGGTTACAAAATAGATCCTGGTACTGAGTAAAAATTACTCAGTGGCCCCTCCTTGTTCAGGCAGACGTTCGATCCCAGATCCTGCTTCTTGTCCTAAAGGCATGTATATTAAGGGCCATGTTCCAAGACAACGTCTGTAGAAAGCTGCTAACTCTACCATACTCTGGAAGTGTAAGCCTTCTTTTTTCACCTGGAAGGCCTTTTTTAGATAGTGAGAGGCTGATGACCATAATCCATTTTTGTTTTTCTTATGACCCTTGAATTTAAAGCAGCACTTTACTAGAACATTACTGCAGAGAAGGCCAGCTGCATGTTGGAAAACCATGACTCTTTGTGAAGACATTTTTATTTCAAATATAAAAAATTCCTGAAACTTTTATCATTAGAAGCTGGAAATAGGGACGGGATCTTAGAGAATTTGTAGCAGAGGCATCCAAATGGAGCAAATAGTTATGGATTGTCCAAGAATAGATGTGTAGGAAAGAAATGTAGTATGCACAGTGATAAACATACCTCAGAATACCTTTGGCGTTATAATAGTTGAAAACCCTATTTCTTGATATGTGCAGCAATTGAAAATGAACCCCCTTTGAGTTTCCCTTTTTTAGTTACAGGTTGTCTAGGGATGACCATGGCAAAAAAAAATCAGGTAATGACAACAATAATCTATATTAATGGTAAAAATGGTTAACAAAACCAGCAATGTGTTTCATGGTGGGTATGCATGCACTTCTTCCGTCAGGGTGTATCACAACTCTGGTGTGAGCTGGGTAGTTTCTCTTAACACCGCTAGAGACTGCAATGAGCGGACGAGCTCATGTTAGAATCATGATAGACCTTGCCTAAGGAAGTGCCCATATGCTCATCACAAAACATGTTGTCCTTGTTCTAAATGATACCGTCAATAAAGCCTGTTGTTAATGATACCTGATTTGACGTTGTATCCATTCTAAAACCACTCATTCCAATTTGGTGTCTCTGCTACTTACACCTGGAGACCTATGCACATATTTCAAGCTTCTCACTAGCACCAGATCACTTTGAGGACATAAAGGTCTCTGACTTCCTATAGCAGTGATGGGGAACCTTGGCACCCCAGATGTTTTGGAACTACTTTTCCTATGATGCTTTACTACACTGTAGAATGCATGAGTATCATGGGAAATGTAGTTCCAAAACATCTGGGGTGCCAAGGTTCGCCATCACTGTCCTATAGCATCAACTGTGATTAATTTGGCCATTTCTGCAACATATTCTTGGAGACCCAAACCCTATTTTCAGCTTCTAACAATTACTAGACCCCTTTGGGGACATCAAGGTCCAGGCGTTGAATGCAACCTTACAAAAGGTCTGAGTAGAGACAAGGATATACTCCAAAGCTCCAATCTTGGTTGCAGATACCCTGAGGCTTCTAACAACCTCTACAAATATAAGTAAACCTAATCTTTTTGTCTTTCAATGTTCCCGTCAACAAGGAAACAGAACAGAATCTCCTAAATACTAACTACACCATAAAGACTTCCCCTCCCTAGTCTTACTTTTACTCTCTGTGTTTTTTGTTTAGAGAATCCACAAAACAAGTTTTGTTATTAAAAGCTATTTTAAGAAGAAACTATAATGGATTAAAGTGTTTGTAACCCTAAAAAAATAAAATAAAATGGATCCTGTTCCTCTAAAGCATTTTATACAGCACAGTGCTCATGCTGTGTAATTTGGCTCTCTATATCACCTGAAATACCTGGCTGATCCTGCCTGGTTTTGCCCTCCCACCTGTAAAACAACCACGATTTATCACGGCTGCTGAGCCCCGACACAGAGGTCAGTTTACGTGCCTCTGTCATCCTCTGTGTATCCTCTCTCCCCCGATCCCCTCCCCCCTCTCCTGCCTGTCAGCTCCATTCACTCCATGATTCTCCCCTCCTGCTGGTAAAATAATAGTGTAATGTCCCTACAATCCACTTTGTTACATAATAACAAGTGCCCAACTGTATGTCCTGTATGTAAAAAAGCAGATTTCTACCTTATATCAGAACATTGCCCGGCGCTCACGTGACTCCTCTGCTCTCTGCTCCCCTTCTCCGGGCTGATGTCAGCAGGAGTTCTCGGTTCCTCCCACTGTAGTTGTCAGACTTGCAGAGAAGAGAGCCGAGGAGTCATGTGAGCACCAAGCGACGCTCTGATATAAGGTAGAAATCTGCTTTTTTTAAATAAAGGACATACAGTGGGGCACATGTTATTATCTAACAGAGTGGATTGTAGAGACATGACAAGTGGCTTTACAACCACTTTAGCCTCTTCTCGTCTGGCCTATAGCAAAATGATGGCCAGACGAGGGTTCCATTATCCTGAATAGACGTCATATGATGTCCAGCAAGATAAGCCGCTCATGCACGCCCCCAGGGGCACGCAGTGCGGTGATCCGTTGTGCGGTGTGTCCTTCCAACACACCACATTTCCAATCTAGGTAAAGTGCCTATGACTTAGGCTGTTTATCACTGTTTATTCTTTTGGGCTACCAATTTTTTATTTGTTTATCACGTGATCAGCTGTGTCCACTCACAGCCGATCACCTTGTAACCAGGAAGTGCCGTTTATCAGCTTTTCTCCATTCGTGCTGACAAGGCGCGGGTAGAGGAGAGCTGATCAGTGGCTCTTTGGGCGGGGGGGGGGGGGGGGGGGGGTCTGCACTGATAATCAGCGCATTGATTTCCAGCACCAGTGATGCCCATTGGTGTCCCACCAGTGAAGCCCACCAGTGCCTGATGGTAATGCGAATCAGTGCCCACCTGTACCCACATGTGATGCCAATCAGTGCCCATCAGTAATGCCTGTCAGTGCCTCTTCATCAGTGCTGCCTATCAGTGCCACCCATTAGTGCCCATCATTGCCACCCATCAGTGCTTATCACTGCCGTCCATCAGTGCCATCTATCAGTGCCCATCAGTGCCACCTCTCAGTGCCCATCAGTGCTGCATATCTGTGCCACCTATCACTGCCCATTGGTGCCGCAAATTAGTGCCTCATCAGTGCCACCTCAGTGCTGCCTTATCAGTGTCCATCAGTGCTGCCCTATCAGTTCCCATCAGTGCTACCTCATCAGTGCACGTCAGTGAAGGGGAAAACATACTTAGTTACAAAATGTTATAACAGAAACAAAGAAAAACTTTTTTTTTTTTTCAGTCTTTTTTTATTTGAAGCACAAAAAATAAAAGAGCCAGTGGTGATCAAATACCACCAAAAGAAAGCTCTATTTGTGGGGAAAATCTAATTTGGGTACAGTGTTGCATGACTGCGCAAGCTGACAAGCCGGGGGGGGGGGGTATAGTGCCCAGTATTGAAGTGGTTAAGGAGGACAATTTTATATGGGGAAAGTAAAATGTATTGGGATCAACAGCCATCCACCAACTGCTGGTTGAAAATAGCTATGTATGAAATATATATAAACAATATTATGTTACAATAAATATAGTTATTTTACAAAAAGGGTATAAAGGTGGGGAGAAGGGCTTTTGCAGTGGTGACTTGGCTCCAGTAATAACCTGCATGGATGGCAAAATACCCAATAACCTAGAGAGAAGACCAATCCTTCAGTCAGATTTTCTTCAAGAGAATGTATGTCTCTTTTTCGTTGTCTAGTTTCAATCAGACACTGCTTGGCTGAAAGGAAATGCCTATTGCTGTATTCTCTGTAAACAGCCCATGGTATTTTGGGAATCCTTTAGCACAGACGCTCTATATATAAAATATTATAAAACAAAGTATGCATATATTGTGATTAAAAAGTAATAAAAAGTAATAAAAAAATGAGTACAAACATTTTAATAGTAAACATAAAGATTAAGAATTAAATATAATTTACCCAAAGCCATTATAGTTCTTCTGTACATATTTATTTTATATAGGGTGTTAGTTACTCTGTAGTCACAAAGATTTAGGGTTATAGGAAAGACATCACAAAGTGGTGACCGAGGTCTGTCTCTGGTAAGAGGAGCACAGATTAAAGGTCATGTAAACACTTGTGATTACCCTTTTAAATCATGAAAGGCTTGGTACAAACAAGAGGCGTAATTAGAACCCTCAGGGCTCCGGTGCAAGAAACCATGAAGGGCCCCCCGGACCCCTGGCCGGGGCCCTTCCCTTTAAGCCTGGGGTTCTTCCCACTGATCCTGGGGCCCTTTACTCTCATTGCGGGGCCCTTAATTACGGTCCCGCAGCGGGACCCTTTCACAAGTTCTGCAGTGGGCCCCCTTCCTGCCATCTTGGGGCCTCCCCACGGCGGTGGAATGCCAGAGCCCAGTCGCAAGTGTGACCTTTGCGATCCTGGAAGTTCCCCCACTGGTGTCAATAGTTTTTATTTTTTGGTATTTTATTTGTATTATTTTTTATCATTTCATTTTATTTTTTTTACAATGTCACTGACTATGACTCTGTCCATTCAGAAAAGGAAGGAGCTGGTAAATTACATATTTACCGACCCCTTCCTGGTTTTCTGTTGTGACACATTCCCGGCAGCAGCCGGCAGGAGAGGGAAGGGAGCACAGTGGGGGAGGGGGGACCAGAGGAGCACACAGGGGCCCAGAGACAGCAGAACACAAGTGAACTGGATAGGAGGAGTGGCGGGGGCAGTATACAGAGGAACCAATCTCCTCCATTTTCCTCCTTCAGCTATAGGAGGAAAAAGGAGAACAGTGATTTCTCTACATGCTGCCCCTCCGCCTCTCCTATCCAGGTGTACAGGGGAGCCGCACAGGACCCCTGGAGCATGGGGCCCGGTTGCAATTGCAACCCCTGCAACCCCTGTAGTTACGCCCCTGGTACAAACTGCTGCGACAGCAAGGTCATACAACTTTGCCTGCGGCTTTGCCCTTCGGCTTCCTTCTGACTTGATTCAACTTGGATGCTATTTAGAAGACTGTACAAGAGCTGAAATCGTACACAAGTCGGACCAAAATAGTGCAGGAACCTTTTCTAAAGTCGGAGCAACTTGTGTAGAATCAGTTAAAATGGCTCTCATAGAAAAACATTGAATTTGACATGTCATGCGACTAGGGATCTCACAAGTTGGATCCCATGTCGCAGCAGTGTGAACCGAGCCTAAAGCCCCATACATATTATGAGAAAATTGGGCGAACGATCGACTGGTTTTCCTCTATGTTTCACAGAAAGTCCGAACCGGGGATAGAAATAATGTACGAATATTCTCGTACAAAAAAGGCTTTTTTTTTTGTTATCTGTTGTTTCTGATCATGCGCAGTCTTCGTATCTGCTATTTCTTGTACGAAAATCGTACAAAATGATATACATTAAACAAAATGGATTAATTCTGCTCCTGTACAAGAAAAATGTTGGTGTTTGTCCCTTTGGAAATTTTGGTTAGGAATGTTAGAATCAGCTGTCGAAAGTTGTGTACACACTATCATAAAATCATACGATTGTTCCTCGGACGAAAATGTTTGCCCGATTTCCTTACACTGTGTACGGGACATTAGTGTCACTGTTTTTTGATCACACCTGGAAACAGTCAAGACAAATACTCACGTGTTGCTTTACAGCACCCTTACAATCACATCCCCCATACTCTGATCATACACAGATATAACAGATCACTGGTGGATCATACTCACATGTGGCCTCTGTCACTGTAGTGATTGGACTGTTGCAGCTCGCACTGATTGTCTGTACAGTGACGGTATAATTCCTTCCTGGTAGTAAGTTAGTGAAAGTCACTTGTGTAGATGTATTCTGCAATGTCCTATTTACATCTCCTGTTATGGTGACATTATAAATGGTGATGTTTCCTATTGGTGCCGTCCAGTTCACCACCAGAGAATTCACCGACCGGTAATTGTTCACTGTGACACCCACAGCTTGTCCGGGAACTGGAAATACAATTTTCATACTGTTATGCGCTTTATAAGACTCATTCTATTCATATTTTCAGGTGACTGATACGTTTTTTTAAAGTATTTATAGATTTAGTAGAAAAACAAGAAAAAAATCAGGACATTTACAATTAATAAATGGTCCTAAAAAAACATTTTTACACTTTATGAAAACCTACAAATCTTACCTTTAAACCACATTTACCCACTTCCTGCCCATCCCAGGACATTCATAGTTCTGGGTGGAGGTCATATGATGTCCTCCTGGAACGTGCCTCGCTGTGGTGTGATATGTCACTGGCTGTGTACATTGGACACAGCCAATGACTGATCAGTGTACCGGCCCGCTGCCAGTGCCATGTGATTGCTGTGACCAATCACGGAAGATCACATGATAATTGTAAACAATAGATGGCTTCCTTTCATGCCACTTATTGTGTACATTTGTGTTGCTAGCTGTGATTGGTCACAGTGATTACATGGTACAGACAGGGCCAATCAAAGTCCGTCTGTACAATGTGATTAGCTTTGGCCAATCACAGCTTATCACAACAACAGATACTGAATGAATCAGTTTCATGCAGTAAAAATAGTTGCTTATACCAGTGAAATTCAAAAAAATTCCTGATCACTTCCTTAAAGTAGTACAGTGTTACTATTGAAAAACTGTATTGCTCTGGTCATAATGTGTTAGAAAAAAAAAATTATAAATGAAAAAATAAAACAAATTGAAAAAAAAAAATATTATTTTTTTTTTTTTTTTACATACTGTCACCAGTCATTGTCCCTGACCACTGCCACACCAGTTATGTGCAGCTATACTGCACTGGAGACAGTATGTAAAAAAATAAATTGGGGGAAAAAAAAGTCTTTATTTTCCAAAAATTGTGACATCAACATAGGGACAAGCTGCATGCTCAGATGAGGGTCTGGTATAGATTTTCGGGCGATCCCACGCCATTTTGTTTTTTTAAATTCTTGTGTGGGGTTCCCTTTTAACAGCCATACCAACCCAAAGTGCCTGGTATGGATTGGGGGGGGGACCCCCACGCTGTTTTTTTTACATTAAGCATATGAGTCATCTATTGTGACACGGCATCAGGCCTCCTGGCCCACTCCTTAACCCCTTCCTTACCGGCGCAAAAAAAAAGTAAAAAGAAGCCAGCAGGAACATTCCCCCCCACCGGGCGGACGTTGTATTGTAATATATAACAAAAACTATCAGCGCAAAAAAATCAATAGTGAATGGTGCAATAAACAAATAATATAAAGACCGGCTGCACACACTAAAAGTGTCTAAACCACACAATGTAAACTAAATAAACCAAAAAGTAGTGTTGCGCTAGTCATGTGCACACATAGTGTAATAAAACTCAAAATCAGTGTCCATACATGTTCCAATGTCCATACAATCAATCAAATAAACGGTGAATCCACGTGTCCAAAAGAATCTTGTGCAAAACTTAATTAGTGCTTTCGTGATTAGTGCAATCCCACCACCAGGTGAATTGGTCTCTCACCTCCACTATAGACCCACTGCTGGGTCAATCACAGCGTTGTATATGCACAGGGACCTTCAGATAGTAAAGGCTATGGATAGCCTATCACCTCCAGAGGGATTCTCACCGATAAACATAAAAGGGGAACAAAGGAAGAGATCTAGTGCTCTCTGTATGGTTGCAGTAAACAGCTTTATTGAGTAAAGGAATGGTACTCACAAAGGTGGCGCTTCCAAAGCGCATAGCAATTAGCATAAACGGTATCTAGGAAGAGACAGCTTCCAGCACGCAGGCTCTGTCCCCTATACGCGTGGCGTCGAAGCCCAACCACAGGCGTTGACTTCCTCCTAGATACCGTTTATGCTGATTGCTATGCGCTTTGGAAGAGCCACCTTTGTGAGTACCATTCCTTTACTCAATAAAGCTGTTTACTGCAACCATACAGAGAGCACTAGATCTCTTCCTTTGTTCCCCTTTTATGTCTATTGGTGAGAATCCCTCTGGAGGTGATAGGCTATCCATAGCCTTTACTATCTGAAGGACGTTGTATTGTTTCCGCCCGTTCTAGCTGCACTCACGTATCCCTCGGGACACAGCCCATCCCTGATCAGGGTAAAGAGTACCTGTCACAGCCCATCAGAGTTCCTGTCACAGCCCATCAGAGTACCTGTCACAGCCCATCAGAGTACCTGTCACAACCCCTCAGAGTACCTGTCACAGCCCATCAGAGTACCTGTCACAACCCCTCAGAGTACCTGTCACAACCCTTCAGAATACCCGAGTACCTGTCACAGCCCATCATAGTACCAGAGTACCTGTCTCCAGCCCATCAGAGTACCCACGTACCCATCTCTAGCCCATCACAGTAACCCAGTACCTATCTGCAGCCCACCAGAGTATCTGAGTACCTATCTGCAGCCCTTTAGATTACCTGAGTACCTATCTGCAGCCCATGCCTCATAGAATTTATGTTGGGGTGTTTGTTTTCCAAAACGGGGTCATTTTGTAAGCGTTTCCATTGTCCTGGTGCTCCAGGGCCTTCAAAAGTGTGAAATGTAGTAATGAAATTATAAGTGTAATTTATGCTCCTAAAACATCTGAAGGTGCTACTTGGATGTTGTGCCTCTGTATATGGTCAGGCTGTGTAAAAGTCTCCCATGTGTGCTATCCCCATTTTGCTATGTACATGCCGTGTTTGTAAAAAAATATCTTATAAAGTGACAATTTATGTGTCAATTTGTGTAAAAAAAAAAAAAAAAAAAGTTTTTATTTTCTTTCCACATTTTCCAAAAACGTATGGAAAATATGACATGTTCAAAAGACTCATAATGACTCATAGAATATACATGTATATGAATATACAATATATGTGTTTGCTTTCCAAAATGGGGTCATTTTGTGGGTAATTCAATTGTCCTTTTGCTCCAGGGCCTTCAAAAGTCGTCAGGATATTATATGTGTAATTTATGCTCCTAGAACGCCTGACGGTGCTCCCTTCATGTTGGACCTCTCTATGAGGCCAGGCTGTGTAAACGTCTAACATACTCAAGAGGAATACCACAATGTGGGGTGTAATTGCAAGTATGCACATGCTGTGTGTGAGAAATAACTTGTTGTTATGACAATTTTGTGTAAAAAAAAAAATAATTTCTTCATTTTCCAAGAATTGTGGGAAAAATTACGACTTCAAAAACTCACCATGCCTCTTACCAAATACCTTAGACTGTCTACTTCCAGAATAAGGGGTCATTTGGGGGGTATTTGTACTGTCCTGACATTTCAGGGCCTCAAGAAATTAAATAGGCGGTCAGTACATCAGGTGTGATCAGTTTTCAATGATTGGCATCATAGCTTGTAGACTATAACCTTCATACAGACTAAGGCCCCTTTCACACTATCCATCCATCGGACGGATTCCGTTTTTCTCAGCGGGGGATCGAGCCGCCGATCCCCCGCTGAGCAGGAGGATGACAGCTGTGTGTCCGCGCTGTGTGCAGAGACACAGCTGTCAGTTCCCATGCATCTCTATGGGGGAAATCGGATGGGAACGGACCGTCGTTCAGATCCGCCAATTAAACGGACAGGCGGATCTGATCGGTCCGCCTGTGTGAAAGGGGCCTAAGTATTATCCTCTAATTTGGGTTATTTTTACCAGAGATATGTAGCAGTAAATATTTTGGCCCACATTTATGAACAAAAATTACTTATTTGCAAAATTTTACAATAGAAGCTAAAAAAAAGTGTTTTTTCTTTTTCAAAATTTTTGCACTTTTTCACTTGTATCACAAAAAAATAAAAACCCAGTGGTGATTAAATACCACCAAAAGAAAGCTCTATTTGTTTGAAAAAAGTGGTAAAAATTTTGTTTGGGTACAGTATTGCTTAAATGAGTAATTGTCATTCAAAATGTGAGAGCGCTAAAAGCTGAAAATTGGTCTGGGCAGGAAGGGGGTGAAAGTGCACTGTATTGATATGGTTAACAACCAGCTACCTTGCGATAAAATTACTGGTATTTTACCACATGAGCTATTTACCGGCAAATTCTTAGTGAATTGAACATTTGTAAAATTGTGTCTGCATGCGTTATTTTAACGCATGTTTTTCAGTCAATATTTAACTCTTACTGAATTGACACCTTTGTCTTTACACCTTGAACGTCTATCGCTTTTTTAAAATTGCTTCAGGGCCCATTAAAAATTGGAGTGTGATTACATTAGGAATGATTTGGTGGAAGTTGCTACAAATGGGGGTGCATGGTTTTGTAGGTGTAGCCACAAAAGGGGTTTGCTCAGTAGAGTGTACTCGGCTTTCATTTTGAAAATCTGGCATTGTCCTAGGAGTTTTCTAGTCAGGCTACATGAGTTACGTAAATGGCCTATACCTAGAGCAAGGGCTTTATTCAACTTTAGTCAGAGCTGCAAAGTTTGTTTCATCTACAGACGTTTCTTATCATCATAGGCAGCTTTTGGTAAAGGTGAACTAACCCTTTAAGTGTGTTGTACATATACAAACAATAGAGATGACTAAAGTTAATTTTTCTCACACCTTAAATGGCCCTCTACAATAAATCCAGGTTTTATAGACTAAGGTTGGATGAAGCTTTATGAAAATCTTACATTTTAACACACATCTTGCCTGTTTGAACATGATATAAAACATATTACCCTTCAAAAAACTTCATGCTGTTTCTGTGATTTATTAAACAATCATTCTTTACTCACCTGTGCAGGTAGTTTGGGTCACAGGGTCAGATTCAGTGGCATTATCAGCAGCTCTTACATATACAGAGAATGTGTATGTTTCTCCTGCTGTCAGATTGCTTACTGTAGCTGATTCATTATTCACCATTATATTACTTATCAGTGTAGATGATGATGTGAGAATTGTCTGCACTCTGTAGCGGTATGTGTTCTGATACTCAAGCGGTCTGCTCCAATTTATTATCACAGTATTTGACATCACATTTGTGAAATTTAGATTTGATACCGGCCATGGCTCTATAAAGTAAAGATAATAATAATAAAATTATTGTAATAAGATATAGACATAAAAAATACAGGATTTCTTGTTTTTTTTTTCTTGTTTTTGCTACCTACTTGGCCATGGCTCTATAAAGTAAAGATTACAATAATAGCTTTATTTGTAATAAGATATAGACATAACAGTTACAGGATTTCTTGTTTTTGCTACCTACTTGTATACACAGATCCAGTCAGAGGCGTGCTCTGATACCACCGAACTCCGATTGTCATCACAGAAATGGTGTAATTAGTTCCGGAAGTCAGGCTCTGAAGGGTGGCATTGCTTGTGTAGCTTGTTTGGGACCAAATGATGGGAGAAGAAGAAGAATTCCCATAAGATATATTGTAAGACATTACCAGATTGGTCATATTTACTGGCTGTGCCCAAGACAATGTGATGTTGTTTGCTACGATTGTATTGAAAGTGATGTTTCCTGTTGCAGTAGGATCTGGGAAACAGAATAGGAGAATGAGGAAAAATTAACACAGGAAGAAAAGTGCATTTTAATCAAAAGCAAAAAATCTAATAAATCTGTTAAACTAATCCTGTATTTCTTGTACACACTGCTCATGGGCAATGAAATGTTGTTATCTTTTATATTCCTTCTCAATGCAACTGTTGCAGCCAACTCTAATGTCCATGGAGCACAGATCATAACCATCACCATGCATCATCTTTAAAGACTTGGGTTCTTGTGCACACTAACAGTACTGCTGTCATCTTTTATGCATCAGCACTACAGCCAGAGTACATCGTAAGGCTTTCTATGACTACAGCCACACATAAGCTTGTGCAACTGCAGTAGTGGCACCACCAAGGTTAATCTACAAAGAAGCCAAAGGCCTTTAAATCATGCATTATGGTTTCTATGCCAACTGAATGGTGCAACATTCTGACAGTTACTCTACACTGAATGCCCAATGAGGATATATTTTTTTGTGTGGGATGTTAAATAAAGAGTAATAGATATAGACAGATTTTATATACATCATAAACTCTGACGTATGTATTTCATCATATGGAAGCTTCTTTTAAGCCTTCTACAGAGGATTAAGTCAAAAATCATACCCACAATTATGGTAGCTCTGGTGTAGTCAGAGCCTGTTACTGAGTAAAAAATATTATATTCTCAGATTCTCAGTGGCTCCTCTTTGTTCAGGCAGATGTTCTATCTCAGATCTTGCTTCTCGCCTTAAAGGCATGGATATTGGGGGCCATGCTCCAAGAGAACGTCTGTTGTAAGCTGCTAACTCTACCATACTCTGGACATGCAAACCTTCTTCTTTCACCTCAAAGGCCTTCTTTAGATGATATGAGGCTGATGACCATAATCCAAGGGCCTATACAGCCTCTGTGATACTTATTTTTCTTCACTCTGGCATGTACCGGCACCTGGTGTTGAGCACCATCAAGAGTCAGAACTTGGCTTTTGCAATTTATTATTTTTTTTTTTATGTCCTTTGAATTGATAGTAGCACTTTATTATAAAATTACTGCAGAGAAGGCCAGCTGCATGTTGGAAAACCATGACTCCTTGTGAAGACATTTCTTTTTATCAAATATATAACATTTCTGTTTCTGAAACTTTTATCATTAGAAGCTGGAAATAGGGACACGGGTCTTAGAATATTTGTAGCAGAGGCATTCAAATAGAGAAAATAGCTATATATTGTCCAAGAATGGATGTTTAGGAAAATAATGTAGTATGCACAGTGATAAACACACCTCAGATTACTTTTGGTGTTATATTAGTTACAATCCCTATTTCTTGATATGTGCAGCAATTGAAAATGAACCCCCTTTGAGTTTCCCTTTTTTAGTTACAGGTTGTCTCAGTCCCCGTTCACACTAAGGCGACCTGTGAGGCGACCTGGTCGCCTCACAGGTCGCCGTAGGTCGCCTCCCATAGGGAAGCTGCGGACCTGTTCTAATAGGAGCGACACAAGTCGCTCCGACTTAGAAAAAGGGTCCGGAGCTTCTTTGGGGCGACCAGGGGGCGACCGCCATAGACTTCAATGTTATGAAGTCTGTGGTGGCCGCTCCGAGGTCGCGGCACGCTGCTCGCACCGCGACCTCAGAGGTAGTAGGTAGTAGAGGAAGTAGCGTCGCTTGTATGTGAACGGGGCCTTACTTGACTCTCATTAGAAACTATTTTAAGAAGAAACTATAATGGATTAAAGGGAAACTAAAATGTATTGAGATCAATTGTATATCTATTTTTTTTTCCCAATAAAAGTTTTATTTTATTCAAATTAAATGAACAATACAGCAATAATCAACATACATTGAATACATAGAAAGTAACACTCTTCTTGGTACATAGAATTAGCATAGGTTTCTAGAACTGAATACAAATGTGGGGGGGGGGGGGGGTGTTAGAAAGGCATGAAGAAATACAGTATCAATTTAGACCATTATTTATAAGATACGACATAGCTCTTCCTATGACAGTTTGGA
This sequence comes from Pelophylax lessonae, assembly GCF_965119305.1. Taxonomy (NCBI): domain Eukaryota; kingdom Metazoa; phylum Chordata; class Amphibia; order Anura; family Ranidae; genus Pelophylax; species Pelophylax lessonae. Next base: position 22,069,996 of record NC_138777.1, read on the forward strand.
TCAAAGATGTTTAAAACTGTGTAGCCAATTTGTTTGAGGAGAGATAGCCCCACACATCCCTGGTGTAGGGGGTGATATCTCCCTGTAAAGATAGAGTTTAAATTCCACGAGGGAAAAAGTATACTACCCCTAAACTATATGCAGATTTCTTGTAAAATGTGTTATGTTTGTTGTAAGATAATCCCGTCTTTAAGTTCTGTGTATTGGTTTGTGGTTCTGAAGTGCAACCAACATGCCCAAGTCTGGTAGAATTGTGTTGGTGTATCTTTGCCAATATTTATGAGTTCCTCCATTTCTGCAATCTTGTTGATTTTTTTAAACCATTCCTTCATTGAGGGAATGTGTTGTGAACCCCAGTGAATGGGAATACACAACTTGGCAGCATTGATCATGTGTAGGGGAAGCGTATTGCAGTATGCAGATATTGGGGTGTCAGAATGGTGTAGTAACAGTTGCGCTGGGGTATAATCTAGAGCCATTGTGGAGACTTTGGTCGTTATTTGATGCACTTGTGCCCAAAATTTTTGGATATGTGGGCAGGACCACCAAATATGCAAAAGGGTACCTTCCTCCCTGGAGCATCTCCAACATTTATCTGAGTTCTCAGAGTTGAATTTATGTAGTAAAGTTGGTGTTCTATACCATCGGGACAGTGTTTTGAAGTTGTTTTCTTGTGTCAAGACGTTAATGGATCCCTTATGTGCAATGCTGAAAATGCGTTCCCAGTCGGATTCTGATAAATCCATACTTAAATCCTTCTCCCATGCGAGACATGCTCTCCCTTCTTTCGAGGAAGTGTTTATGAAGAGCATATTGTGCGTCAAAGAGACAACATGTCTTAGAGGGGCGGATTGAGAGCAAAGGGTTTGAAATGGAGTGGGTTGTCGTGACAATGAAGTGGATTGGTCGGAAGTTGTGAGGAAATGTCTTATTTGATGGTATAGCAAGGCAGGGAAAGAGCCTTTTGACAACTGAGTGGAAACATAGGCAAAATCTCGGAAAATGCCTCCTGAGAAAAAGTGTTTAGCAAGTAAGTGTTTAAATGGCCAGTTATTTTTAATGAGGGATAAGTCCATTCCTGGGGGCAAGGCTGAATTGTTATTAATTGGTGTAAGGGGACCTGGGTTAGAAGAAAGGCCAAATTTCTTGGAGATTTTCTTGAAGACTTGGAGTGTTGGGCCAATGAGTGGGTGTTTTTTGAGTAACGGCGGTATGTGACCTGGCTTAATCCAAGGAGTATTTTCTAAAGGAAGGTGGGAAAATGCCCCCTCAAGGGGAACCCAATCCTTGAGGGTGGCATGCACCAACCAGTCCACAATTCTGGATAGGTGACAGGCCCAATAATAGTTCTGTAGGTCAGGGATACCGATGCCACCTTTCTGCTTAGGTCTTATCAGTTGGTCAAAGCTGATCCTTGGTCTTTTATTGTTCCATAGGAACCGTATACACAATGAACGGAAATTTCTAAAAAAAAGGACGCATGAATTGTGATAGGAACAGCCTGAAGGATGTATAACATTCTTGGGAGAATATTCATTTTTATCAATGCAGCTCGACCAAACCATGAAAAGAACAAGGTTCCCCATTTATGAAGGTCTTCTTTGATAGTATATCTATTTTTTAAACCTATACGTTTTTAAAACTGTTATTGTATATATTTGTTTACTGTTTATATCTTTTTTTGTAGTGCCCTCCTAGTTAGGTGATAGAATGAGTGTTTATAGTTTTTTGGTTTCTCTGCTTAACAGGGAGACAGGCAAATGTTGATGCTGTCTGCTTAACAGAGAGCTGTGATTGTTTAGCAGATGGTGCTCAGTGTGCTCTGGTGCAGCTCATGCTGTCTGGATGTTTCACACTGATCCAAAAGCTATGGAGTATATTGGACAGTGGGTGGAAACCTGGAAGATGGGAGCATGGGATGTCTATACAGCCCTGGCCAATTAGAGGGGGATGAGCCCCAAGGCATGCTGGGTGACTGTATTTATATCTGAAAAGCACATAGGCTCATGTTTAAGTCCAGTTTATCTCTGGGGTGGAGGTCCAGGTGGGGAGAGGGCTGCTGCACTTTCCCCAGCACAGGCTGCCATGTGGCCTCAGGTAGGAGATCTGAGGGCCTGAAACATTGAAGTTGCAACCCATGGTTCTCTTGTAAGCTGACTGAGGGAGGATGTCCACAGATCCTGTCTGCTACTACTGAGGAATGCTCCTGTGTGTGCTTCAGGAGCCTTGTGAGTACAGACACCCACTGGGGACCCCCCTCTTTGTGCTGGAAGTCAGCATACTAAGTGTAAGCTAAAGGGGACACTAGCTAGTGTCTTGAAGAAACAAGGTCCACTGAAATCCTTCTACTACAAAGGAACTTTCTTAATTCTGTACAGCCTGCTGCATAGTGCTACTAAAAGTCTGCTACACAGTTCTTAGCCCCCTTCACCCACATCTCTTTAGAGCCCCCCTGCCTATTTGTGTCCCCCTTCGAGCCCCCTTCCACATTGGTGTACCCAACAGTGCCTTCTGCACTCCTGCATATTTGTGTCCCCATCAAAGGCTCCCTGCATATTTTTGTCCCCATCAGAGTCCCTCACATATTTGTGACCCCATCAGAGCCCCCCTGCATATTTGTGTCCCCATCAGAGCTCCCTGACACGTGTCCCGAACAGAGCTCCCCTGCATTTTTGTGTCCCCATCAGGGTGCCCCTGCATTTTTGTGTCCCCATCAGAGCCCCCCGACACATTTGTGCCCTCATCAGAGCCCCCTGACTCATTTTTGCCCTCATCATAGCTCCTCCCACACGCTGTGTCTCCATTAGACCTCCTCCACACATTTGTGTCCCCATCAGACCCCCTGGTGCACATTTGTATCCTGATCAGAACGCCCCCAAATATTTGTGTCCCCACCAGAGCACCCGAACACATTTGTGTCACCATCACAGCCCCCCCACACACCCTGTGTCCCCATCATCAGACCCCCAATGCACATTTGTGCCCTCATCAGAGCCCCAACATATTTGTGACCCCATCAGAGCCCCCAAACACATCTGTGTCACCATCACAGCCCCCCCACACACTGTGTCCCCATCATCAGACCCCCGCCCACTACACATTTGTGTCCCCATCAGACCCCCGCCACACATTTGTGCCCTCATCAGAGCCCCCCACATTTTTGCGTCCCCATCAGAGGCCCCCTAAATGTTTGGGTCACCATCACAGCCCCCCCCCACACACTGTGTCCCCATCATCAGACCCCCCCACCACACATTTGTGTCCCCATCAGACCACCGCCACACATTTGTGCCCTCATCAGAGCCCCCCAAATGTTTGCGTCCCCATCAGAGGCCCCCTAAATGTTTGTGTCACCGTCAGAGCCTCCCCCCCCCACACATGTGTGTCCCTATCAGAGCCCCCACCGCACTTTTATGTCCCCATCAGAGACCCCTGCACAATTGTCTCCCCCTTTGAGCATCCCCTTCCACATTTGTATCCCTCATCAGAGCCACCTTTGAACATTTGAGGCCCCATCAGAGAGCCACCCTCCCCCCCCCCCCCCCCCCAACAGCACCAGCATCTGTGTCTGGCTTCAGTGCTGTTCTGCTGCACCTGCCGGCACCAGGCACGTTGTAGGCAAGAATTACAGCCGTAATGGGCACTTCAGCTAACAGCGGGGCTAGAGCCAGGAGGTGCAGCAGGCCCTAGCAATCAACAACTTGGTGAAGCGCTATGGTTGGGTAGTTCCTGCTACCCGACATACAGTAGCTTAAGCTGAAATTGACCTTACAGTAAGTCTGATGACTCAAGCTGCAGGCTGGAAAAAAATGTCCCAGCGGGCCGGATGTGATCCGCGAGCCGTATTTTGGAGACCCCTGACCTAGAAGACCAACCTTTCAGTCAGATTTACTTCTAGAGAATGAACCGTATGTTTTTTAATGTCTCTTTTTCTTTGTCTAGTTTCAATCAGACACTGCTTGGCTGAAAGGAAATACCTATTGTTGTATTCTCTATAGACAGCCCATGGTATTTTGGGAATTCTTTAGCAAAGACACTCCATATGTAAAATATTGTAAAACAAAGTATGCATATATTGTGAATAAAAATCAATAAAACAATGAGTACAAACATTTTAATAATGAACATAAAGATAAAATATAATTTCCCCGAAACCATTATAGTTCTTCTGTACATATTTATTTTATTTAGGGTGTTAGTTACTCTGTAGTCACAAAGATTTCTGGTTATAGGAAAGACATCACAAAGTGATGACCAAAGTCTGTCTCTAGTAAGAGGAGCAAAGAATGTAATTACCCTTTTAAATCATGAAAGGCTTGGTACAAACTGCTGCAATAAGAAGGCAATACGACTTTGCCTGCGACTTTGACCTGTGACTTCCTTCTGACTTGATTCAACTTGGATGCTATTTAGGAGCATGTAAAAGAGTTGAAATTGTACACAAGTAGGACCAAAGTAGTGCAGGAATCTTTTCTAAAGTCAGAGTGACTTGTGTATCAGTTAAGATGGCTCTCAAAGGGAAACATTGAATTTGACATTTCATGCAACTTGGGGTCTCACAAGGCGGATCCCATGTCGCAGCAGTGTGAACCGAGCCTAACTGTCACTGTTATTTGATCACACCTGCAAACAGTCAAGAGACAAATACTCACCTGTGGCCTTACAATCACATCCCCCATACTCTGATCATACACAGAAAACACAGATCACTGGTGGATCATACTCACATGTGGCCTCTGTCACTGTAGTGATTGGACTGTTGCAGCTCGCACTGATTGTCTGTACAGTGACGGTATAATTCCTTCCTGGTAGTAAGTCAGTGAAAATCACTTGTGTAGATGTATTCTGCAATGTCCTATTTACATCTCCTGTTATGGTGACATTATAAATGGTCACATTTCCTATTGGTGCCGCCCAGTTCACCACCAGAGAATTCACCGACTGGTGATTGTTCACTGTGACACCCACAGCTTGTCCGGGAACTGGAAACACAATTTTCATACTGTTATGCGCTTTATAAGACTCATTCTATTCACATTTTCTGGTAAATTATACATTTTTTAAAGTATTTAAATTACCCAATTATTTATTTTGAAAATAATTCAGGACATTTACATTTATTAAGTGGTCCTACCAAAACATTTTAACACTTTATGAAACCTCCAAATTTTACTTTAAACCACATTTAACCACTTCATGTTCAGCCCAGGACATTCATAGTTCTGGGTGGAGGTCAAATGATGTCCTCCTGGAACGTGCCTTGCTGTGGTGTGATATGTCACCGGCTGTGTCCATTGGTCACAGCCAATGACTGATCATTTTACCGGCCCGCTGCCAGTGCCATGTGATCGCTGTGACCAATCACAGAAGATCACATGACAAGTGTAAACAATAGTTGGCTTCCTTTCATGCCACTTATTGTGTACATTTGTGTTGCTAGCTGTGATTGGTCACAGTGATCACATGGTACAGACAGGGCCAATCACAGTCCATCTGTACGATGTAATTAGCTGCGGCCAATCACAGCTAATCACAACAACAGATACTGAATAAATCAGTTTCATTCAGTAAAAATGGTTGCTTATACCAGTGAAATTCACTGGTATAAGCAATAATAATGTGTAAAAAATTCTTGCTCACTTCCCTAAAGTAGTACAGTGTTACTATTGCAAAATTGTATTGCGCTGGTCATAATGTATTAAAAATAAATAAATAAATTATAATAAAAAATAGAAAAATACTACAAATTGAAATATATATATAAATATTATTTTTTTTAATTTTTTTTACATACTGTCACCAGTCAGTGTCCCTGATCAACGCCACACCAGTTATATAATGACAGTGTACTGCACTGGTGACAGTATGTACAAGAAAAATAAAATTTTAAATTTCCTAACTTTCCAAAAATTGTGACATCAACTTTTGGACAAGCTGCTTTGAGAGGGGAGGGGGCAGAGCCAATTTTGAGGGCATGTGGCCTGGTATGGTTCAGGAGAGGGGGTGCACGCTCATCCCCCTTTCCTGACCTGCTAGGCTGCATGCTCATGAAAGGGTCTGGTATGGATTTTGAGACGGACCCCATGCAATTTTTAAAAACTATTTTGGTGTGGGGGTTCCCCTTAAAGTCTATACAAGACCCAAAGCACCTGGTATGGATTAGAGGGGGAGGACCCCTATGCTTTTTACATTCAAATGATTAGTCATCTGTTGTGACGAGGCGGTCGGCTTCCGGGCCCGCTCCCTAATAACCAGCTATCGTGCGATAAAATTACTGGTATTTTACCACATGAGCTATTTACCCGCAAATCCTTAGTGAATCAAACGTTTGCAAAACTGTTTCTGCATGTGTTACTTTAACGCATGTTTTTCAGTCAATATTTAACTCTTAGTGGATTGAAACCTTTGTCTTTACACCTTGAATGTCTGCCTCTATTTTAAAACTGCTTCAGGGCCCATTAAAAATTGGAGCGTGATTACATTAGGAATGATTTGGTGGAAGTGGCTACAAATGGGGATGCATGGTTTTGTGGGTGTAGCCACAAAAGGGGGTGTGCTCAGTAGGGTGTACTCGGCTTTCATTTTGAAAATCTGGTAACCGAAAATTACCGGTGCTGTCCCTCCTCAAGCCTGTGACTGAACAGTGAGAGGAGACGCAGCATTGCTCTGTCGCTCTTGCTAAGCACAGTGCTAGAAGACTGTTACTGTTCCCCTTCACCATCACAGAAGTGAGCTCTTCCTCTGATTCAAACCCCTTCACATCTGTTTTCTCCCCTAATGTAGTGGCTCTGAGCTCTGCATTTGAGAGCTTGCTCCTGTGATGGTGACGGTGAACAGTAACAGCTAGGCTTCCTTCTAGCAAAGCCCCTAGCATCGTCCTAGGAGTTTTCTAGTCAGGCTACATGAGTTACGTAAATGGCCTATACCTAGAGCAAGGGCTTTACTCAACTTTAGTCAGAGCTGCAAAGCTTGTTTTATCTACAGACGTCTCTGCATGGGCAGCTTTTGGTAAAGGTGAACTAACCCTAAGTAAGTTGTACATATACAAACAATAGAGATGACTAAAGTAAATTTTTCTCACACCTTAAATGGCCCTCTGCAATAAATACAAGTTTTCAAGACTAAGGTTGGATGAAGCTTTATGAAAATCTTACATTTTAACACACATCTTGCCTGTTTGAACATGATATAAAACATATTACCCTTCAAAAAACTTCATGCTGTTTCTGTGATTTATTAAACAATCATTCTTTACTCACCTGTGCAGGTAGTTTGGTTCACAGGGGGAGATTCAGTGGCATTATCAGCAGCTCTTACATATACAGAGAATGTGTATGTTTCTCCTGCTCTCAGATTGCTTACTGTAGCTGATTCATTATTCACCATTATATTACTTATCAGTGTAGATGATGATGTGACAATTGTCTGCACTCTGTAGCGGTATGTGTTCTGATACTCAAGCGGTCTGCTCCAATTTATTATCACAGTATTTGACATCACATTCGTGAAACTCAGATTTGATACAGGCCATGGCTCTATAAAGTAAAGAAAATAATAATACAATTAATTGTAATAAGATATAGACATAAAAATTACAGGATTTCTTGTTTTTGCTACCTACTTGTATACACAGATCCAGTCAGAGGCGTGCTCTGATACCCCCGAACTCCGACTGTCATCACAGAAATGGTGTAATTAGTTCCGGAAGTCAGGCTCTGAAGGGTGGCATTGCTTGTGTAGCTTGTTTGGGACCAAATGATGGGAGAAGAAGAAGAATTCCCATAAGTTATATTGTAAGACATTACCAGATCGGTCATATTTACTGGCTGTACCCAAGACAATGCGATGTTGTTTGCTACGATTGTATTGAAAGTGATGTTTTCTGGTGGAGTAGGATCTGGGAAACAGAATAGGTGAATGAGGAAAAAAAGTGAATTTTAATAAAATGAAAGCATCTAATAAATGTGTTAAACTAATGCTGTATTTCTTTCACACACTGCACATAGGAAATGAAATGTTTTTATCTTTTATAGTCCTTCCCAATGCAATTGTTGTAGCCAACTCTAATGTCCATGGAGCACAGATCATAACCATCATAATGCATCATCTTTATAGACTTGGGTTCTTGTGCTAATTTACAATACTGCTGTCATATTATATGCATCAGCACTACAGCCAGAGTACACAGTAAAGCTTTCTATGACTGTAGCCACACAAAAAAGCAGTACTACTGCAGTAGTGGCACCACCAAGGTGCATCTATAAAGAAGCCCTTAAATCATGCATTATGGTTTCTATGATAACTGAATGGTGCAACATTCTGACAGTTACTCTACACTGAATGCCCAATGAGGATATATTTTTTGTGTAGGATGTCAAATAAAGAGTAATAGATATAGACAGATGTTTTATACATCATACACTCTGACGTATGCATTTACCCATGTGGAAGCTTCTTTCATGCCTCCTGCAGAGGATTAAGTCAAAAAGCATACCCACAATTATGTTAGCTCTTGTGTAGTCAGGACCTGTTACTGGATAAAACTTACTCTATTCACAGATGCTCAGTGGCTCCTCCTTGTTAAGGCAGACGTTCTATCCCAGATCCTGCTTCTTGCCTTAAAGGCATGGATATTCGGGGCCATGTTCCAAGAGAACGTATGTTGGAAGCTGCTAACTCTACCATACCCTGGACGTGCAAAACTTCTTCTTTGACCTAAAAGGCCTTCTTTAGATCAATGTTTCTCAACTCCAGTCCTGAAGTACCCCGAACAGGTCATGTTTTCAGGGTTTCCCTCAGATTAAACGGCTGTGGTAATTACTAAGGCAGTGAAACTGATCAAATCACCTTGAATGTCGGCCACAAATAATGGAAATAATAATGGAAAGTATAAAAACATGACCTCTTGTCGGTTATGAGGACTGGAGTTAAGAAACATTGCTTTAGATGGTGGGAGGCTGATGACCATAATTTAAGGGCCTATACAGCCTCTGCGATACTTTGTTTCCTTCACTCTGGCATGCACCTGGTGTTGAGCACCATCAAGAGTCAGAACTTGGCTTTTGCAATTTTTTATTTTTTTTTATGACCCTTGAATTAATGGCAGTTTGCTATAACATTACTGCTGACAAGGACAACTGCATGTTGGAAAACCATGACTCGTTGTGAAGACATTTTTTATTTCAAATATGTAAAATTCCTGAAACGTTTATCATTAGAAGCTGGAAATAGGGACACGGGTCTTAGAGAATTTTTAGAAGAGGCATCCAAATAGAGAAAATAGCTACTGATTGTCCAAGAATAGATGTGTAGGAAAAAAATGTAGTATACACTGTGATAAACACACCTCAGATTACTTTTGGTGTTATATTAGATACAAACCCTATTTCTTGATATGTGCAGCAATTTAAAATGAACCCCTTTTGAGTTTCCCTTTTTTAGTTACAGTTTGTCTAAAGATGACCATGGCAAAAAAAAATCAGGTAATAACAACAATAAGCTATATTGATGGTAAAAGTGGTTTACAACACCAGAAAAATGTTTCATGGCTGGTATGCATGCATATGTATAACAACCTCGGTGTGAGCTGGGTTTTTTTTTGAGTGGACCAGCTCATGTTTAGAATTATGATACACCATATGCTCATCACAAAGAATGTTGTCCTTGTTCTAAACCAGGGGTGTCAAACTCGATTTATTCATGGGCCACATTAGCATTATGGTTGCCCTCAAAGGGCCGGTTATATCTGTAGGATTAGATGTTCAGACCATGCACCCTTACATCAGATGTCAAGAGTCCCCCCCCCCCACCATCAGAAGTCAAGAGTCACCCACCCTTCCTTGCATCACAATGCACTACCTTGTGCTGCTGCCAGGAAGAAGATCCGGGTGGATTCTGAGTGTGAAGAACCAGAGGAGGGCTGGAGTCAGCTTCCAGAGTCTGCTGAATGCTTGAGACCAGGTGAGGGAGAGGCAAGGTGGTATTGCGGTGGCACAGAGAGGAGCAGAATGTGTAGGAGTTCTGCCCTCCTCTCTGCTTAAGACTGCTGAAAAGGGGGGGGGGGGGCAAAAACGAGCCTTTCTGCAGCTGCACAGAGGAGTGCAGGATCTGGCAAAGGAGTTCTGTCCTCATCTCTGCCCCCACCTTGTCTCTGTAGTCAGCGGCAGAAAGGGGGGTGCAGCAGCTGCAGGAGAGGTGTGAGGGCCATTTGAAATGGCCTGTGGGGCCGCATGCGGCCTACGGGCCTTGTGTCTGACACCTGTGTTCTAAACTATACCTTCAATAAAGCCTGTTGTTAATGATATCTGATTTGACGTTGTACCCAATCTATAACCACTCATTCCATGTGGGTGTCTCTGATACTTACTCCTGGAGACCTATGCACCTATTTCAAGCTTCTCACTAGCACCAGATCACTTTGAAGACATCAAGGTCCCTGACATCCTCTAGCATCAACTTTGATCAATTTGGCCATCTCTGCAACATATTCTATCAGATCCAAACCCTACTTTCAGCTTCTCACAATTACCAGACCTCTTTGGGGACATTAAGGTCCAAGACCTTCCCTAGCATTGAATATAACCTAACAAAAGATCTGAGTGGAGACAGGGATATTCTCCAAAAGCTCCAATTTGGGTTGCAGGTACCCTGAAGTTTTTCTGTAGATATTTATTTTATATAGGGTGTTCGTTACTCTGTGTAGCACTGCCCCCACAGGAACTGCTGGATTCTGTCTATGGGCTTCCCTGGTTACCAGCACACATTTACTTGAACAAGTCTCTGAATCTCTCCTTGTTCCCAATGGCTCCTCACATGAATGAACAGTCTAGGGGCGTTGTTTGTTTTGTTGTTTATTGAAAATTTGGGATAGGAGAAGGGAAGAGTGGGATACTCCAATTAAACTATTCACATTGTTTGAGGTCTACTATCTTCAGAGTTCTGCCTGAAAATATGAAACAGCCAGGCTGTTAATGCACACTGCCACTGGTGTGGATGGGGTTAAGTTCTCTTGTTCTCTTTGCTCTCTAACAAGATGACTTGATGGACGGTAATCTATCTTCAGGACACGCTCACTAGCATCCTCTTCCCGCTGACACCCAGATCCCCCAGTGTCTCCCCTTTCAGTCAGCTTCCCTGGACCTCTGGGTTCAGCTCCTCGCTAATACTCTTCCGGTGTAACCTTAAAAAACCATACCCCGTGGAGAAACCATACCGTCGTCACTTCCGGTCTGAAACAGCTGAGCAGCGCAGCAGTGCGCATGCTCAGAGGCACGGATACGTAAATGAACATGAAAGAATTTGACAAGTGCGCATGCTCGGTGGGCATGAAATTCTCACGGCACTGTGTCTAATGTAATACTTGCGGCGGGTACATTAAAACACTTCGGCTGCAACATAAATCATCTCCTCTGCTATCGCTGTAACTTCCCTCATCTCCGGTAATAAATATAAAAGCGGCGGCGGGGGTATGAGATGTAAATGTGACGGCGATCGCGGCTCCGTGATCCGCTTTTATATTTATTACCGGAGATGAGGGCAGTGACAGGGCGAAGAGCGGAGATGATTTATGTTGCAGATAAGCTGTTTTAATGTAAGCGCCGCAAATTTAACTACCGTGAGAAATCCATACCCTCCATAGCTGCACCGGAAGTGATGAGGGTATGGTTTTCTCACGGGTATGGATTTTTCACGGAACACCGGCCCTCAGGAACGACCCCCTGAGGCCCCCCTCTGGGACTCCGCTCCTCAACGAAAGACCTCAAGCACATGTGCTCCCGGCTTTTATACAGTATCCCAACATGCAACGAGATGATTTTCCCTCGCATAAACAATGAATTTGACATGTAATGCGACTTGGGGTCTCACAAGCCGGATCCCATGTCGCAGCAGTGTTAACCGAGCCTAAATATCACTGTTATTTGATCGCACCTGGAAACAGTCATGACAAATACTCACTTGTGGCCTTACAGTACCCTTATAATCACATCCCCCATACTCTGATCATACACAGAAAACACAGATCACTGGTGGATCATACTCACATGTGGCCTCTGTCACTGTAGTGATTGGACTGTTGCAGCTCGCACCGATTGTCTGTACAGTAACGGTATAATTCCTTCCTGGTAGTAAGTCAGTGAAAGTCACTTGTGTAGAATTACTCTGCAATGTCCTATTTACATCTCCTGTTATGGTGACATTATAAATGGTGACGTTTCCTATTGGTGCCGTCCAGTTCACCACCAGAGAATTCACCGACCGGTAATTGTTCACTGTGACACCCACAGCTTGTCCGGGAACTGGAAACACAATTTTCATAAAGTTATGCGCATTATAAGACTTTCTATTCATATTTTCAGGTGACTGATACGTTTTTTAAAGTATTTATAGTTATAGTAGAAAAACAAGAAAAAAATTTAGGACATTTACATTTAATAAATGGTCCTATAAAAACATTTAACACTTTATTGAAAACCTAAAAATTGTAACTTTAAACCACATTTACCACTTCCTGCCCAGCCCAGGACATTCATAATTCTGGATGGAGGTCATATGATGTCCTCCTGGAACTGCCTCGCTGCGGTGTGATCTGTCACCCACTGTGTACACTGGACACAGCCAATGACTGATCAGTGTACCGACCCACTGCCAGTGCTATGTAATTGCTGTAACCAATCACAGAAGATCACATGATGATTGTAAACAATAGATGGCTTCATGCCCTCCATTGTGTACATGTGTGTTCCTAGCTGTGGTTGGTCACAGTAATCACATTATACAGACAGGACCAATCACAGCCCATCTGTACCATGTAATTAGCTGTGGCCAATCACAGCTAATCACAACAAAAGACACTGAATGAATCAGTTCAGTAAAAATGGTTGCTTATAGCAGTGAAATGAATTGGTATAAGCAATGATACAGTGTTACTATGGGAAAACTCCATTGCTCTGGTAACAGTGTGTTAACCACTTTACCACCGGAGGATTTTGCTGTCTTACGTCTGGGCAGCGTTTTGCGATTCTGCACTGTGCAAATTTAACTGACAATTGCGCGGTCGTGCGACGCCGTACCCAAACAAAATTTACGTCCTTTTTTTCCCACAAACAGAGCTTTCTTTTGGTTGTATTTGATCACCTCTGCGATTTTTATTTTTTGCGATATTAATAAAAAAATGCGACAATTTTGAAAAAATAACAATATTTTTCTACTTTGACAGTTAAAAAATATCCAATATATTCAATTTTTGTCATATATTTAGGCCAAAATGTATTTAGCTACATTTCTTTGACAAAAAAATTCTCAATGAGCGTATTTTTAACCGCTTTAAGACCGGAAGATTTTACCCCATTCCTGACCAGGCCATATTTTGCGATTCGGAACTGCGTTACTTTAACAGACAATTGTGCGGGCGTGCGACGCTGTACCCTAAACGAAATTTACGTCCTTTTTTTTCCCCCCAAAAAACAGAGGTTTCTTTTGGTGGTATTTAAACACCTGTGCAATTTTTTTACATTTTTGCGCTATAAACGTAAAAAGAGCGACAATACTGAAAAAAAAAAAAAACAATATTTTTCACATTCTGCTATATACCATTCCCCCCCCAAAAAATTTAAAAATCAACATTTTTTAACATTTTAGGCCAATTTGTATTCTGCTACATATTTTTGGTAAAAAAAAATTGCAATAAGCGTATTTTGATTGGTTTGCGCAAAAGTTATCGCAGCTACTAACTACGGGAAATTTATGTAATTTTTATTGTTTTTTTTTTTAACTAGTAATGGCGGCGAACTGCGTTTTTTTATGCAGGACTGCGACATTGTGGCGGACAGATCGGACCCTTGACTGACATTTTTGACACTTTTGGGGGTACCAGTGACATTACTACAGTAATCAGTGCTATAAATATGCACTGTTACTGTAAAAATGACACTGGCAGGGAAGGGGTTAACTTTTATTGGTGATCAAGGGGTTAATGTATTCCTGGTGCTTACTAACGTGTGTGGGGGGGAGGGGACTATGTGACACAGGCACAGATCGCAGGTTCAGCTATGCTGAATCCTGCAATCTGACCCTGCCTGTCACTTAGGAGATCCGCCCGCTTTGTTTACACAAGCGGGCGGATCTCCCCACTCGATCCCCGACGATCGGGGAAGAGCAGCGGTGATCACCGCCTCTCTTCCCCTGGCCCGACTCCCGCTGTGACTGAAAACAGTGGGAGCGGGAGCGAGCCTCCGGCGGCACGCGCGCGCCGCGGAGAGAGGAGAATGTTTGGTAACGTAGGTCTACGTCGCCAGACAATAACGAGCCACTGTGCCGCAGTAGCAGCACAGTGAGCAGTGCTAAAGTGGTTAAAAAAAAAAATCATAAAAAAAGAAAAAAAAATGAATAAAAAAGAAAAAATGAAATAATCTAAGAAAAAAAAAATATTCTTATTTTTTTAAAAAAATGTTTAAGTTATATGACCGCCACACCACTGGTGATAGTATGTAATAAAAACTAAAAAAATTGTGAAATTGTGAAATTGTTTCATTTCTTAACCGGTTTACGACAGGCAGCCGCTCCCAGAAAAATCGGCGTACAAGTACGGTGCTCGCTCTCGGAAGTCCAGGGGGCGAGTGTGCGCCAGCAGCGGCGCGCTCCCGCCCCCGCTCGTCAGCGGGGAAGCCGACACCCGCGATCGTTCCCCGTTGAGAGAGAAGAACGGTCGACTGTTGTAAACACAGCCGGCCGTCCTTCTCTCTGGGATGATCATAGAGCCCATGTGATCCTGCTATCTAGGATCACAGGTCTCTATGGTCATTTCAGAAGCCCAACCCCCATACAGTTAGATTTAACCCCTTGATCACCCACAGGGTTAACCCCTTCCCTGCCAATGGCATTATTACAGTAACAGTGCATATTTTTAGCACTGATTACTGTAGTAATGTCACTGGTATCCCCAAAAGTGTCACAAGAGTCAGTTAGGGGTCCGATCTGTCCGCCGCAATGTCGCAGTCCCACAAAAAATCGCAGATTGCCGCCATTACTAGTAAAAAAAAAAAAAAACAATAAAAATGACATAAATCTTTCCCGTAGTTAGTAGACGAGATAAATTTTGCGCAAACCAATCAAAATACGCTTATTGCTATTTTTTTAACCAGAAATATGTAGCAGAAAACAAATTGGCCTAAAATGTTAAAAAATTTAGATTTTTTTTTTTGGGAATGTCATATGTGAATGTGAAATGTGAAAATTATCGTTTTGTTTTTTTTTTTCAAAATATAGGCTCTTCTTTTGCTTATAGCGCAAAAAATAAAAATTGCGCAGGTGATCAAATACCACCAAAAGAAAACTCTATTTTTGGGGGAAAAAAGGACGTACATTTAGTTTCGGCACAGCATCGCACGGCCGCGCAATTGTCCATTAAAATAACGCAGTGCCGAATCGCAAAACAGGGCCTGGTCAGAAAGGGGGTAAAATCTTCCTGGGCTGAAGTGGTTAATTTCACAAACATTGTGACATCAACATAGGGACAAGCTGCTGTTTCTTTTACATTCAGATGAAGAGACATCAGTTGTGACACAGCTATCAGCTTTCTGGCCCGCTCCTTTACAACCAGCTACCATGCCATAAAATTACTGGTGATTTACCGCATTACTTTTATTTTTTTTATTTTTTAGGGGGGGAATGTTATATAGCAGAAAGTGAAAAATATTGTAATTTTTTTTCAGAATTGTCACTCTTTTTGTGTGAAAAAATAAACATCAATTTTTTTTTAGGTACAGCGTCGCAGGACCGCGCAATTGTCCGTTAAAATAACACAGTGCCAAATCGCAAAAAATGGTCTGGTCATGATGGCACTTTTCCACTGCAAGTACCGGCTCGTACCGGCTCGGCTTTACTCGGCCCTGCTTGGCCCGGTTTGCTTTCCACTGCTGGTACCGCATGGTATAGCGTCGGAACGGATCGGTACGGTACGGTATAGGTTTGCTTTTCCACCAAAGTAGTACTAAAGTTAAGTGGGTGGGATAACAACGGGGTGGGTGGGATTCTCTGACCAATCAGTGGCTAGTAGTGACTGCATGCAAAGGATTGTGGGATATGGTACCAGTTTGGTACCTGTTGGAACCACAATCGAGTAGGTACCGTTTTTTCAGAGCCGTACCGTTCGGTTCCATGCAGTGGAAAAGCAAACCTATACCGTACCGTACCGAACCGTTCTGACCCTATACCATGCGGTACCAGCAGTGGAAAAGCACAAAAGCGTGCCGAACCAGTACGGTTCCATGCAGTGGAAAAGCGGGGCAAATCCTTCCGGTCCAGAACTGGCTAACAAATGGTCCTACAAACACATTTTTTATAAAACCTCCAAATGTTTACTTTAAACCACATTTAACCACTTCCTGCCCAGCCCAGGACATTCATGGCTCTGGGTGGAGGTCATATGATGTCCTCCTGGAACGTGCCTCGCTGTGGTGCAATCTGTTCCTGGCTGTGTACATTGGTGTGTGTAAAAAATTCCTGATCACTTCCCTAAAGTAGTACAGCGTTACTATTGGAAAATTGTATTTCGCTGGTCATAATGTGTTAAAAATAAATAAATAAATTATAATAAAAAAATAGAAAAATAATACAAATTGAAAAATATATAAATAAATATTATTTTTTTTAATTTTTTTTTTACATACTGTCACCAGTCAGTGTCCCTGATCAACGCCACAACAGTTATATAATGACAGTGTACTGCACTGGTGACACTATGAACAAAAAAATTAAATGTTACATTTCCTAACTTTCCAAAAATTGTGACATCAACTTTTGGACAAGCTGCTTTGAGGGGGGAGGGGGCAGAGCCAATTTTCAGGGCATGTGGCCTGGTATGGTTCAGGAGAGGGGGTGCTAGCTCATCCCCTCCTTTCCTGACCTGCTAGGCTGCATGCTCAGGAAAAGGGTCTGGTATGGATTTTGACACAGACCCCATGCAATTTTTAAAAACAATTTTGGTGTGGGGGTTCCCCTATACCAGACCCAAAGTACCTGGTATGGATTGGAGGGGGAGGACCCCTATGCTGTTTTTTACATTCAGCTGATTAGTCATCTGTTGTGACGAGGCGGTCGGCTTCCGGGCCCGCTCCCTAACAACCAGCTATCGTGCGATAAAATTACTGGTATTTTACCACATGAGCTATTTACCCGCAAATTCTTAGTGAATTGAACATTTTTAAAATTGTTTCCGCATGCGTTATTTTAACGCATGTTTTTCAGTCAATATTTAACTCTTAGTGGATTGACACCTTTATCTTTACACCTTGAACGTCTGCCTCTATTTTAAAACTGCTTCAGGGCCCATTAAAAATTGGAGCGTGATTACATTAGGAATGATTTGGTGGAAATGGCTTCACATGGGGATGCATCATGCATGGTTTTGTGGGTGTAGCCACAAAAAGGGGGTGTGCTCAGTAGGGTGTACTTGGCTTTCATTTTGAAAATCTGGTAACCGTAAATTACCGGTGCTGTCCCTCCTCAAGCCTGAGACTGAACAGTGAGAGGAGAAGCAGCGTTGCTCTGTCACTCTTGCTAAGCACAGTGCTAGAAGACTGTTACTGTTCCCCTTCACCATCACAGAAGTGAGCTCTTCCTCTGATTCAAACCCATTCACATCTGTTTTCTTCCCCTAATGTAGCAGCTCTGAGCTCAGCATTTGAGAGCTTGCTCCTGTGATGGTGAGGGTGAACAGTAACAGCTAGGCTTCCTTCTAGAAATGCCCCTAGCATCGTCCTAGGAGTTTTCTAGTCAGGCTACATGAGTTACGTATATGGCCTATACCTAGAGCAAGGGCTTTATTCAACTTTAGTCAGAGCTGCAAAGTTTGTTTTATCTAGAGACGTCTCTTATTTGCATGGGCAGCTTTTGGTAAAACTAACCCTTTAAGTGTGCTGTACATATACAAACAATAGAGATGACTAAAGTCAATTTTTTTCACAACCTAAATGGCCCTCTGCAATAAATGCAGGTTTCGAGGACTATTGGACAATAGCTTTATGAAAATCTTAAATTTCAGCACACATTTTGCCTGTTTGAACATGATATATAACATATTACCCTTTAAAAAATCTTCATGGTGTTTCTGCGATTTATTAAACAAGCATTCTTTACTCACCTGTGCAGGTAGTTTGGTTCACAGGGGGAGATTCAGTGGCATTATCAGCAGCTCTTACATATACAGAGAATGTGTATGTTTCTCCTGCTGTCAGATTGCTTACTGTAGCTGATTCATTATTCACCATTATATTACTTATCAGTGTAGATGATGATGTGACAATTGTCTGCACTCTGTAGCGGTATGTGTTCTGATACTCAAGCGGTCTGCTCCAATTTATTATCACAGTATCTGACGTCACATTAGTGAATTTCAGGTTTAATACAGGCCATGGATCTATAAAGTAAAGATAATAATAATAACATTAATTGTAATAAGATATAGACATAAAAATTACAGGATTTCTTGTTTTTGCTACCTACTTGTATACACAGATCCAGTCAGAGGCGTGCTCTGATACCCCCGAACTCCGACTGTCATCACAGAAATGGTGTAATTAGTTCCGGAAGTCAGGTTCTGAAGGGTGGCATTGCTTGTGTAGCTTGTTTGGGACCAAATGATGGGAGAAGAAGAAGAATTCCCATAAGTTATATTGTAAGACATTACCAGATTGGTCATATTTACTGGCTGTACCCAAGACAATGCGATGTTGTTTGCTGAGATTGTATTGAAAGTGATGTTTCCTGGTGGAGTAGGATCTGGGAAACAGAATAGGTGAATGAGGAAAAAAAGTGAATTTTAAAAAAAAGAAAGCATCTAATAAATGTGCCAAACTAATGCTGTATTTCTTTCACACACTGCACATGGGAAATGAAATGTTTTTATCTTTTATATTCCTTCCCAATGCAATTGTTGTAGCCAACTCCAATGTCCATGGAGCACAGATCATAACCATCATAATGATTCATCTTTACAGACTTGGGTTCTTGTGCTCACTTACAATACTGCTGTCATATTATATGCATCAGCACTATAGCCAGAGTACACAGTAAAGCTTTCTATGACTGCAGCCACACAAAAAAGCAGTACTACTGCAGTAGTGGCGCCACCAAGGTGCATCTATAAAGAAGCCAAAGGCATTTAAATCATGCATTATGGTTCTATGATAACTGAATGGGGCAACATTCTGGCAGTTACTCTACACTGAATGCCCAATGAGAATATATTTTTTGTGTAGGATGTTAAATAAAGAGTAATAGATATAGACAGATGTTTTATACATCATACACTCTGACATATGTGTTTACCCATGTGGAAGCTTCTTTCATGCCTCCTGCAGAGGATTAAGTCAAAAAGCATACCCACAATTATGGTAGCTCTTGTGTAGTCAGGACCTGTTACTGGATAAAACTTACTCTATTCACAGATGCTCAGTGGCTCCTCCTTGTTAAGGCAGACGTTCTATCCCAGATCCTGCTTCTTGCCTTAAAGGCATGGATATTCGGGGCCATGTTCCATGAGAACGTATGTTGGAAGCTGCTAACTCTACCATACTCTGGACGTGCAAAACTTCTTCTTTGACCTAAAAGGCCTTCTTTAGATCAATGTTTCTCAACTCCAGTCCTGAAGTACCCCCAACAGGTCATGTTTTCAGGGTTTCCCTCAGATTAAACGGCTGTGGTAATTACTAAGGCAGTGAAACTGATAAAATCACCTGTGCAAAATAATGGAAAGCCTGAAAACATGACCTGTTGTGGGTACTTGAGGACTGGAGTTAAGAAACATTGCTTTAGATCAGTGTTTCTCAACTCCGGTCCTCAGGGCACACTAACAGGCCAGGTTTGCAAGAATACTGAAATACATCACAGGTGATATAATTTGTTTCTCAGTTATTTCAGTGTTCTAGTCTGCATCTCCCCAAGGTAATACTTAAAATCTGGCCTGTTAGTGTGCCCTGAGGACCGGAGTTGAGAAACATTGCTTTAGATGGTGTGAGGCTGATGACCATAATTTAAGGGCCTATACAGCCTCTGCAATACTTAGTTTCCTTCACTCTGGCATGTTCCAGCACCTGGTGTTGAGCACCATCAAGAGTCAGAACTTGGCTTTTGCAATTTTTTTTTTTTTTTATGACCCTTGAATTAATTGCAGTTTGCTATAACATTACTGCAGACAAGGCCAACTGCATGTTGGAAAACCATGACTCGATGTGAAGACATTTTTTTATTTCAAATATATAAAATTCCTGAAACTTCTATCATTAGAAGCTGGAAATAGGGACTCGGGTCTTAGAGAATTTGTAGAAGAGGCATCCAAATAGAGAAAATAGCTATAGATTGTCCAAGAATAGATGTGTAGGAAAGAAAATGTAGTATACACTGTGATAAATACACCTCAGATTACTTTTGGTGTTATACTAGATACAAACCCTATTTCTTGATATGTGCAGCAATCGAAAATGAACCCCCTTTGAGTTTCCCTTTTTCAGTTACAGTTTGTCTGAAGAAGACCATGGCAAAAAAATCAGGTAATAACAATAAGCTATATTGATGGTAAAAGTGGTTTACAACACCAGCAAAATGTTTCATGGTATGCATGAACTTCTTCCGGCAGGGTATATCACATTCACAACTCTGGTGTGAGCTGGGTAGTTTTTGAGTGGACCAATTCATGTTTAGAATTATGATACACCCTGCCTAAGGTAATGACCATGGTGTCCTTTTATGAAACTGAGATGAGCAGTGATCCTGCTGATCGCAGCTCATTTCCGATCTTTATTGGTTTATGAAACAGAGGTGATGGGGGGAGAACATGTTCTTCGCTGATCATCTCTACACACTGAGAATCTGTCATTGACTGACACAGAAACGGCCAGGTTATGAAGCTGCGATCTTCGCACTTCACTGGTGATCTGGATCAGAATTCACACTCCCGGATTCACCAGCCTGGAGGTGGTGAATCGGGGAGAGAAGACAGAATCAGGGGGAGAACTGAGGGGGAAGGAGGAAGATTATCGACTTCCTTCTTCCTCGTTCAGACCCCCCAACACAGTATAAACGACAACAAAACAAGGGCGCACCTGCCTAGTGCATTATCTCTTAGAAAGGTTTATTAAAATAATAGATTAAAAATACTCACAAACGAGTTTCTTGATAAAAAGCACATCAAATAGAATAAAATCCTCAGCAACAAGATAGGGATTGAATCGTCCCCTGAAGCTGTGCAGGGTTACGCGTTTCGAGGCAGCGCCTCTTCCTCAGAGCCTGAAGAGCATGTCTAAACTCATGCTTTATATATTTATATATAAACACAGTAATCATGTCCCCCTGCCATATTTATGTATATATATATATATATATATATATATATATATATATATATATATATACACATACATGTATATATATATATTTCATGTGTGTATGTATATATATAAAATGTATGTGTGTGTGTATGCAGTATATATGTAAATTTATGTAGGGGGACTAATTATTTTATTAACATCAGTGGGGATCGAGCCCACAAGTATTCAGCAGTGATAATCTATCACTGCTTTTTAAACGGTTTCTCGTACTGTAATCTCGCTTTGTCTCACGAGATTACAGGGCGGCCCATTCACTTCTATACAGATCTCGGCTGTTCTCTGCGGAAAAAATTCTCCTCTGTTCACCCCGTGAGAACTGAAGTTCACCGCTTCATAAAAAGGGTGCCAGAGGTGATAATTTTCCCCGGAGAACTGCCGAGAAGTGAACGGTGAAAAAAATTCACAGTTTCATAAATGGACACCCATATGCTCATCACAAAGAATGTTGTCCTTGTTCTAAACTATACCTTCAATAAAGCCTGTTGTTAATGATATCTGATTTGACGTTGTACCCAATCTATAACCACTCATTCCATGTGGGTGTCTCTGATACTTAGTCCTGGAGACCTATGCACCTATTTCCAGCTTCTCACCAGCACCAGATCACTTTGAGGACATCAAGGTCTCTGAATTCCTATAGCATCAACTGTGATCAATTTGGCCATCTCTGCAACATATTCTTACAGATCCAAACCCTAATTTCAGGCAGCTTCTCACAATTACCAGACCTCTTTGGGGACATTAAGATCCAAGACCTTCCCTAGCATTGAATGAAACCTGAGAAAAGATCAAGTGGAGTGGAGACAAGGATATTCTCTAAAAGCTCCAATTTAGGTTGCAGGTACCCTGAGGTTTTTCTGTACATATTTATTTTATATAGGGTGTTAGTTACTCTGTGTAGGAACTGCTGGATACAATCTTTACGGGCTCCCCTGGTTACCAGCACACATTTACTTGAACAAGTCTCTGGATCTCTCCTTGTTCCCAATGGCTCCTCACATGAATGAACAGACTAAGGGTGTTGTTTGTTTTGTTGTATATTGATAATTTGGGACAGGAGAAGGGAATAGTGGGATACTCCAATTGAACTATTCACATGGTTTGAGGACTTCTATCTTCAGAGTTCTGCTTGAAAATATGAAACAGGTAATATGTTAATCCACACTGCCACTGGTCTGGATGGGGTTAAGTCTCTTGTTCTCTTTGCTCTCTAACAAGATGACTTGATGGACGCTAAGCTATCTTTACCCTCTCACTAGCATCCTCTTCCCGCTGACACCCGTCCACTGAGTATCCTAGAAGCAGGGGTGGCCCCCTTCAGGTCAGGGACCTTGACACGAGTTTCTGTACTAACTGTGCTGCAGAGACAGATCCTCCAGTGTCTCCTCTCTCAGTCAGCTTCCCTGGACCTCTGGGTTCAGCTCTACACTGCTACTCTTCCGGCCCTCAGGACGACCCCCTGAGGCCGCATGGCACCTCTACAGAGGAGGAGGCAGCCGTCTCCTCCGGGACTCCGCTTCCCAACGCGAAAGACCTCAAGCATATGTGCTCCCGGCTTTTATACAGTATCCCAACATGCACCGAGACAATTTTCCCTCTGCCAATCGTCAGGACTTTATCAAAAGCCCATGCACCCATTTGTCAGGTTTCCTCCCACTGTCCAACATGTCTCCCTATTGGATCAGAGTGAAACATTCTCTAGACAGAATGAGTTGCACAATGAGCAGACCTCACTAACCGATCCTGCTCTCTGGTAGGCAGAAAACAATATAGGATTCCCTGCAGCTCTTCTGGTAAGCAGACAGAGCTCAAACTATACTTTCTCACTAGCACCTACCTAGGAGGGTGCTACATCTGTAGTCACAAAGATTTAGGGTTATAGGAAAGACATCACAAAGTGGTGACCGCAGTCTCTCTCTAGTAAGATGGGCACAGAATAAAGGTCATGGAAACACTTGTGATTACCCGTTTAACCACTTAAGCCCCAGCCCTATTTCGGACACTTTTTGTTTACAAGTTAAAACCAGTATTTTTTCCTAGAAAACTACTTAGAACCCCCAAACATTATGTATATTTTTTTAGCAAAGACTCTGGAGAATAAAATGTCGGTCATTGCAAAATTTTTTGTCACGCGGTATTTGCGCAGCGGTCTTTAAAACGCCATTTTTTTGGAAAAAAATTGAAAAATCACATTTCACTGCATTTAAAAAATACTAAACAGTAAAGTTAGCCCATTTTTTTTATATATTGTGAAAGATGATGTCACGCCGAGTAAATAGATACCCAACATGTTACGGTTTAAAATTGCGCCCCCCCGTGGGATGGCGACAAACTACGGTCAATAGAGATCTCAATCTGCGACGCTTTAAATTTATTTAACGGTTACCAGTTTAGAGGTAGAGTGTAGCTCTTTTTTTTTAATTATTGCGCACGCTCTGGCGATCGCGGCGATACCTCACATGTGTGGTTTGAACAGCGATTTCATTCGCGGCTCGACTTGCGTATCCGGTGACGGCGAAATTTTTTTTTTTTTTTTCCTATTTATTTTTTATTTTTTTTAAACTTTATTACAGGTTTTTAAAAAAAAAAAAAATCTGATCACTTTTATTGCTGTCACAAGCAATGTAAACATCCCTTGTGACACCAATATGTAGTGACAGGTACACTTTATGGAGGGATCGAGGGTCTAAAAGACCCTAGACCCCTCCACTACACTTCCCTGTATGCAAAACGCCGAAAACGGCATTTTTGCATACAGCCGTTTTTTAAATTTTCCGCCTTTTGCAGCACAGTAACCCGGAAGTGACGTCATGGACGCCGCCTCCGGGTTACGTCATCGGAGCCCCGATCGATGCCGTTTCCGGCATTCATCGGGACTTCATCCAGCCGGCGGACATGCCGGCTGGGTGCTCGGGGCTCCCGGTGGGACGGGAGCCCCGGGCCAAGCCACGGAAGGCGGCGGGAGGGGGGGGACGTCCCCTCCTGCCCACCGGGTAACGATCGAGCCGCTCCCGAGCCGCATCGGTCGTTACCGATGGAAAGCCGACCGTCGGCTTCAAACCACGGTACCGGGATGATGCCTCTAGCTAGAGGCATCATCCCGGTATAAACCCGCAAAGTGTACCGACGTATCGGTACGTTACTATGCGGTAAGTGGTTAAATCATAAATCGCTTGATTCACACTGCTGCAACGGCAAGGTCATACAACTTTGCCTGAGATTTTGCCCTGCAACTTTATTCTCACTTGATTCAACTTGGATGCTATTTAGGAGCCTGTAAAAGAGCTAAAATTGTACACAAGTTGAACCAAAGGAACCTTTTCTAAAGTCGGAGCCACTTGTGTAGTATCGGTTAAGACGGCTCTCATATGTAAACTTTGAATTTCACATGTCATGCGACTTGGGGTCTCACAAGGCGGATCCTATATCGCAGCAATGTGAACTGAGCCTAAATATCACTGTTATTTGATCACACCTGGAAACAGTCATGACAAATACTCACCTGTTGCCTTACAGCACCCTTATAATCACATCCCCCGTACTCTGATCATACACAGAAAACACAGATCACCCGTGGATCAATACTCACATGTGGCCTCTGTCACTGTAGTGATTGGACTGTTGCAGCTCGCACTGATTGTCTGTACAGTGACGGTATAATTCCTTCCTGGTAGTAAGTCAGTGAAAGTCACTTGTGTAGATGTATTCTGCAATGTCCTATTTACATCTCCTGTTATGGTGACATTATAAATGGTGACGTTTCCTATTGGTGCCGCCCAGTTCACCACCAGAGAATTCACCGACCGGTAATTGTTCACTGTGACACCCACAGCTTGTCCGGGAACTGGAAATACAATATTCATAATGTTATGTGCTTTATAAGACTCATTCTATTCATATTTTCTGGTGACTGATACATTTTTTAAAGTATTTATAGATATAGTAGAAAAAACAAGAAAAAAGTCAGGACATTCACATTTAAGAAATGGTCCTACAAAAACATTTAACACTCAACATTTAACTTTAAACCACATTTAACCACTTTCTGCCCAGCCCAGGACATTCATAGTTCTGGGTGTAGGTCGTATGATGTCCTCCTGGAAAGTGCCTCGCTACGGTGCGATCTGTCATCCACTGTGTACATTGGATACAGCCAATGACTGATCAGTGTACCAGCCTGTTGCCAGTGCCATGTGATCGCTGTAACCAATCACAGAAGATCACATGATGATTGTAAACAACAGATGGCTTCCTTTCATGCCCTACATTGTGTACATTTGTGTTGCTAGCTGTGGTTTGTCACAGTAATCACATGGTACAGACAGGGCCAATCACAGCCCATCTGTACCATATGATTAGCTGTGGCCAATCACAGCTAATCACAACAAAAGACACTGAATTAATCATTTTAGTAAAAATGGTTGCTTATACCAGTGAAATTAATTGGTATAAGCAATTATAATGTGCAAAAAAAATCCTGATTACTTCCTTTAACCACTTAAGCCCCGGAAGATTTTACCCCCTTCCTGACCAGGGGGTATTTTGCGATTCGGCACTGCGTGATTTTAACGGACAATTGCGCGGTCGTGCGACGCTGTACCTAAACGAATTTGACGTCCTTTTTTTCCCACAAACAGAGCTGTCTTTTGGTGGTATTTTATCACCTGTGCGATTTTTTGATCATTCGCTATAACCAAAAAAAGAGCGACAATTTTGCAAAAATAACAATATTTTTCAAATTTTTTTATATGAAATTCCCCAAAAAAATGTAAAAATCTAAATTTTTTAGCATTTTCGGCCAATTTGTTTTATGCTAAATATGTTTGGTAAATAAAAAAACGCAAAAAGCGTATTTTGATTGGTTTGCGTAAAAGTTATCGCGTTTACTAACAAAGGGAAAGATTTTTGTCATTTTTGTGGGGTTTTTTTTAACGCGTAATGGCGGTGATCTGCGTTTTTTTTTTTGCGGGACTGCGACATTGGGGCGGACAGATCGGACCCTTGACTGACATTTTTGACACTTTTGGGGTTACCAGTGACATTTCTACAGTAATCAGTGCTATACATATGCACTGTTACTGTAAAATGACACTGGTAGTGAAGGGGTTAACTTTTTTTGAGAGGGAGGGGTGGTGTGTGTCCCTAGGGGCGTGATTCTAACTGTGATTGGCTGTGGCTTGAGCTGTAGGAACAGTGATCAATGGTCCTACATAGTAGAACCGTATGATCACTGTTTCTACACAGGGGAGGATGACAGGCGGCTTGTTTACATTAGCCGCCTTCCTTTCTCCCTCTCCACCGACGATCGTCGAGTGACCGGCAGACATCGGGTCCGCCGGTCACACGCGGGGGGGGGGGGGGGTCGGTGACCGCGCGGGAGCGCGCCTCCGGCGGCGCGCGCTCGCTCCCCAGGGCCTCACAGGCTAGTGACGTACCCATACGTCACTTTGCCTGTGAGGGGCTGACCGCCGCAGTATATGTACTTGCGGCGGTCAGCAAGTGGTTAAGTAGTACAGTGTTACTATGGAAAACGGTATTGCTCTAGTCACAATGTGTTTTTAAAAAAAAAATCATAAAAAAGAAAAATAATTACTAAAAAAGAAAAAAAAGAAATAAATTCATAAAAAATTATTATTAACATAATACTGACATACTGTCACCAGTCAGTATCCCTGATCACCACCACACCAGTTATATGACCGCCACACCACTGGTGACAGTATGCAAAAAAAAAAGAAAATTGTGAAAAAAAAATATATTTTTTTTTATTTCTTAATTTCCCAAAAATTGTGACATCAACATAGGGACAAGCTGCTGTTTCTTTTACATTCAGATGAAGAGTCATCAGTTGCGACACAGCAGTCGGCTTCCTGGCCCGCTCCTTAACAACCAGCTACAATGCAATACAATTACTGGTGTTTTACTGCATGAGCTATTTACCGCCAAATTCCTAGTGAATTGAACATTTGTAAAATTGTTTCCGCATGCGTTATTTTAATTAATTTTTTCAGTCAATATTTAACTCTTACTGAACTGAACCCTTTGTCTTTACACCTTGAATGTCTGCCTCTTATTTCAAACAACATGCCATATAGGATTGGACTTTAGAGGTGCTGAAAACCCCCTTCTCAGAATGAATGTCAATGCATAAATAAAGGTCAAAAAGTATTTATTACAAAAATGGTAAAAAACACACAATGGACATACAAGGGATCTAGCCCTTTCAAAGCACAAGTAATTGTTTCTACACATATTGATGAAACCCTGACCAACACCCTTGAAGGTAGAGTTTCCTTCCCGCATGTAATATCATATTTATATACTGTAGCCAATAGTGATCGATACAACACTTCAGATAGCAAATCCCCCTTTATATGTCAGTACCCCAAAGGATCCAGGTAAAAACTGCAAACAAGGAAGAACAGATGCTGAGGAGTTGCCACACTGACATGAAAGACATGCCTCCATGCGGCAGCGGATCGCCGATCTTTTTGTAGAGACACATCACCAATTTTGGGCTTTTTGACTATACAAATCTATGCTTCCTGGCGTCTGCTCCCCGACCACTGGGGTTGATGTCCGTGCCCTGGAGGTAGGACCAGTTTCGGCCCACGTGTCTGTTTCTGTGCACTTTTCAGCATCTCTGACCAGAGTTGGATTAAGGATGTATGCACCCTCCTGACATCGCCAAATATTTTGTTCTTGTATCAATTTTGTTCCAAACCATATATATCTCCTGAACCCTTTAAAGAAGTCAATATAGGCGAAATGCGTCAGTACGGGATGAGTTATCATTCCCTGCTGTAACCTATTTTGAATTTGGATTCAGTTCACCATGACTATTTGCTATATATATATATGATATTACATGCGGGAAGGAAACTCTACTTTCAGGGGTGTTGGTTATGGTTTCATCAATATAGGAACAATGTAGGTACAATTACTTGTGCCTTTAAGGGACTAGACCTCTAGTAAGTCCATTGTATCTTTTTTTGCCATTTGTGTAACAAATACATTTTTACCTTTAGTTATGTATTGACTTTCATTCTGAGAAGGGGTTTTCAGCACCTCTAAAGTCCTATCCTATATGGCATGTTGTTTTCAATTTACTAAGGGATGTGGTACTGTTGTTTTCAGCCATACTCAGATCTCTTTATAAACTCCTATTTCCAACATCTATAATAAAACTGTTTTGTAGGTGTAGCCACAAAAGGGGTTTTCTCAGTAGGGTGTACTTGGCTTTTATTTTGAAAATCTGGCAACCATAAATTACCGGTCCTGTCCCTCCTCAAGCCTGTGACTGAACAGTGAAAGGAGAAGCAGCATTGCTCTGTCGCTCTTGTTAAGCAAAGTGCTAGAAGACTGTTACTGTTCTCCTTCACCATAACAGAAGTGAGCTCTTTCTCTGATTCAAACTCCTTCATATCTGTTTTCTCCTCTAATGTAGTGGCTCTGAGCTCAGCATTTGAGAGCTTGCTCCTGCGACAGTAACAGTGAACAGTAACAGCTAAACATCTTTCTAGCAATGCCCCTAGCATCGTCCTAGGAGTTTTCTACTCAGGCTATATGAGTTACGGCTTGTTTTATCTAGAGACGTCTCTTATCTGCACAGGCAGCTTTTGGTAAAGGTGAACTAACCCTTTAAGTGTG
This sequence comes from Pelophylax lessonae, assembly GCF_965119305.1. Taxonomy (NCBI): domain Eukaryota; kingdom Metazoa; phylum Chordata; class Amphibia; order Anura; family Ranidae; genus Pelophylax; species Pelophylax lessonae. The sequence continues at coordinate 22,099,029 of NC_138777.1, forward strand.
TTGTACATATACAAACAATAGAGATGACTAAAGTACATTTTTCTCACAACCTAAATGGCCCTCTGCAGCAAATACAGGTTTTCAGGACTAAGGTTGGACAATAGCTTTATGAAAATCTTACATTTTAACACACAACTTGCCTGTTTGAACATTATATATATAACATATTACCCTTCAAAAAAACATCATGCTGTTTCTGTAATTTCATAAACAATCATTCTTTACTCACCTGTGCAGGTAGTTTGGGTCACAGGGTCAGATTCAGTGGCATTATCAGCAGCTGTTACATATACAGAGAATTTGTATGTTTCTCCTGCTGTCAGATTGCTTACTGTAGCTGATTCATTATTCACCATTATATTACTTATCAGTGTAGATGATGATGTGACAATTGTCTGCACTCTGTAGCGGTATGTGTTCTGATACTCAAGCGGTCTGCTCCAATTTATTATCACAGTATCTGACGTCACATTAATGAAATTCAGGTTTAATACCGGCCATGGCACTATAAAGTAAAGATAATAATAATAGCATTAATTGTAATAAGATATAGACATAAAAATTACAGAATTTCTTGTTTTTGATACCTACTTGTATACACAGATCCGGTCAGAGGCGTGCTCTGATACCCCCGAACTCCGACTGTCATCACAGAAATGGTGTAATTAGTTCCGGAAGTCAGGTTCTGAAGGGTGGCATTGCTTGTGTAACTTGTTTGGGACCAAATGATGGGAGAAGAAGAAGAATTCCCATAAGTTATATTGTAAGACATTACCAGATTGGTCATAGTTACTGGCTGTAGCCAATGCAATGCGATGTTGTTTGCTGCAATTGTATTGAAAGTGATGTTTTCTGGTGGAGTAGGATCTGGAAAACAGAAAAGGAGAATGAGGAAAACATTAACACAGGAAGAAAAGTGCTAAACTAAACACACACTGCACATAGCCAATAAAGACTTTTACAGGAGTATTATTCATTCTCGATGCAACTGTTGCAGCCAACTCCATGGAGCACAGGTCATAACTATCATCATGCATCATCTTTATGGACTTGCGTTCTTGTGCTCACTAATAAGGATGGGCTCGTTGTTCGACTCGAACATCAGGGGGTTTGTATGTTCGCTGAACACATTAACAAACGGGGCGCTCAGCGGAACGTTCGCCCGTTGCCGAGCACCCCATAATGCACTGTGATCTCGCAGTGCATTGATTGCTAATGATTGGCCAAAGCATGCACCTGACCTGAATGCTTTGGCCAATCACAGCACAATGTACTGGGAGAGCCATAATTGGCCAAAGTCAGGGTGCCTTTGACCAATCAATTATAGCTCAGGGGCTGAGTCCACGTCCCACACTATATAAGGCTGCTTACATGGCAGCTGTGTGTAGTGTGTTAGTGGAGATTAGGCAGGGTAGTTAGTGGTTTGTGTTTTCGGTCAGTTTAGTGCAGTCAGTGTAGTGTAGTGCTGTGCTGTGATTCTTGTGAATAACACAGTGTAGTTGTGCCACTGAAGCAGAGATGTATAGTAACGAAGTAGAACTACTTAAGTACTGTACTTAAGTACCGAAATGCGGTATCTGTACTTTCCTAGAGTAGAATTTTTTTCTCCTACTTCTACTTTTACTTCACTACATTTTTTCGATGATTTCGATACTTCTACTCAAGTATTTTTTTTTTGTGCTGCATAGTTACTCGTTACTTTTAAAAAAATTACCACTGCCAGAACAGTAGATGGCAGGTTACATAAAGCTCAAAAAAATGTGTATAATGTCATTTGTAAATCAGCGCATACGAAAATAAAGGCTGTGTATAATAAAAGCTGCTATACCAAATCTTTCCAATAAAAAGAAAATATGAAACAAACAAATAAATTGTGCTACAGCGCTTAAAGTGCATCAAGAAACTACTAACAAACACAACTTGGCTGTGCGAATAAAGTGCCTGTGCAATCGATATAATATCATTGTTGCCCCCAGTGCCCTGCCCACACTCCACACAGTATCAAAAATAAAGTGACATGAATGTGCTAAAGCCTAAATGCAGTGAAAATAATTATTCCCACAATGTAACAGTAAATTCAATTCATATAAAATATGACAATAAATCACAATAAAATAAGTTATGAAATAAGTTAGGTCAGGTGCGTGCAACAAGTTGAAGTGTGTAAACCTATCTATAACGAAAAGTCCATAAATGAATTCCAGTGTGTAAATCTAAAGTGTCACTTCACTTGTCAGATGCTTCCACCTCCTTCAGTGCTCGAGTGACCGACCAACACACTTAATGGTGGTGGCACTGGTGGATAGCGTCTGGGTGGCACTGTGGCACTGGCATTGACTGCACTGGTTCAAAAAGCCATATATATTTAATTATTTCAATTCTCAATCTCATAGGTCCTCTCCTCATAAGATATTAATAACTTAAGATTAGGTGATGAACTTCTTGTCGGCCCTGGCAGGATGACGGGGACACCGGCCACTTCTGGAGCCGAGCCGCTGTGACTCCCCAACATGTGACAAAGTGACAGCCAGGAGATCTAGTGGCTAGTAGTGCTCAACAATACCGCTTTTATATATAAAAATTAAATAAAATATACTGACTCACAATATAGTAGTAGTAGTAGGTAGCGTGTAGCAGTAGGCAGCACAAATCAATTCAATCAATCCCACAGCCTTGCTCGCGCCGCGGCCCGCGGAATCACTGTCATGATCATGAAGTTAAGACCGCACTGGAGGAGCCATGCTGCCGTCTTCCCGCTCAAGGTCTCTGCCTCTAGACGTGTTGTGTGTCACTCAGACTCCACCCCTTAGGGCACTTACTGAGAGGAGTTGTGACACGGGCGGCGGGACGCGGGAGCAGGACTCGGAGCATTTTCTTCGTTATCTCATCTTCTTCTCTCTGTGAGTGAGGTGGACCGTGGAGAGGGCCTAATCCTTGCCATGGCAAATGTGCCATTTGAGAATCAAATAATGAATATAAAATATTAATATATTATATACACACGGGTCATGGGTGGCTTTTTTGAACCAAGAAGAGTGAGACTGACGGCTATGATGATTATCCGACCATAAGTGTTGTGTTGTGGTGGTGCCTGTGCTTCCTGCGGCCTGCCTCTGCCTGTGCAGCTGTGCCTGCACTGCAGTGGCCACTGGCAGTGGCACTTGACTTGAGCAAGGCAAATGAGCACTACTAGTGTGAAGGACAGGTGGTGGAAGCATGTTCTGACAAGTTCTTATCATGAAAATAATATAGACAGCTTTTTGAACCAGTGCAGTGCCAGTGCTACTAAGGTGAGAGGCAGAGAGAGAGGCTATCCAGTCCACCACTTTACTTGAACAGATCACAGAAGAAAGGTGGAAGCATCTGACAGCAAGTGACAAGCACTTCTTAGATTGCACACTGCAATTCAGTTATGGACTTTTCTCAATCACAACTTATTTTATTGTGGTATTGTCATATATATTTTATATGAATTAAATTCACATTGTGGGAATAATTTGCACTGCATTGAGCACAGACATGTCACTTTATTTTTGATACTGTGGGCGATGATTTTGAATACAAGAAGAATATATATATATATATAATTGCAGGCACTTTATTAGCATTTTTAGTACAGCCCCTTTGTTAGTAGTTTTTGATGCATTTTTCACTTTAAGCGTTGTAGGTTTGATGAAGCTGGCCTGGCACATCATCATCAATTGAGCAAATCAAATCAAACCGCGATTAAGAAGACTGCGCATGCTCCTGTTCTGCCTTTTGATCAGCTGAAAAGATGGACAAACCAAAAATACCACCTTCCACCCCTGGCCCTTCAACTTCAAGTGATCTGCCTGGCTGTGAGAGTGAGGAAGCTCAGGAAGGAGACCACCCCTGGCTTTAAAAGGTGGATGCTTTATAAGGGGAAGGGAGGGACTTTATCTGTTTTTTGTTTAAAAAAAGTTACAGCCTAAGGAATTGTGATTGTCCTTTAGGTTAATCATTTGAATAAATCATTTGAAATAATAAAAAAACAATATGATGTTCAAACGTTTGACTTCTTTCTTTAATAACTACATAACACAGTACTTCTACTTCTACTTTTAGTACTTGAGTAGAATTTTTTTTCAAAACTACTGGTACTTTTTACTTTTAGTACTTAAGTAGCAAATTTTGTGAAAAAACTACTTGCAATACTTAAGTAAAAAAAATGTTGAATACTTTAGTACTTCTACTTAAGTAACTTTTTCTGCGAGCACTTCCACTTCTACTCAAGTCACTTTTTGATCGAGCACTTGTACTTTTACTCAAGTAGAAATTTTTAATACTTTATACAAGTCTGCACTGAAGTGTTGGTATTTACAACACGTCTGTGTCACCCCACTGATCCCCTTTCATTGATCATTTTTTTATTTATCATTATTTATTTATTTTTTATTTATTATTTTTTCTTTTGCAGCATCAGCATTTGTTGCTGCATTATTAGTACTCCCCCTTCTGTGTCACAGGTGTTCCTCTTTCTGCATCAGCAGTGTTTTTTGTTTTTGCACAGCAGCACTAATCCTATTTAGGGCATAATTGCTGCTTCCCTTCTGTGTCGCAGGTGTTCCTCTTTCTGCGTCAGCAGGGCTTCCCTTTTTTTTTTTTTCTTTTGGCGCAGCAGCACTAAGAATATTAAGGCCCCTTTCACACAGGCGGACCGTTCAGATCCACCTGTCCATTTTTTTGGCGGATCTGAACGGTCCCCCCATGCATCCCTATGGGGCATCGGATGTCAGTGGAGACATGTCCGCTGACATCCGATCCGTCAAATCTGGACGGATGGAAACCCTATTTTCCATCCGTCCAGCGGATCGGATCGGATGGGATCGGGTGAGAACGGACCGACGGTCCATTTCCATCCGATTTCCCCATAGAGATGTATGGGGAACTGACAGCTGTGTCTCCGCACACAGTGCGGAGAACAGCTGTCATCCTCCTGCTCAGCGGGGATCGGCAGATCGATCCCCCGCTGAGATAAACGGAATCCGCCGACGGAACGGACTGTGTGAAAGAGCCCTAAGGGCAAAATTGCTGTCCTCCCTTCTGCATCGCAGGTGTTCCTCTTGCTGCATCAGCAATGGTTTCCTGTTTTTTTTTTCTTTTGCTTTCTTTTTTAATTATTATTATATTTTTTCTTACTGTTGCAGCAGCACTAAAAATATTTTGGGCATAATTGCTGTACCTCCATATTGCATTGCAGGCATTCCTTGTCTGAATCAGCAGTGGTTCCCCCTTTTTTTTTTTTTTTCGTTTTTTGGCTTTCTTAATTTTTTTTACATTTAAGATGTATGTGTCAGCAAAAATCCCCCCCCCCCCCCGCAAAAAGCACTGAGCACTTATCTGCATGCTTACCACCAAAGCATAAATCGCCCCTCCTCTCAGTACAGATCTGCTCCCTTGCTGAAATCCCCCCTGTCAGCACAAATCTTCCCCCAACCCTAACCCCTAAAATGTCCCCTCCTAGTACACACCCCCCCCCCCACTTCAAATCCCCCCTCCCAGCACAAATTCCCCCCAAATACCCCCTCCTAGCATCACCACTCTTAGCATTCCCCTCACCCAAATTTCCCCTCCTAGAACATTACTTACCCTTAGCCATTCTCTCCCCCCACAATCTACTTGAGGCCCCCCCCCCACCTTACATGTTACCACAGTGCCCAGGGCAGCCGCCCCTCTTGCCCCCCCCTTGTCCCAGCCCTGAGGACCGAGTTCAGTGCTGGAGCTTATTCTGCCACCATGCCTCCAAAAAGATGGTTCTGATTCTGCCACATCTGTCTGCTCCACCCCCTCCTCTTCTTCTTCCTCTATGGCTAGCCTCTTCTGTTGAATTGTCCTGTGAACCAGCAGTGCTCCCTAAGCATTCAAGAAGCTACACAAGCAGTCAAGCTTAAATATGCCATGTGGTGCTTAATTTGGTCTGTCCAGGGGACAGGAGTCACACTGGGCCAGAGATTCTGTCAGCTCTGCAGGGGCAGGCTCAGAGGTGGTTGACGCCACAGCAGCTTGAGCCAGGAATGGTTGTATGCGACAATGGCACCAACCTTCTCTCCGCCCTCTGATACAGATACTTAACACATGTTCCATGCTTGGCACATGTCCTCAATTTGGTGGTGCAGTCTTTCATGAACAGGTAGGTCAGAAAAGTCTGTGGTCATTTCCAGAGGTCATACAGTACCAGTGCTCGACAGGGTGACATTTAACAGGAATTCAACCTGCCCACCAACTGCCTCATTTGTGACATGACCAACAGGTGGAACTCAACATTGGCTATGCTGCTTCAGCTACACAAGCTGCAGAGGGCCATCAATGAGTACCTGTGTGAGTATGGCACATGGAAAGGCTCAGGGGAGTTTGGCATCTTTTCACCATGGCAGTGGCTGCTGATAAAGGATGTATGCACTGTCCTGTCACCATTTCAGGAGGCCATAAGGATGGTGAGCTGTGACAATGCATGCATGAGTGACACTATCCCTCTTGTCTTCCTGCTGGAGCACACGCTGCATGGAATCATGGACGGGGCACTTGAGGCAGAACAGCAGGAGAACGTGGAGGACTTCCTTTCCTCTCAAGGCCCCTTTTATGCAGATACCATTCCTGCAGGGCTGGATGTAGAGGATAAAATACAGCAGTCTTGGTGTGTGGTTTTCGACATGGTTTTCCAACAATTTTTTTGGTTCAGGCACCACCAACACCCAAGGCCCAATTTTTCTGCACCTGTTTGACAGGTGCATGTAATTTCATTTTTTTTTCAAATTTTTTTAACAGCAGGGCCAATTCATGCGCCCATCAAGAGCAACTGTGAGGGTTACAGTGTTCAGGCACCACTAGGGATAGGTGAACGGCTTGAGCCAAGCATACGTTTGGCCTATACATCGTCCATTCAGGTTCTCGCCTAACACCTGAACTTTCTCGGATGTTCGCCCGCCGAGCGCAGAGTGTCAGAAAGATTTTATATTCACCACATGGACCATCTCCAGTAGTTCTATGGACCAGAAACTATTTACTCTATTACAGAATCAGACAGGCCTGCAAACAATATCCTAGTATTCAGTGCTGAGGCCCAGATGGTTACATCTGATCCTCATGATACCTACTGATTCTTTAGGATTATAATGGATATATGTGGCCACATAATGTGCATCCATAAAACAAATTAATTAAAAGTAAAGTGCAAAGCTCCTCACATGGAGATCATAAAAAGAGCGCTGTGTATACGAAATATAGTAGTACAGTGCATCCGGAAAGTGTTCACAGTGCTTCACTTTTTCCACATTATTTTCCTCAAAAATCTACTTGCAATGCCCCATAATGACAACTTGAAAGAAGTTTGTTTGAAATCTTTGCAAATTTATAAAAAAAAAAAAAAAAAAAAAAAAAAGAAAAATTCACATGTACATAAGTATTCACAGCCTTTGCCATGACACTCAAAATTGAGCTTAGGTGCATCCTGTTTCCACTGATCATCCTTGAGATGTTTCTACAACTTGATTGGAGTCCACCTGTAGTAAATTCAGATGTTTGGACATGATTTGGAAAGGCACACACCTGTCTATATAGGTTCCCACAGTTAACAGTTCATGTCAAAGCACAAACCAAGCAATGAAGTCCAATGAATTGTCTGTAGACCTCGGAGACAGGATTGTATCGAGGCACAAATCTGGGGAAGGGTACACAAAAATGTCTGCAGCATTGAAGGTCCCAATGAGCACAGTGGCCTCCATCATCTGTAAATGGAAGAAGTTTGGAACCATCAGGACTCTTCCTAGAGTGGGCCGCCCAGCCAAAGGAGAGATCTGGGCAGATGAGCCCTAAGGAGGTGACCAAGAACCCGATGGTCACTCTGACAGGGCTCCAGCGTTTCTCTGTGCTGAGAGGACAACTTTCCAGAAGAACAAACATCTCTGCAGCACTCCACCAATCAGGCCTGTATGGTAGAGTGGCCAGTAAAAGGCACATGACAGCCTGCCTAAAGTTTGCCAAAGGCGCCTGAAGGATTCTCAGACCATGAGAAACATAATTCTCTGGTCTGATGAAACAAACATTGAACTCTTTGGCCTGAATGGCAAACGTCATGTTTGAAAGGAAACCAGGCACTGCTCATCACCTGGCCAATACCATCCCTACAGTGAAGCATGGTGGTGACAGCATCATGCTGTGGGGATGTTTTTCAGCGGCAGGAACTGGGAGACTAGTCAGGATTGAGGGAAAGATGAATGCAGCAATGTACAGAGACATCCTTGATGAAAATCTGCTCCAGAGCGCTCTGGACCTCAGACTGGGGTGAAGGTTCATCTCCCAACAGGACAACAACCCTAAGCACAAAAAAACAAAGGAGTGTTTACGGGACAACTCTGTGAATGTCCTTGAGTGGCCCAGCCAGAGCCCAGACTTGAACTCGATTGAACATCTCTGAAAAGATCTGAAAATGGCTGTGCACTGATATTCCCCATCCAACCTGATGAAGCTTGAGAGGTCCTGCAAAGAAGAATGGGAGAAACTGCCCAAAAAAAAAAAGGTTTCCCAAGCTTGTAGCATCATACGCAAAAAGACTTGAGGCTGTAATTGGTGCCAAAGTTGCTTCAACAAAGTATTGAACAAATGCTGTAAATACTTATGTAAATGGAATTTTTTTCATTTTTTATTTTTAATAAATTTGCAAAGATTATGGATTATGGTTTGTAGAATTTTGAGGAAAATAATGAATTTAATCCATTTTGGAATAAGGCTTTAACATAACAAAATGTGGGAAAAGTGAAGCGCTGTGAATACTATCCAGATGCACTGTAAATGAATCAAGATATTCCAGAGATTGCATGCAAGCTTGGCAGCGTCACATGCGGTAGCTCGGCTGAGCTAAAGCACGTGACTTTGCCACGCTTGCATGCAATAAGGAGATAAGGAATAAATCCAATAGCAATTTTTTAAGTAATGTTCTGCTTTTAAAAGAAGGTGGTAACAAGTCCAAAGAAAAATCATTCATTTTATGTCACAAAAGTCTCATTATACTCACATGTGGCCTGTGATGTTGCTGTGCTGAGTGCACTGTTGCAGCTCGCACTGATTGTCTGTACAGTGACGGTATAATTCCTTCCTGGTAGTAAGTCAGTGAAAGTCACTTGTGTAGATGTATTCTTCAATGTCCTATTTACATCTCCTGTTATGGTGACATTATAATTGGACACGTTTCCTATTGGTGCCGCCCAGTTCACCACCAGAGAATTCACCGACCGGTAATTGTTCACTGTGACATCCACAGCTTGTCCGGGAACTGAAAATACAAAACTCAGAAGATTGGTTTTTTTTGCTTTGGTTTTATTAAAGGAAGGGTTGGAATCACTGTCAGGTTTTTATCACTCATATGAAGAAAGAAGATCCTGGAGGGTGAATTTGAGCGGCAATGACTCAGCAAACATTTGTACAGAAGCTCCTTGCTTGCTGAATCACTTGAAATTAGCAACTTACCTTTTAGGATCATCCTATACATATTTATTTTCAGGATTTGCTTCCCTAACAACATTCACCAAGTCCTGATAACAGGAAATACTTTCAGCCCCAAAACACGTTGATGTTAACCTAATTTTTATTTTAAAGCTATTACTGCACTTTATTAAATGCTTCTGGCAATTTTTTTTCTTTATATGAGCTCGGTCGAGACGTGTTTGTCTGCAGCCGTTACTAACTTTGGAGCTTTCTTAAAGCCTATTCTACTTTTGCAGTCAAATTTAAAAAAAACTCACTATGTACATATCTGTTATCTGCTCCTATTCACACAACACATTACCTTTTAGATGTTTCCCAGAATGAGGTATCATGGCTGACTGCAAGGCTTTTTGAACAATATCTGTCCCAAATTTGCTCTTATTAACAGATGATACAAGAATCCCAGCCTCTTCACCTTTAACCCTTTGTTAGGACAGGCAGGGGTTAATTTACTAACACTGGAGAGTGCAAAATCTGGTGCAGCTCTGCATAGAAACCAATCAGCTTCCAGTTTTTTTTTTTTGTCAAAACGTAATTGAACAAGCTGAAGTTAAAAGCTGATTGGCTACCATGCACAGCTGCACCAGATTTTGCACTCTCCAGTTTTAGCAAATCAGAAGTGTTCAAATCTAGTTACAATTGGTTGAAGATCTGCCTGCATAGTACAGACATAAATACCGTATTTTCCGGCGTATAAGACGACTGGGCGTGTTAGACGACTGGGCGTATTAGACGACCCCCCTAATTTTCATCTACCGGTAATACTTATACTTAGGTTACCTTGGAGATATTATACTCTGCGTATAAGACGACCCATTTTTGGGGGATTTTTTTGAGGTTCAAAAGTAGTCTTATACGCCAGAAAATACAGTAATTATGAAAAACACAGCTGCCCAGACCCCTTACAAACAAAGAACACTACCTAGGATTTCTTTGTGCTGGACGGTCAAGAATAAAGCATTTTAAAAAGGTAAGCTACAATTTTTTTTTTTTTTTTAAGTTATGCTATGTGAATGGGGACTTGAAAGGCCTCATTCACATGGGCACACTTAAGTGTACAACTGTGTGAGGGCCATGTTTGACTTGCATGGGATACACAGATGTTTCATGCATCTGCGTGCAGGACAGTCCCAGTTATGTCAACTGGGATATAACAACAACAACAACAACAAGAGAAAGGTGCACAACCTAGTGCATTACCACAAGTTTATTACAAATAAAAGAACAGCATACATTACACTCACAAGTGCATTTCGAGGGCGTCAGCCCTGAGGAAGAAGGTCCTCCCTCAAAACACGTCAGTCAAGCCTACATGGATGCCACCAGGTCTCCTTGCATCATTGGTGCATCCCAGCAGTCCTGGAGGCGATTGGTTCCACTTTATTGATATGCATGTATACATCATGCATTTATAAGTGTAATGTATGCTGTTCTTTTATTTGTAATAAACTTCTAGTGGTTACACAACACACTAGGTCAGTGCGTTCTTCTCTTGTTGTTGTTTTGCAGTATGTTTGGATACCCATGGTCCTGAGGGGGCAGCAAGACCTTAGGTTGTGATATCAAGGATCACACATACCACTCACCTTCTCACATACCACTTGAGAACAGGAGAATTACTGCTTTGGACTAAGTGTCAACTGGGATGCAGTGGCTGCACAGACACAGAGGCTGCTTCTACTCTGACATCCCTATGGGTGCAGTGGATGTCTCTGAACAAAGATAGTGTGAATTCAGGGATGCAAGACAACACCAATACGGATGTCAAATTTGGAGCAGTGTCTGTGTCCATGCAGCTGATTAGCTGTCACTGCTGACGCAGCCAGTGCTGTAGTTCAGGGATTTGATCCTCTTCTCTCCTTTGGGCTTCCAGGACAGATCAAAGCAATTCCAATTTGTCAAAGTGATCAGTCCTGAAAGCCCTAAGGAAAGAAAGGGATGTAGAACAGGGTTTTAAAATCCTTGGACTGCTGCACCAGCTGCGTGGGCAGTGACAGCTAATCATGCACAGAGGCAAGTGCAGCAAGGACCGAAGGGGGGGGGGGGGGGTCGAGTTAGTTCACCGTTTCTTTTTTTGTGAAAAGGTGAGCTTACACGTTAAGTTTAAACATTCACAAGCCCAGCGGTAGATAACCTGCATTAGTAAAGTGTCATTAACCACTTAAGCCCCGGAAGATTTTACCCCCTTCCTGACCAGGCCCTATTTTGCGATTCGGCACTGCGTGATTTTAACGGACAATTTCGTGGTCGTGCGACGCTGTACCTAAACAAAATTTACGTCCTTTTTTTTCCCACAAACAGAGCTTTCTTTTGGTGGTATTTGATCACCTGTGTGATTCTTACTTTTTGAGCTATAAGCAAAAAAATAGCGTAAATTTTGAAAAAATAACAATATTTTTCACAATTTTTATATGAAATTCCCCCCCCAAAAAAATGTAAAAATCAAAATTTTTTAACATTTTAGGCCAATTTGTTTTCTGCTACATATGTTTGGTAAAAAAAATCGCAATAAGCGTATTTTGTATGGTTTGCGCAAAAGTTATTGCGTTTACTAACTAAGGGAAAGATTTCTGTTGTTTTTTTTTAAACGAGTAATGGCGGCGATCTGCGATTTTTTTTTGCGGGACTGCGACATTGCGGCGGACAGATCGGACCCTTGACTGACATTTTTGACACTTTTGGGGTTACCAGTGACATTACTGCAGTAATCAGTGCTATAAATATGCACTGTTACTGTAAAAATGACACTGGCAGGGAAGGGGTTAACTTTATTGAGAAGGAGGGGTTAAGTGTGTCCCTAGGGGCGTGTTTCTAACTGTAAAAGGGCGTGGCTTTTCGTGTAACAACAGAGAAATACGATCCTGCATAGCAGAACCGTATGATCTCTGTCATTACACAGGGAAGAATGACAGGCGGCTTTGTTTACATTAGCCGTCTGCCTTTCTCCCTCTCCACCCGACGATCGCGAGTGACCGGCGGACATCGGGTCCACCGGTCACACGCGCGGAGATGTTAGGGAGCGAGCGGGGGCGGGAGCGCGCCTCCGGCGGCACGCACTCGCTCCCTAGAGCCTCACAGGCGAGCGACGTAGATCTACGTCACTTTGCCTGTGAGGGGCTGACCGCCGACGTAGATAGTCGTGCGGCGGTCGGCAAGAGGTTTATTTATAAAAGTTTTGCTGTGTCAATGCTGAGCAGTCACAAATAATCCCTGTAATGTGTCTAATATGTTTATTTCCTATGATCATGAGCTTCATCTAGTAGCCATAATGTGATATTTTCCTGATTAAGTTTTTTCAGAAAAATACCGTATTATGGCTGACAATCATAGGAAATAAACATATAAAACACATTACTGGGATTATCTACAACTCAACCCCCCAGCTACATCCCTAACCTAGTCTCAAAATACCAATCAAATCGTCCTCTCTGTTCCTCCCAAGACCTCCTGCTCTCTAGCTCCCTCATCACCTCCTCCCATACTCGCCTCTAGGACTTCTCGCCTCTCCCATCCTTTGGAATTCCCCACCCCAATCCGTCCGACTATCTCCAACTATATCCACTTTTAGGCGATCCCTGAAAACCTTTCTCTTAAGAGAAGCCTATCCTGCCCCCACCTAACAACTGTTCTTATATTCTCTTCATCAGCTCATCCCCCACAGCTATTTCCTTTTGTATCACTTGACCCTCCCACTTAGATTGTAAGCTCTAATGAGCAGGGTCCTCTGATTCCTCCTGTCTGGAATTGTATTGTAACTATACTGTCTGCCCTAACATTGTAAAGCGCTGCGCAAACTGTTGGCACTATATAAATCCTGTATAATATAATTATTCACGATGGATGTACGAATGCTGATACATTGACATGGCATTTCTAGAAACTAGACCCCCTTGTGTCTGATTGGTTGTTTTAGTATCTAACAATTATAAGCGGTGTTTCCTTTAAAAGCTATCTCTCAAAATTTTAAGAAAAAACTTACCTGTGCACTTAGTTACTGATGAAGGGTCAGATTCAGTGACATTATCAGCTGCTATTGTATATACAGTGAATGTATATGTTTCTCCCGGTATGAGATTTCCTATTGTAGCTGATTCATTGGTTACTGTTGTATTATTTATCACTGTAGATGATGATGAGCCATTTGTCTGCACTCTGTAGCTAAACATACTCTGATATTCATCTGGCTTGGTCCAGCTTACATTCATAGACGTTGAAGTCAAATCAATGGCTTGTAGTAGCTTTACATTAAATGGCTCTAGGAAGTAGAAATTGTACATTTCAGGTTAGTATTCAAGAAAAAGAAAAAACAAATGCATCATCCACCAAGGAAATGTTAAAAGCAAGTCACCCCACTCATAGACAATGTGTACCAATGCTTTGCACCCCAATCTCTGGAACTTACTAGTTGTAAAGTTGTAGCAGCAATTCTGGGTGTCTTTTCCATAGTGCATGATGTACTGTGTACCGGACACAAAGGTCATTAGAGAGGTGTTATTGTAGCTGCCATCAGAAGCCAACACCTCTGTCCCATTGATGAACGTTATATTCTGCAGGACATATCCATCCACCTGTCCCGAGACTGTTATCTGATTGGTGGAAGCTTGGACAGAGATCTGTAGACAGTTACCTAAAGTAAGTAAAAAGGAATGTGTCTATTAATACTCCGTTATAAAGTACAATGATCGGTTTTATAAATAATCTTCGGATTGGTTGTTTTATACTCCCCTGGCTATAATTAGTATTTAAAATGATAATAGAGGAAGTTATTGTTGTCTCGTCCAAAGGTCTTTTGAAATCCTACCCTTTTCCATTTCAAAAGACAGAAATCCATTGCCCAGCAGGTTCAAAAAGTTTAAAAATGCAGCTTTTTCTGAAAAACTTTATCCCCAGCTCTGTCCCATACAGCCACTTCATCATTCAACCCACTTCCTGTGAGCCCAGGCTGTCACAGACGCACCCCCTGGGGCCTGGATGCACAGTTCTGCTACAAGGAATGGTGCCTAAGCAACATTATGTTGGCACTGTTCTGTGCAGCAGTAAGGACCACAACCACCCATCACCAATGCTGGACAAGAAGAAGAAGGGGCAAGATATGACTAGCCAGTAGGCACACAGATTTAAGGTAAGTATTCTGTGTATTTTTAATGCATGGGGTAGAATGGGAGGGTGGAGGGGCAGGAAAAGCCAAAGGTATGCTTTATAGTACCCGCAAAAACACCATCCAGCGCTCAATCCCAAGACTTCCCCAAAACAAGACAATGACAGGCAATGGTTTTAGCGATGCAGCCCTACTTAGACTGGGCAGTTCTCCAAACACTGCAAAAACATACACAAGAGGGCGCAAATGCCTAGTGCATTACCATCAGAACCATTTATTAAAAACATTAGTGTTATACTTGCAAAGTAGGAATAAAATCAAGCTTGTTATATAAGTCGCTCCAGCTGGTGAGGTGGGTGACTCTATTGCCACACGGTAGAAAATCTTATGGGTTTTGGGGGACAAACCCCCTTCCTCAGATGCTTTATAATACACCTGCCATGAGAGGGGCACAGGGGAAGCCTTTGTTAGCCTGCTTGTGAAAATCTGTGGTGGCCTGTCCATTGAGGGCGCAGGGACGCCACCCCCCTATCCATGCATCCGGCCCCCTAATCTACATGCAGGGCGCCGGACGCATGGATTCCAATGTTTTTTTTTTTAAGCACGTGATTAGAGCCAGAGGCTCTAATAGGCTTCAAAAAAGGGTGGGCTCGGGGTGCAGAGCACTGCGCCTTGAGCCGACCCAGTTGTGTGACAATAGCGAATGAATATTCGCTATTGTCACACGGATTCTCCTCCTGGCCAATCAGGAAGCGGGTCCTGAGATCCATTTCCCGATTGGCCGAAAGGAGAAGCCATGCTATTGGCCAAGGAGGAGGAGGAGGCAGGAGACTGAGGGGGAAGCCGCAGCTGCTGCCTGCCCTCCACATGTCCAGGGTGAGTGAGCCGGCGACCGGGGGGGGGGGGAGGGGAAGGGGTATGGTCTGCGTGCTGGCGTGGTCGGGGGTGGGGGGATATGGTGTGGTCCGTCTAAAGCCCCCCCCCGGCCCAAGGAGCACCAGCCGCCACTGGTGAAAATGCTAATTGCCTAGCAAGCAACAGCAGTCCAATGATTCTCTAATGACAGGTTTACCTTACTGATATCATTATTTTAAGAAGTAACTGCACTTTTTAAAAGAAATTGACATTATATGTACATTACACCAACTATGCAAGCCTGGCCATCTTGTCCTTTCATTCAACTAGATCAGGGGTGTCCAACCTGTGGCTTAAGATGGCTATGAATGTGGCCCAAAACAAGATCATAAACTTATTTAAAAATATTGTTTTTTTTTTTTATTTTTTGTAAATATGTGTTTACACTTACAGAGCAAATGCAGCCAAAAATAAATAAAAAATGTGACAGTGTCTCTTAACTGGGCTTTTATAAGTTTTTAGCTTCCCAAAGAAAAATCTCCCCCTCTTCACAATCACAACTTACTCACACCATCAGTTTTCAGCAGCCTCTTTATTTGTGAGTGATTTTCAAAGATGAAGCATATAAAGGGCAAAAATAGAACTAAAATATCGGATGAGCACCTTGAGAAATTCATTGAGAATCGCTATTCTGTCCATACAGACAGATATTGATGCGCTAGTTTATCAAACTGTGTCTAATATTGGACTAGTTTTATGTTGCCCTCTTTTACTTTTATAATAAAAAACTATTGCAAAAAATTAAGTTTTATTACTCAGATAGGTACATTATCTATAGCAGTAACTTGTGATTTGCCCAACTTTTTCTGCTCATCAGCTATCCTTATTGTTAGTGTGTTTTATGTGTGGCCCAAGACCATTCCTCTTCTTCCAATGTGGCTCAGGAAGGTCAAAAGGTCTGACACCCCCGAATAAGAGCCTTTTTATTATTATTTATTATTATTGCAGGTACTTATATAGCGCTGTCAATTTACGCAGCGCTTTACATCTACATTGTACATTCACATCAGTCCCTGCCCTCAAGGAGCTTACAATCTAAGGTCCCTAATTCACATTCATACATACACAGTAGGGCCAATTTTATACAGGATCCAATTAACCTACCAGCATGTCTTTGGAGTGTGGGAGGAAACCGGAGTACCCGGAGGAAACCCACGCAGGCACAGGGAGAACATGCAAACTCCAGGCAGGTAGTGTCGTGGTTGAGATTCGAACCAGCGACCCTCTTTTTAAAGACTATTGAGTGTTTAACCACTTTACCACCAGAGGATTTTGCTGTCTAACGGCCAGGCCACTTTTTGCGATTCGGTGCTGTGCGACTTTAACTGACAATTGCGCAGTCATGCGACACTGTACACAAACGAAATTTAAGTCCTTTTTTTCTGACAAACAGAACTTTCTTTTGGTGGTATTTGATCACCTGTGCGATTTTTACTTTTTGCGCTATAAACAAAAAAAGAGCGTTTATTTTGAAAAAATAACAATATTTTTCATATTTTTTTTATATGAAATTCCCCCCCCCCCCCCCAAAAAAATGTAAAAATCAAAATTTTTTTTAATTTTTGGCCAATTTGTTTTCTGCTACCTATGTTTGGTAAAAAAAAATCACAATAAGCGTATTTTGATTGGTTTGTGCAAAAGTTATTGCGTTTACTAACAAAGGGAAAGATTTCTGTCATTTTTGGTGTTTTTTTTTTTAACGCGTAATGGCGGCGATCTGCGATTTTTTTTGCGGGACTGCGACATTGCGGCGGACAGATCGGACCCTTGACTGACATTTTTGACACTTTTGGGGGTACCAGTGACATTACTGCAGTAATCAGTGCTATATATATGCACTGTTACTGTAAAAATGACACTGGCAGGGAAGGGGTTAATTTTATTGGAGAGGGAGGGGTTAATGTATGCCTGGTGCTTACTGACGTGTGGGGGGGAGGTGACTGAGTGACACAAGGACAGATCCAGGGTTCAGCTATGCTGAACCCTGCAATCTGACCCTGCCTGTCACTCGATCCCCGACGATCGGGTAAGAGCAGCGGTGATCGCCGCTGCTCCTCCCCTGGCCCGACTCCCGCTGTGACTGAAAACAGTGGAAGCGAGCCTCCGGCGGCGCGCGCGCCGCGCCCACAAAGGGCGGAGTCCAGCGACGTAGGTCTACGTCGCTGGACGGGAACGAGCCACTTTGCTGCAGTAGCAGCAAAGTGAGCGGAGGTAAAGTGGTTAACAACTTCCCGCCCAGCCTATAGCAAAATGATGGCCGAGAGGGACTTTCGGCAATCCAGGTGGACGTCATAGGATGTCCTCCCGGGCCGCACTGTGATGCAGTCTGTCACAGGCTGTTCTCCCGGACACAGCCGATGACTGATCAGTGTGATCACTGTGACCAATCACAGCAGATCACATGACAATTGTAAACAATGGATGTCTTCCATTCAATGCCATCTATTGTAAACAATTGTGTTGCTAGCTGTGATTGGTCACAGTGATCATATGGTACAGACAGGGCAAATCACAGCCCATGTGTACAATGTGATTAGCTGTGGCAATTTACAGCTAATCACAACAAAACATTCCGAATAAAATTCACTGGTAAAAACAAACATGTACAAGAAAAAAAAAAAAATCCTGACCACTTTCCCAGAGTAGTACTGTATTGCTCTGGTCAGAATAAAAAAAAAATGTAATAAAAAAGAAAAAAAAAAAAACAATTGAAAAAAATTAATTATTTTTTTTTTTTTTTTTACTTACTGCCACCAGTCAGTGTCCCTGATCGCCGCCACACTCATTAAAGGTTAATGCTGTACTGCACTGGTGACAGTGACTGACTGTATTGACGGGGGAAATCTAGGGATTTTCTTTCTGTTGCAGGAAAGAAAACTGCCGAACCTATGGGCTGTCTAACAGTTTTACTTGGCTTGTGATAAAACGCAATACCCAATTTCTATCACTAGATGTCACAAGACCACACTTAAAAAAAAACTGTGACAGCAAGAAAACAAACCAAAGAAAATAATATTTACCATCACAAGTGGCTAAATAAGATTATTATAATTAATAATAATAATAATCCCTACCATCACAAGTTGCTTTCTAATAATAATTGTAATCCTTTCTATCACAAATTACTATATAATATTAATAACAATAATAATACTTACCATCACAAGCTGCTGTATAACAAAAATAATAATAATAATAATAACAATAATATTAGTCCTTACCATATCAAGTTGCTATAAGTGCCGGTTCACATATCTGAGATGTCAGACATCGCAAATGATTCGGAGCACACTGCTCTGAAAATCACATGCGATGTCTGTGCGATGCAGATTTTATGGCTGAATTCGCATTGCATTCGGACACAACTCGCACAGGACCCTTTTTTGGGTCTGCACCAGAATCGGATAGCATGGGTGTTCACACCTATGCAATTCAATTCATGTAGGTAGATAGAATGATTTTTTTCCTTCTTATATTGGTCTAATTTTCTTTTGATGCCGAAGTTATTGTTTACATTGGTACCTCCATCTATTTTTAGATACAACGCTGCCTCTGCTCCTGAGGAAGTGGTCTTGCACCATGAAACGCGTAGAGATTTTTAAGACGCAGCTGTTCTTCTTTTTACATCGTCTTATATTTCATTATTATTAATTTTTATTCTTTGTCATCATGAATTACTGTATTATATATATTATGAATATGTATGGCTGTACTTTGTGTACATATATGAAATGTCCTTATCCATGTACATATACGAATTACTATATTTATGCATGTGTATGTAATTGTTACCACTTATGCTAATATTCAATAAATATTTCACAATAAAAATTGTATTTTTAATTATATTTCTTTTCTCGTCAACTGCCTCACACAAAGTCCCAATATTCCCTCTTGTGCTTTATAGGAATTTAATTATTTTATACATCCATTCAATTAGTTGCTGCCACTACTATGGCAATTATGTAATTAATTACCCTTTTTTTACATACAGTATATATCCAGTTGCTACTATCATGGCAACTTTGCATGAATATGTTCATTTTCCTCTATACTATTTTTTGCATTCCTATTTTATCCCCCCCCCCCCCCCTTTATATTTTATTTTATAGTTTTATTGTCTTCCCTTAGCCATTTCTTTCGCAATCCAATTCATGTCCAAACTGACAGTTCACACTGCGATATCGAACTGATCTGGGGGTGTCGTTAACTCTGTACTGACACCCCCAGTGATTCGCATATGGCAGTGTGAACTGCCTGCACATCGGGTGCGATGTTGGAACCCGCAGTGGATTCGCAGGGTTCCCGCATCGCATATATGTGTGAACCGGGACTAAATGAATAACAATCCTTTCCATCACAAGTTGCTATATAATAATATTATTATTATCATTATTATTATTATTATTATTATTAATAATAATAATAACAATCCTTTCCATCACAAGTTGCTATATAATATTATTATTATTAATAATAATAATAATAATAATAATAATAATAACAATCCTTTCAATCACAAGATGCTATATAATAATAATAATATTAATAATAATAATAATAATATAAATAATAACAATCCTTTCCATCACAAGTTGCTATATAATATTATTATTATTATTATTATTATTATTATTATTATTAATAATAATAATAATAATAATAATAATAATTGAGGTTCCCGCATCGCATATATGTGTGAACCGGGACTAAATGAATAACAATCCTTTCCATCACAAGTTGCTATATAATAATATTATTATTATTATTATTATTATTATTATTATTATTATTAATAATAATAATAATAACAATCCTTTCCATCACAAGTTGCTATATAATATTATTATTATTAATAATAATAATAATAATAACAATCCTTTCAATCACAAGATGCTATTTAATATTATTATTATTATTATTATTATTAATAATAATAATAATAATAATAATAATTATTGAGGTTCCCGCATCGCATATATGTGTGAACCGGGACTAAATGAATAACAATCCTTTCCATCACAAGTTGCTATATAATAATATTATTATTATTATTATTATTATTAATAATAATAATAATAATAACAATCCTCTCCATCACAAGTTGCTATATAATATTATTATTATTAATAATAATAATAATAATAATAATAACAATCCTTTCAATCACAAGATGCTATATAATAATAATAATATTAATAATAATAATATAAATAATAATAATAACAATCCTTTCCATCACAAGTTGCTATATAATATTATTATTATTATTAATAATAATAACAACAATCCTTTCAATCACAAGTTGCTATATAATAATAATAATAATATTATAAATAATAATAATAAAAATAATTCTTTCTATCACAAGTTGCTATATAATAATATGATTAATAATAATAATAATAAAAAAAAGAAGAAGAATTTTTTCCATCACAAGTTGTTATATAATAATAATAATAATAATAACAATAATAATATAAATAATAATAATAAATATTCTTACCATCACAAGCTGCTTCAACCTGAAATGAAAGAAGAAGAAAAAAAACACAATTAGCAAAGCTCTTTAATCTTATTGATTCATATATATTGAAATTCAACCTCACAGTTACATTCCAGTCAGGATTTGACAGTAAAAACAGAATTCAGGAAGCAGTCAGTCTATTTTAGCAAGTCAGCACTTCATTTTTAAATAAAGATTGCTATTCCCAGAGCTGTCATTTTTAACCTCCGCTTTAGTGCATGGCGACTCACAGTACCTGAGCAGCTATCTGCATCTTAGGTATCATGAGACTTTACTGGCTGCATACTTGCTGGAGGTAAGAGACTTACAGGTTCACCTTATTAAAGTAGTCTTTGTATCTACATTTCATGATCTGCCTTATTTGGTGTGGCCCCCCTCCTGGTTGCTAAAACTTTGCAAGGAACTCCAAAAAAAAAAAAAAAAAAACAGAAAAAAAAAACTATAATATACCAAACCTCAGTCATACTGCTGCTTTAAACTTAAAAAAATGTGAGGCTTTCTATGGGGGTGCTCAGAAGGGAGGAGCAGCCAGGAATGCTGGCAGGGGACCCCTGAAGAGAAGGAACACATTGAACCCAGGAGGTAAGTATACAATGTTATTAAAATAAAATAAAAAAAAAAAAAGCCTTTTAATCACGGTAAATTAGAGAGGCTAATGAGGGTACATTTTTCAGGAAAAAGAAAATAACCCGGATAATTTTATTTTATTTATAGGATGTTATTGTGGGGTCTATTTTTGAAAGTTTTGTTTATTTAGTGGTTTTTATATTTGTGACTTTTTGTTACTTTTTTGTGTATTTTATTATAATTTGTGTATTGTTACTGTAAAATATCTTTTATTTTTCTTTCTTTTTTGTTGCTGTCTGTTTTTATAAATGAATGGAGCTAATGAGAGTTTTTAGAGTGTTTTTGTGGGCTGTATTATTAGTTCTTTTGTATCTGTGCCTTTTTTTTACTTTTTTTGTGTACTACATTGTCATTTGTGTATCAGTGTTAATTTCGTCGACTAAAACCGACTAAAACGTTTTTGTCGACTAACACAATTCAGATGACTAAAATACGACTAAAACTAAAATGGCATTTTAGTCTTAAGACTAAAATAAGACTAAAACTAAAATGGCATTTTAGTCAAAAGACTATAACTAAAACTAAATCGAAATTTGCTGCCAAAAATTAACACTGGTGCATGCTCAAAGCATAAATA
This sequence comes from Pelophylax lessonae, assembly GCF_965119305.1. NCBI lineage: Eukaryota > Metazoa > Chordata > Amphibia > Anura > Ranidae > Pelophylax > Pelophylax lessonae. Next base: position 22,121,274 of record NC_138777.1, read on the forward strand.
ATAACATATTAGATTTTTCACTCCAGGACCAGCAGTAGTATATAATGAGTTTGGAAATTGTAGAGAAATGCTTAAATAATGCATTACAAATTACAATTGAACTACACCCATTCCATTATAGATGACTAAAATTAGTTTTAGTCGACTAAAATGTAGGGCGTTTTAGTCGACTAAAATATACTGGAGTTTTAGTCGACTAAATACGACTAAAACTAAAAAACTTGCAGAAGACTAAAATAGGACTAAAACTAAAATGCCATTTTAGTCCTAAGACTAAGACTAAAACTAAATTGAAATTTGCTGCCAAAATTAACACTGTTGTGTATTTTCTCTGTAAATTATGTTTTTTTTTTATGTTTATCTTGCTGTGTGTTTTTTTTTTTTTTTTTGTTCTTTCTGTGGAAAAATGCATAATTTAATTAGGCTAATGTGGGTCATTTTTTTATAGTACAAAACTAGGATAATTGTATCTTATTTTAGAGGGTGTGTTTTTGTGGGGTGTATCTTGGGGAGTTTAGTTATGCAATTTTTAGGTTTGTGGGTTTTTTTTTTTATGTTTTGTGTATTTGATTGTCATTTGTGTATTGTGACTGAAAATTATTTAACTTTTTAAATCAAATTTTTATTTTTTAAATAACGCCAATGAGGGTCTCCTTTTAGGGTTCAAGAAAAGGACTGGGAGTATTTTATTTAGAGGGTGTGTTTCGTGGGATGCATTTTGGGTAGTTTAGCTTAGTGATTTTTGTATTTCTGCCTTTTGTACTTTTTGTATATTACATTGCCATTTGTATATTGTCACTGCAAATTATTGAGTTTTTTTCCCTGTGTGTTTTTTCTTTCTTTCTGTGAAAATAAAAATTTTAAAACAACTTGTTTTGTGTATTTCGGCATTTGTGTATTGTGACTGTAAATTATTCACCTTTTTTCACAGTTCTTTTGTTTTTCTTCTGTGAAAAAATACATAAATTCATAAGGCTAACAAGGGTCTGTTTTTATAGTCCAAGAACAGGACTAGGACTAACTTTTTTTTTTTTTTTTATTTGGAGGGAGTGTTTTTGTGGGGTTTATTTTGGGTTAATTAGTCTATTTAGTGATTTTTGTGTTTGTGTCTTTTATGCTTTTTGTGTTTTTCATTACATTTGTATATTGTCACTGTAAATTATAAACAAATTTTCCCTGTCTGTTTTATTTCTTCCTGTGGAAAAAATAAATAAATAATAAGACAAATGAGGGCCCATTTTTTTTTTTTTTTGTTTAAAAAAAAAAATAAAATAATAATAATAAGTTTTTTTTTTTTTTTTTTAAACAAAAATAATTCAAAAGAGCTTCTGGGACTCCCAGAAACTCTTTATAGCAGCCTAACATACGAAGGGTCTTCAAGAAGTTTCTGCAAATGTATTTTTATATTTAATAGAATTTTAAAAAGTGCATAAACTTTTTAAAGAACCCTCGTACGAAGGTGTCACTGGTGCTATGCCGCTTGTTTAGGTAACACATGTGGTATCATAGCAGGGGAGAACTGGGCTGGGGGGCAGGGGGGCAATTGCCCCCTGGGCTGCTCTGATGCCCCATAAAAAGGCTGCACCGCTTCTGCCTAAGACATGCCTAAAGGTTTCCCAGTGTCACTGGTGCTATGCCGCATGTTTAGGTAACACATGTGGTATCATAGCAGGGGAGGACTGGGCTGGGGGGCAGGGGGGGCAATTGCCCCCTGGGCTGCTCTGATGCCCCATAAAAAGGCTGCACTGCTTCTGCCTAAGACATGCCTAAAGGTTTCCCGGTGAAGAGAAGTAAAAATTCCCTGCCGCTGACCTACTGAGTGTGGGTTGAAGACAAAGACAGAGCACAGGCTAACCTCCATCCCCCCCCCCCCCCCCGATCAGCATGGATGGTGTAAACTGTGTTTGAGCAGAGGCTAGTTCCATGCACCACTGGAGACTCTCCTCCCCCAGACAGCCCCAACTGAGCTGTCCCAGCTCCCCCAGCTGCCCCCTGCTGGCCAGGTCAGGAACCCGGATATGAATGGTGAGTATAGAGTACCTGGGGTGGAGCTTCAGTCTAGAATGGGGGTCAGTAGGAGGCCGGGAAGAGAGAGAGTGGGAGTGGGGCCGAGTTGCTGCACCATGGGCCTCTGGTTTGTACTTGCCCCTTGGGCTGAAAGTTGCCAGTCAGCCCCTGTATCATAGAAACATAGAAAAGTGACGGCAGAAAAAAAGTAGTTCACCGAGTCTGCCCATTTTTTTTTTTTTTTGCTTCTTTTCGTTAACTTTTTTGTCTGAGTATAGATTTACGTTTGTCCCAAGCATGTTTGAAGCCATATTGTGTGCGATCCAGCAACGCTAAGGTATTAAGCCGGCCTAACACATCAAAGGGTACAAATATGAGAAAACTATTGGTGGGGTGTACATGCCCTTTAAGACCGCATTCACATTGATCCAACTTGTCAGGCGACTTGTCAGCCTGACAAGTCGCGGTCCGTCACGCTCCCATTGTGCGGTACAGGAGCCGTTCTAATAGGAGTGACACAAGTCGCTCCAACTTAGAAAAAGGGTCCTGTACTATTTCGGGGCGACCTGGAGGCGACTTCATTTTATGAAGTCCGTGCAAGTCGTGCCGAAGTCGTGCTGCACGCAACTTCACAGGTCGCCCCCAAAGTCGGAGCGACGTAATGTGAACGGAGCCTTAATGGCATTAGTTTAAATAAGACTTTGGAGCTGACTGCGATATGCAGCATAAATGCAGATTTAGGAAAAGATAACGGTCATGTGTCATTCAGGGACAATTCTTAGGACTATTTATTTTCCTGTTCTCTCACTTCCCTTCTTTATTTCACATCCTGACCAGTCTCCACTTTCCCTTCCAATCTTTTTTCTGCATCTTGAGTAAATTTTCTTCATCTCAGGATATGCCACTACATGGAGGTGATGTAACGGCCACCAAACCTTTTCCTACAGCTGAAACATTTTGTTCTCCAGTCATTTTTTTTGAGTGTCGGCCAAACAGCTAAACTCCAGTTGAAATACAGATATGAGTTCAGTCTCAGGTTAATTATTATTCTGTTCAGCCACTTCTATAATTCGCACTTCCCTGCTACCTTGCAAACTAGGAAAGTGACAACACTTTCTCTATGACAGATAAAGCTGAATTACGGCTAAATACACAGATGGAAAGCGTATAAGGATCAGTGTTGGGGGTAACTAGTTACAAAGTAACTGATTACAGTAACTACATTACTTTTTTTGGTAACGAAGTAATGTAACTAGTTACAATACTAATATTGGTAACTACACTACTTTACTAGGCTATAGGAAGTAACTACACTACTTTACTAGGCTATAGGAACGCGCTTTCTTGCGTTACCCAAGCTGTGCAATACAATTGTTATTTGGAAGAATAGAGAGGGATGAAGTTTATGACTTTTTGTTGCACTTTATGTTTTATTCTGTTTTTTTAGGTTTTGTTCTCATGTTTCCCAAAGCCTGTGTTTATACAATAAACTCTATGCAGAAAGAGTGTCATGTATCTTCTTCTACACGGTCAATTAAGAAAGAGGAAAGTAAAGTAATAAGTAGTGAAGTTACTTTTCAAATGCAGTAACTAGTAAAGTAATCTCATTACAACTTACATAAGTAACTAGTAACTAGTTACATTTTTGAGTAACTACCCCAACAGTGATAAGGATGCTGTTTTATCTGCTAAAAGATGTGCATGTCTGTCCATCCAGTTCTAAGATTTACAGGGCTCTGCCACATAGCAGGAGAACTGATATTTCTATGCCTGTCACGGGACAGTAAAAGGAATAGTGGAAGACTGATGTGCTCTGCTCTCTGTCATGCTGCTGTCTTCTTCTGTTAGCATGTTCTTTGTTAGCGTATGAGCACTGCAGCACAGTTGATTGGCTCCTTGTGCTGCTTCTTTCTCTTTTAATCGGAGCTCTGCTATGCAGAGTATTGCAAGAGGATGATACTAGGTCTAATTCAAATACTGATTGCATTAAAAAAATAATATCCAGATGCATTATTGAATACAGAGTTTGCTTTTTAGAGGTTCCTTGACACAGGCACTGGATGCACCCAAATTATTTACTGTTACATGTAATTATAAGGGTCCTGTCACACGGTCCGCCTCCATCGGCGGACTCCGTGCTGCTCAGTGGGGATCGATCCGTCGATCCCCGCTGAGCAGGCGGATGACAGCTCCCTCTCCGCTCTGTGTGCGGAGAGGGAGCTGTCAGATCCCCGCTGTTCTCTATGGGGGGAATCAAGTGAGAATGGACCGTCTGTTCATTCCCCTCCGATCCGATCTGCCAGACGGATCGAAAATAGGGTTTCCATCCGTCCGGATTTCAAGGATAGGATCGGAATCGGATAGCAGCGGGTGTCAGTGGACATGTCACCACTGACATCCGCTGCCCCATAGGGATGCATGGAGGATCTGATCAGACCCACCTAAAAAAACCTGACAGGCGGATCTGATCGGATCGTTCGTGTGAAAGGACCCTATCTCTTTCACTGCCAGAGTGGGTTATGTGATTTTTTTGCACAAATGTTTAAAGGAAAATCATCATCCTGAAGATAAGTAAAACCCCAAACATATTATTCATATATATATATATATATATAATTCAATAAATAAATTATTTATATATATATATATATATATATATATATATATATATATATATATAAATAATTTATTTATTGAATTATTTAATTTATTGTATTTAATTTAATTTATTTATTATTACAGACACCCTGTAAAATAAAAAAAAAATGGTAGTAGTTCAAATTATGCTATTTGTTTGCACACCTTTTAGAAAAATGTATCTTCCTGAAGATTAGTAAAATCTAAACATTATATATATATATATATATATATATATATATATATATATATATATATATATATATATATATATATATATATATATATATATATATATATATATATAATATTATAATCAATATCTATATATATATATATTTATTTATTATTTTTTATTTTCTGAAAACAGACACCCTGTAGAATAGAATGGTGGTATTTAATATATATATTTTTTTATGTCACATGACATTTGTGCCACAGCTTATCAAATGCAAAATTTCATTAGAAATACAATAAAGTTTATTTTAGGGCAAACAAATGCAATATATTACCTACTTTTTTTTGGTAAAACTATAAAAAGATGAGGTTGCACCAAGTGAATAGATACCCAACATGTCAAGCTTTAATTTTCCACATGCCAGCAAACTTTGGTACTCTATATTTTACATCGGTGATGCTTTAAAAGAGGTGCAGTAATGTTTTTGTGTATGCATAAATGAGGGAAAGCTACATTTTTTTTTTTTTTTTTTTTGGGGGGGGGGGGGGAGTTTTAAGTGGTTTGGTGTAACTTTATTTTTTTTTTTTTTTTTTTTAACTCTCACTAAACCTTTATTTATATCACATAGTGGACAAAGAGTCCCACATGTAATATAATATTTTTAGGACAAGTTCTCTTTAATGAAAAATCAGGAGTCTTTTAGACTCCTGATATCTCACCTGCCTTCCATGGAAGCCAACTGAAGCGTTACACTGCTTGTATATGAAGCAAAAACAAGCAGTGTAAATACCTGAATAAACCCTGATGTCATCCTTAAGCAATTCCTGTACAGCAGGGCTGGAGTGAAGGAGGAAGAAGCAGCACAGGCTGCCAATCAATTTATGTGCTGACAAGACACATGCTGCCAGGAGGAGAGAGCAGAGCGGCAGAGAAATAAGCTCATCACGGTGCTGCTTCTCTATTCATTATGTAGTCACAGGCTGGGGGTGGGTTCAGGATGACCCAGGCTTAGAGAAAGTGGGTTGAGTGATGCTGGCCATTAGACTGAGGACATCTAGTGGCATAAAAAAGTACTGCAGGGGAAATCTTAGGATTGAAGATTAATATTGCAGCAAAAGCTGTTTTTGTAACTTCATCTTTTATTGGGCTATTCATTTTTATTCTGGTATTTTTGGATGGAGTTCTGCTATAACATTTGGAATACATTTATATCTGGACAATTCATTTCTAGTGTGGGGGCTCAATCTTAGATCCATTAATTTTATAATAGACATTCCACAAGTCCACAACAAAATTACTAAGGAAAGATGAAGTCACAATGCAACTTTGATCCAATCACCCGATAAAGGGAGCTGGGTGTGAAAAATGTGCAGAAAATGCTCAAATGTGATGTGAGACATTAGAGAGAAGAATGTAAAAGTTCAGGTAGAACACGCTGGGGATTCCTGTCATGGTTTTCTGGGTATTTTGCTGTTAATAATTCACGATTCTTCCTGGTACACAAGGCATGACAAAGGCAAATTCCTCTGAGAGCTTCAAATATGGGAGCTGCACTTGTCATCCGCGTACATAGAGAGACATTCCTATCCTGCCCATCCCCGTCCAAACCCAAATCTATATCTACAGATCGCTGTGTTATCACTGACACCATAATGTGAGATAGATAGATAGATAGATAGATAGATAGATAGATAGATAGATAGATAGATAGATAGATAGATAGATAGATAGATAGATAGATAGATAGATAGATAGATAGATAGATAGATAGATAGATAGATAGATAGATATTACAGGCAGATCTATTATAAAAGATAGATGATATTGGATGGATGGATAAATAGAGAAGCAGAGTGACAGATTAATAGATAATATAGGATCAGGGCTTTTTCCCCACAGAATGGGTGCAGGAACTCCCCCTTCTGAGTCCCCCCTTGTCTCCACCCTCTACCCTCCTCTGAGCACCGTCCCTTGTCTCCACCCTCTACCCTCCTCTGAGCACCGTCCCTTGTCTCCACCCTCTACCCTCCTCTGAGCACCGTCCCTTGTCTCCGCCCTCTACCCTCCTCTGAGCACCGTCCCTTGTCTCCGCCCTCTACCCTCCTCTGAGCACCGTCCCTTGTCTCCGCCCTCTACCCTCCTCTGAGCACCGTCCCTTGTCTCCGCCCTCTACCCTCCTCTGAGCACCGTCCCTTGTCTCTGCCCTCTACCCTCCTCTGAGCACCGTCCCTTGGTTCCACTCTCTACCCACCTCCCAGTACTCCCCCAAGTATCATTTTGTGGTGCTAAATAATTTGTATGGCATTTGTTCTTGTCTGATAACAAGAAAAGCAGTAAAATATATCCCCTGGAGCCAGCAAACAAATAGACCCCACCCCAACAACAATAGTTCCCCCACACAACAATGGACCCCATGGCAGCAACAATAGTTCCCTCACACAACAATGGACCCCATGGCAGCAACAATAGTCCCCCCACACAACAATACACCCCCCACACAGCAAAAATGGACCACTCACAACAAAACACCATGCCCAGCAACAAAAGATCCACCCCAGCAATATTAGATCTCCCCCCCAGCAGCAACAACAGACCTCCCAGTAGCCAGCATCAATAGACCCTCCAGTAGCCAGCAACAATAAACCTCTTCATCAACAATAGATCCCTACCGGGAACATAATACCCCCCAGCAGCAGCAATAGACCCTCACACAAAAACAGATTCTCACCATTGACAATAGATCCCCCAGCAGACAGCATCAACAGACCCTCCAGCATTACCCCTTGCTGTCACATACATTTAATGCTGAAGGTGCGGAACAGCGTTCCCCCACGTTCCTGCTGAAAAAAAGCCATAGACAGACAGTACAACCACCTTTAGATCTACCAACAACTATGTAGTGCAAGGACCTACCTGATTGGGTACAGATTGATTGTATAGTTCAGGTGAGCACTCATAGTACATCATTTTGATAGATAGAAGAAAAAGTGAGGAAGATCTAATTTTAGGTGGGTAAGGTATGAGGGTGGTTACATTTCCTGCCATTATTCTTTTTTTTTTGTTGCCTGTGTCCCAGTGATGAGATTTCCCTTTACTTCCTTTCTCAGAGACACAACAGGAAGTTGTGTAAATCTTTAAAAAGGAGAAGAACTCATCAAACCTTCTGACTTTCTGCAAAGTTACAATGTTGCAGTCTGATCACTGGGGGAGGGGAGACTGAGGAAATTCTTCCTCCTGCCTGCAGCCAATGACATCATCTCAGCCTAGGCAAAGTAACTGAGTTGGAGCTCAAGGAGGGCTCTTTAATGAGAGAAGGTGGAGCTTTATGGACACATTTCAGACACATTTCATACATGAAGCCTCCAATGACAAAGCTAATGTTACTGTACCCTACGTCTCTCAATGCGGCAATTCTGAGTTTAAGAATGACCATTGTCTCCTACCTATTCAAATACTAAACAGCTAACAATCCCACACACAAAGGATGCAAATTCTATGCAAATACTATACAAATATCCAACAAAAGTGCAGCTAAGGACCGTTGTGAGATCTATTCACAGGGGAGAGGAGAGAAGTAACTAGAAAACTTTAGGATAGTTCTTACTATAGAGTAGACATAGACCGACTGGTTCTGGGAAGATCAAACACAAGAGGATTATAGTACTTACCTTTTCCTGGAGTCCATTGAGGGACACACAGATTCAGGTACAGTTGGGTTATACTGTTACCCAAACGAGGATCGGACACTAGCAAAAAAATGACTGTTCCCGAGTCCTTCAGCAGATGAGGAAGAAAACAGAATTTTTGTACTTACTGTAAAAGCCTTCTTGTGGAATCCTTTGGGGTTTACAGTTACAGTCATTTTTGGCTAGTGTCCAATCCTCCTGTAGGTGGCAGTATAACCCGAATGTGCCTGAATTCCTGTGTCATACAATAGACTCCAGGAAAAGGATTTTATGGTAAATACACAGATCTCATTTTCCATTTGCCCACTGAGGGACACAAGAATTCAGATACAGTTGCTTTTTTGTTATGCCATCCTCCTGTCGGGGGCAGTATAACCCAACTGTATCTGAATTTCTTTGTCCCTGAAGGACTTTATGGTAAGCACAAAAATCCTGTTCTCTTTCTCGTTTGCTAAGGGACACAAGAATCCAGATACAGTCCTTCTTTACTAGTGTCCACCTATCCAGTGGGTGGCAGAGAACACAAATAATGTCAGAACATCCCACATGCAATTCTACATGCATCCAGTTTAGCCCTTTATTAAAATACATAGTAAAGACGACGTACATCAGACACAGCACACTATGCTAATCCATATGGGGACAAACTTTTAGGAAATTCATACTGAGACAGGCCCTCATATACATGAGCCATGGAGACATGATACCAAGACCGGTCCCAATATACATGGGCCACGGAGATATGATTAACGTGACAGGTCCTCATATACATGAGCCATGGAGACATGATACAGAGACAGGTCCTCATGTACATGAGCCATGAAGATATGATACTGAGACAGGTCCTCTTCTACATAAGCCATGGAGACATGATAACGAGACAGGTCCTCACATATCAACCATGGAGACAAGATACCAAGACAGGTCCTCATGTACATGAGCCATGGAGATATAATAACAAGACAGGTCCTCATCTATATTAGCCACAGAGATATGATAACGTGACAGGTCCTCATATACACAAGCCATGGACATATAATAACGAGGCGGGTCCTCATATATAAACCCCGGAGACATGATACAGGTCCTCATGTACATGAGCCATGGAGATATGATAACGAGACAGGTCCTTATATACATGAGCCATGGAGATATGATACAGAGACAGGTCCTTATATACATTAGCCACAGAGATGTGATAATGTGACAGGTCCTCATATACACAATCCATGGAGATATGATAACGAGACAGGTCCTCATATACATGAGCCATGGTGACATGATACCGAGACAGATCCTCATATACATGAGCCATGGTGACATGATAACGAGACAGGTCCTCATATACATGAGCCATGGTGACATGATACCGAGACAGATCCTCATATACATGAGCCATGGTGACATGATCATCATATATAAGCCCCAGAGACATGATACAGAGACAGGTCCTCATATACATGAGCCATGGTGACATGATACCGAGACAGGTCCTCATATATAAGCCCCAGAGACATGATACAGAGACAGGTCCTCATATACATGAGCCATGGTGACATGATACCGAGACAGGTCCTCATATACATGAGCCATGGTGACATGATACCGAGACAGATCCTCATATACATGAGCCATGGTGACATGATACCGAGACAGGTCCTCATATACATGAGCCATGGTGACATGATACCCAGACAGGTCCTCATGTACATGAGCCATGGAGATATGATACTGAGACAGGTCTTCTTCTACATGAGTCATGGTGACGTGATACCGAGACAGGTCCTCATATACATGAGTCATGGTGACATGATACCGAGACAGGTCCTCATATACATGAGCCATGGTGACATGATACCGAGACAGGTCCTCATATACATGAGTTGTGGTGACATGATACCGAGACAGGTCCTCATATACATGAGCCATGGAGATATGATACCGAGACAGGTCCTCATATACATGAGTCATGGTGACATGATACCGAGACAGGTCCCTATATACATGAGCCATGGTGACATGATACCGAGACAGGTCCTCATATACATGAGCCATGGTGACATGATACCGAGACAGGTCCTCATATACATGAGCCATGGAGACATGATACCGAGACAGGTCCTCATATACATGAGCCATGGAGACATGATACCGAGACAGGTCCCTATATACATGAGCCATGGAGATATGATACCGAGACAGGTCCCTATATACATGAGTCATGGAGACATGATACCGAGACAGGTCCTCATATACATGAGCCATGGAGATATGATACCGAGACAGGTCCTCATATACATGAGCCATGGTGACATGATACCGAGACAGGTCCTCATATACATGAGCCATGGTGACATGATACCGAGACAGGTCCTCATATACATGAGACATGGTGATATGATACCGAGACAGGTCCTCATATACATGAGTCATGGTGACATGATACCGAGACAGGTCCCTATATACATGAGCCATGGTGACATGATACCGAGACAGGTCCTCATATACATGAGCCATGGTGACATGATACCGAGACAGGTCCTCATATACATGAGCCATGGAGACATGATACCGAGACAGGTCCTCATATACATGAGCCATGGAGACATGATACCGAGACAGGTCCCTATATACATGAGCTATGGAGATATGATACCGAGACAGGTCCCTATATACATGAGTCATGGAGACATGATACAGAGACAGGTCCTCATATACATGAGCCATGGAGATATGATACCGAGACAGGTCCTCATATACATGAGCCATGGTGACATGATACCGAGACAGGTCCTCATATACATGAGCCATGGTGACATGATACCGAGACAGGTCCTCATATACATGAGACATGGTGATATGATACCGAGACAGGTCCTCATATACATGAGTCATGGTGACATGATACCGAGACAGGTCCTCATATACATGAGTCATGGTGACATGATACCGAGACAGGTCCCTATATACATGAGCCATGGTGACATGATACCGAGACAGGTCCTCATATACATGAGCCATGGTGACATGATACCGAGACAGGTCCTCATATACATGAGCCATGGAGACATGATACCGAGACAGGTCCCTATATACATGAGCCATGGAGATATGATACCGAGACAGGTCCCTATATACATGAGTCATGGTGACGTGATACCGAGACAGGTCCTCATATACATGAGCCATGGTGACACGATATGGAGACAGGTCCCTATATACATGAGCCATGGTGACGTGATACAGAGACAGGTCCTCATATACATGAGCCATGGTGACACGATATGGAGACAGGTCCCTATATACATGAGCCATGGAGATATGATACCGAGACAGGTCCCTATATACATGAGCCACGGTGACACACTCGCTGATGCCGTGCAGTGGACTGCCTGGTTTACGGCCATAGCTACAGACTTGCTGAGAGAGACGTATTGTTAGCTGCTTACTTTCTTGCAAGTGTGATCTGCATTTTCTTAATAAGCTTGTTTCTGCTTATGACAATATGGATTTTCCCCTTGTTTTCTGCATACATTACGAGCTGGTCTATATGGGGAGAATCACTACCCCTGATCTACCAGATGATCGCCTGGAGTTTTCTTAGAGGCACAGCTATTATTTCTTACAGGTGAGCGCGCATTTTAGCCAGACACATTGGTGGAAGATTGCCGTGGGTAAATTCACATCACTTTGGTGCACTATTTTTTCACCGGTTTTAGTCACTTCACAGATATATTTTCGTTATATTAATTTGATTATTTTTTTTTGTTTTTGTGGATTCTTATGATGGATTGCATCATCTACATTTTCGTGGACATCAGGGCAATTGAATACTAACGGGTTCAATTATTATTTCCTATTTGTATACTCATTTATTTCCCATAAGTGATTGTATTTATTCCACTCTATTTCACACCTGAATAGCGCACCACCTTATTTATGCCTATGATACCGATAAGACATCATACAGCAGGACACTCCCAGGAGAAAAATCCCTTTCTGATTGTTTCCTGTATTTATATAAATAGAAAAAAAAATATTCTCTCCCTATTCAGATGAGACATTCAGTCAGATGGGTCATCAAAATCTAGAAATTCATTCAGGGAGGTCTGGCGCTACCAGTATTTCTTAGTCAGGTGGTATATGCTCGTAGATGGTTGATTAGGGATGATGGAGATGCGGCCAATGTTCTGGAGGCGGCATTAGTGGGTTCTTATGAGGGATTGCATCATCTACTTTTTCGGGGACATCAGGGCAATCGAATACTAATGGGTTCCATGAAGGTCACAATTAAATCGTGGGACAGGGTACGGCACATTATGCAACCGGAGGGTAGTGGGCATTCCCCTGCCATGCCACTTTGGTTCAATCACAACCTACCCAAACTTCGCTACTATACTGGACCTGGGTGTCTGGGCAGAGAAAGGAATTCGACAGCTGAAAGATATTGTGGGAGGAGAGCAGTCGCTTACCTTTGACGAAATACAGTCCAAATTCCACCTACATGACTCGTACTTCTTCCGTTACCTACAGCTGCGACACGCCTTTCTTTCCCAATTTGGTTGCACTTTGTTGCAAATCCAATCCTCTGATTTGGAGCAGTTGTTGGCTTCAGAACATTTACCTAAAGCGCTGTCTACAGCAGTGGCGGCTGGTCCTACAGGGCACAGGGTTGCCGCCCCCCCATCCACGTGTCCGGCCCCCTAATCTACATGCGGGGCCCAGACGCATGGAGTTCAATGGGGCTTTTTTTTTTTTTTTTAGCCATGTGATTAGAGCCAGAGGCTCTCACAGGCTAAAAAAGGGTGGGCTCGGGGCGCAGAGCAGTGCGCCACGAGCCCACCCAGTTCTTCCCTTCCCTCCTTCCATCCTTCTCCTTTCCTTTTTCTACCTCCCTCTCTTCCTTCCTTACTCTCGGCTTCCCTTCCTTCCCTCCTTCCCTTAACTATTCTTCCCTGCCTCCCTCCTTCTATTTCGTCCTCTTTTCCTGTACTCACTGAAAAAGTGGAAGTACAATGTGTAGGATAAGGGGGGGGGGGGGTACATAAGTGGAATATAATATTTGGGTGTGAGTGGTGGCCATTTTGTAAACTGAGCCTATACACAGGATGGATGGTGGATATGGGCAATCTGTGTGGCTCATATAATATTGAGGAGAGGCTCTCGCAGTACGTGTGAGGTGGATGGGTGGCCAGCAGAGCATTAAACTTTTAAGTGTTAGCAAATCCACAACAGTAATATCAGTCTGTATAAGCAGTAAAGCATGCTTGTACTGTGGAACCTAAGGGGTTAATCCTCTGCATTGTGTAAAAAGGCTGTTTGATCCTGTCTTCTCTGATTCTCCTCTTCTTCCACTGTCCCCAATCCATCCCCTGACAGAACAGTGCCCATGGAGTCCCTCGGCACACGCTCAGTTTGGTGTGTATTGCTAGAAAGTTTTTTTTTTTCTTCTTGGGAAGGTGCATGTGATCAGCACAGGGCCAATCAGTAATAAAATGCTCACAAGGCCTGTCCAAGGAGAAAAGTGAACAACCCAAGCGCTTCAGGGCAACCCAACTTCTAATCCATAATGCTGCTACTTAAAAAATGTAATACATGAAAACGGTAAACAAACAATATGTAAAAACATATAAATGTAACCAGTAGCGCTACTGGTTACATTTATATGTTTTTACATATTGTTTGTTTTCCGTTTTCATACAGGGCCAATCAGCACTGTCCTGACAGAGGGTCAGGCGTCCTGCAGCCTCATAGGACATTTATGGCTCTTTTCCACTCTTTTTCTTTACCGGCTCGGCTCTACTCGGCCCTGCTTGGCCCGGTTTGCTTTTCCACTGCTGGTACCGCATGGTATAGCGTCGGAACGGTTCGGTACGGTACGGTATAGGTTTGCTTTTCCACTAAAGTAGTACTAAAGTTAAGTGGGTGGGATAACAACGGGGTGGGTGGGATTCTCTGACCAATCAGTGGCTAGTAGAGACTGCATGCAAAGGATTGTGGGATATGGTACCAGTTTGGTACCTGTTGGAACCACAATCGAGTTCCATGCAGTGGAGAAGCGCCATTTGAGGAGAATAAAAACTCCTCCTACAAGCTTTAACCAGACACTGATAGAAGTCACAAGACTGCTATATACTGCTGATGAGAAAAGGTATTTAGTGGTTTATATTTGCTAAAATAATTACATTTCCATGTTCTGTGTACTGTGGGAGAGCAGATATAGTGACTGCAGGCTCCTGGGGAGACCAGATATAGTGACTGCAGGCTCCTGGGTTTAGTAACACTTTAAAGTATAAGGTGAGACAGCGCAGGAACAATAATAATCAATGTAAGAGGGTGAGGAGGGCCCTGTGTGAGAGATTACAATCTGACAGATGATTATCAGGCCACAGACACCCCAATAAACACTGATAGGGCTGCAGTCTCTCACACACAGGGCCCTCCTCACCCCTTTGTATTGCATTGTATTGTACCTGTGCTGTCTCCTGGTATATTGTAAGGCACTGCACAAACTGCAGCCACTATATCAAACATGAATAATAATAATATAACATAATAATAATAATAACTCTCCTAGGATAGATTTGTGTTGTATGTGGAGTGTGGAGGTAATGACAGCCAATGAGAAGAAAACCCACCGAATAGTCTATGAAAAAAAGAACAAATTGTCTGTGGAGAAATTATCACCAAAGAAGAGATAAGAGAAAATCTCCCCCATCCTGAGGGGACAGAATAATATTCATCATTTCCAAACCTGGACCTGCTGGGGAGTGAGAGCCAACATCTCTGAGGAGAGGTAACCAGGGAAATGACCTCTGAGGGGAGGTAACCAAGGAAACAACTTCTGAGGGGAGTTAACCGGGGAAATGATCTCTGAGGACAGGTAACCAAGGAAACGACCTCTGAGGGGAGGTAACCAGGGAAATTACCTCTGAGGGGAGGTAACCAGGGAAATGACCTCTGAGGGGAGGTAACCAGGGAAATGACCTCTGAGGGGAGGTAACCAGGGAAACGACCTCTGAGGAGAGGTAACCAGGGAAATGACCTCTTAGGAGAAGTAACCAAGGAAACAACCTCTGAGGAGAGGTAACCAGGGAAATGACCTCTGAGGGGAGGTAACCAAGGAAATTACCTCTGAGGAGAAGTAACCAAGAAAACGACCTCTGAGGGGAGGTAACCAGGGGAAACTACTTCTGATGAGAGGTAACTAAGGAAATTACTTTTAAGGGGAGGCAACGAGGGAAATGATCTCTGATGAGAGGTAACCAGGGAAACAAATTCTGAGGGGAGGTAACCAGGAAAATTACCTCTGAGGAAAGGTAACTAAGGAAATGATCATTGAGGGGAGGTAACCAGGGAAATGACCTCTGAGGAGAGGTAACCAGGGAAATGACCTCTGAGGGGGAGGTAACCAGGGAAATGACCTCTGAGGGGAGGCTAAGAGCTTGCTATGGGGGGCACCCGAGCCGAGCTGCAGCTCCGTGTATTCATTCAGACACGGAGCTGAGGTTCTGCCCCACCCCCTCTCTCTCTTCTTATTGGCTAACTGACTTTGATTGACAGCTGCAGGAGCAAATGGCACCGCTGCTGTGTCTCAGCCAATCAGAAGAGAGAATCTCAGATGGCTAAGGGACTTGTGAACATCACTGGATAGAGTTGGGGCTCGGGTAAGTATTAGGGGAGGCTGCTACACACAGAAGGCTTTTTTATCTTAATGCATAGACTACAATAAGATAAAACACCTTCTGACTTTTCAACCCCTTTAACGATAAGTTAGGTAAAAGTGCTTTTTAGGGGCACCCTGGGCAAAAATTACCATTTAACCCTTGCAGTAGACATGTGCAGTTCACTTTCGTTCCGAATAAATATTCGGACAAATTTTTCATTATACGGAGATTCGGATATGTTTCGAATATCCGAATTACAGTATAAACAAAGTTTACTGAATGCTCTGAAAAACTAAACAAAATTTGTCCGAATTTTCGATATTCAAATTGAAATTTGAATCGAATTTTACATCGAATTCCAACTGTAAAAATATCTCTGAAATCAAAGACTGTGCGTGCTATTGGAGAACCATTTCCAAATAATGCGGTTTTTCTGTTTTTATTAACCACTTGCCGACCGCCGCACGACTATCTACGGCGGCGGTCAGCCCCTCACAGGCAAAGTGACGTAGGTCTACGTCGCTCGCCTGTGAGGGTTTAGGGAGCGAGCGCGCGCCGCCGGAGGCGCGCTCCCGCTCCCGCGTGGTCACGGACCCCCCCGCGCGTGTGACCGGCGGACCCGATCGCCGCCGGCCACTCTGCGATCGGCGGGGGAGAGGGAGAAAGTCAGGCAGCTTGTGTAAACAAGCTGCCTGTCATTCTCCCCTCTGTATGAGAGATGATCACATGGATCTACTATGTAGATCCATTGATCACTCTGCATACAGTTGAAGCCACAGCCAATCACAGTTAGAATCACGCCCCTAGGGACACACACAGCCCCTCCCTCTCAAATAAAGTTAACCCCTTCACTACCAGTGTATTTTTACAGTAACAGTGCATATGTATAGCACTGATTACTGTAGAAATGTCACTGGTAACCCCAAAAGTGTCAAAAATGTCAGTCAAGGGTCCGATCTGTCCGCCGCAATGTCGCAGTACCGCAAAAAAAATCGCAGATCGCCGCCATTACGCGTTAAAAAAAAAAACAACAAAAATGACAAAAATCTTTCCCTTTGTTAGTAAACGCAATAACTTTTGCGCAAACCAATCAAAATACGCTTTTTGCGATTTTTTTTACCAAACATAGGTAGCATAAAACAAATTGGCCGAAAATATTAAAAAATTTTGATTTTTACATTTTTTTGGGGGGGAATTTCATATAAAAAAAAGGGAAAAATATTGCTATTTTTGCAAAATTGACGCTCTTTTTTTGTTTATAGCGCGTGATCAAAAAATCGCACAGGTGATCAAATACCGCCAAAAGAAAGCTCAGTTTGTGGGAAAAAAAGGACGCCAAATTCGTTTAGGTACAGCGTCGCACGACCGCGCAATTGTCCGTTAAAGTCACGCAGTGCCGAATCGCAAAATAGCCTCTGGTCGTTTAGCAGCCAAATCCTCCGGGGCTTAAGTGGTTAAGCCAAAGATGATGTAACCGCTTCCAGACCGCCCACAACATATATACTGCGGCAGGGCGGCACGGCTGCGCAAAATCCTGTATAGGTACGTGACTTTGTAAAGGGGTTCTCGGGGGTACCACCGAAGAGCGGCTCCCGCTGTGATCAGATACAGCCGGAGCCAATCAGCGGGTCCTGCTGTGATCAGATACAGCAGGAGCCAATCAGCGGGTCCCGCTGTGATCAGATACAGCGGGAGCCAATCAGCGGGTCCCGCTGTGATCAGATACAGCGGGAGCCAATCAGCGGGTCCCGCTGTGATCAGATACAGCGGGAGCCAATCAGCGGTTCCCGCTGTGATCAGATACAGCAGGAGCCAATCAGTGGGTCCCACTGTGATCAGATACAGCAGGAGCCAATCAGCGGGTCCCGCTGTGATCAGATACAGCAGGAGCCAATCAGCGGGTCCCACTGTAATCAGATACAGTGGGAGCCAATCAGCGGGTCCCGCTGTGATCAGATACAGCAGGAGCCAATCAGCGGGTCCCACTGTGATCAGATACAGCAGGAGCCAATCAGCGGGTCCCACTGTGATCAGATACAGCAGGAGCCAATCAGCGGGTCCCACTGTGATCAGATACAGCGGGAGCCAATCAGCGGGTCCCACTGTAATCAGATACAGTGGGAGCCAATCAGCGGGTCCCGCTGTGATCAGATACAGCAGGAGCCAATCAGTGGGTCCCACTGTGATCAGATACAGCAGGAGCCAATCAGCGGGTCCCACTGTGATCAGATACAGCGGGAGCCAATCAGCGGGTCCCACTGTAATCAGATACAGTGGGAGCCAATCAGCTGGTCCCGCTGTGATCAGATACAGCAGGAGCCAATCAGTGGGTCCCACTGTGATCAGATACAGCAGGAGCCAATCAGTGGGTCCCACTGTGATCAGATACAGCAGGAGCCAATCAGCGGGTCCCGCTGTGATCAGATACAGCGGGAGCCAATCAGCGGGTCCCGCTGTGATCAGATACAGCGGGAGCCAATCAGCGGGTCCCACTGTGATCAGATACAGCAGGAGCCAATCAGCGAGTCCCGTGGCCGCAATGGCCACCAGCCACCCGCGATCATGCAGGGAAATGACAGAAAACAAGACAGACGACTGTTCTGTCACAGAGGCAGAGAGATATCTTGTGTTTTTGCTAAGCTGAAACACAGATCTCTCTTTTCCTCTAAGCACATCCATCCCCCACACAGTTAGAAAGCACTCCCTAGGAGCACACTTAACCCCTTGATCACCCCTAGTGTTAACCCCTTCCCTGCCAGTGTCATTTATACAGTAACAGTGCATTTGTTTTAGCACTGAACACTGTATTGGTGTCATTGGTCCTCAGAGTGTCACATATGCCTCGTTTCCACTGAGCGGATCGGTTTGGATCGGGTCGGTTCGTTACGGTACGCTATTTTGAGTGTTTCCATTATGAAAGTGGCCAATACAACCGAGCCAAACCGCACCATTCCTGGTCCTCCTTCAGATGTATGGCCATAGGAAATGGTACAGTACGGTTAGGGTGGAGCTACTGGCGTCACACGATACATTCCACTGATTGGCGGACAGGAAAACATCAATGCTCTCGTCAAACGAAAAGCTCGGTCCAGATAATAGTCCAGACTTGCAGTGGAAACGCTCACCTGAATAGGCCGGACCATTATAACCGTTCCAAACTGTACTGACCCGAACCGTTCCGCTCAGTGGAAACGAGGCAATAGAGGTTGATTTACTAAAGGCAAAGAGACTACTGTGCACTCTGCTAGAGCAGTTGCTCCAGAGCTTAGTAAATGAGCAGAAGCTCTGCTGACTTCCATCATCCAATCATGTGCAAGCAAAAATGCTATTTTTTTTATTTTCCTTGCATGTGATTGGGTATTCTTTGCAAAGTGAACCTTCATCTCATTTACTAAGCTCTGGAGCAATCGCACTTGCAGAGTGTAACTGCACTTTGCAAGGTGCACAGTCTAATTGCCTTTAGTAAATCAACCCCTCAGATCTGTCCGCCGCAATGTCGCAGTCCCACTAAAAATCGCTGATCGCCGCCATTACTGGTAAAAACAATGAAAAAATAAATAAAAAGTCCATAAATCTATCCCATAGTTTGTAGACGCGATAGGTTTTGCGCAAACCAATCAAAATACACCTATTAGGATATGTAGCAGAATACATAATGAAAAAAAATTGATTTTTTAAAAAATTTGATTTTTTATTTATTAAATAAAATTAAATAAAATATTATTTATTTTAATTTATTGGGAATGTTTTATATCAGAAAGTAAAAAAATATTGTTTTTTTTTTCTTTTTCAAAATTGTCTGTCTTTTTTTATTCATAGCTCAAAAACCAAAAACCGCAGGTTTGATGAAATGCCACCAAAATAAAGCTTTATTTGTGGGGGTAAAAGGACATCAATTTTATTTTGCGAATTTGATTTGAAAAACTTGATTTTTTAATTTTTTTACTGAGAATGTTTTATAGCAGAAAGTAAAAAATATTGTTTTTTTTTTTTTTCTCAAAATTGTCGCTCTTTTTTTGTTTATAGTGCAAAAGATAAAAACCGCAGAGGTGATCAAGTACCACAAAAATAAAGCTCTATTTGTGGGGAAAAAAAGGACATCAATTTTTTTTTGCGACTGCACAACTGTCAGTTAAAGCAACGCAGTGCCGTATCGCAAACAATGGCCTGGTCATTAAGGGAGTAAAACCTTCCGCCTCACAGGTCGCCGTAGAAACATAGAATGTGTCGGCAGATAAGAACCATTTGGCCCATCTAGTCTGCCCAATATAAAGGTCGCCTTCCATAGGGAAGCTCCGGACCCGTTCTAATAGGAGCGACACAAGAAAAAGGGTCCGGAGCTTCTTTGGGGCGACCCGGCGTGACCGTCATAGACTTCAATGTTATGAAGTCCGTGCCGTCGCCCCCCCAAGTCGGATCGCCCCTGTGTGAACGGGGCCTAAATCTGAAATTTTTAATTGAACCGATTAAAAATTGATCGATTCTAGCATTTTGAAAAAAAAATTGGTAAATTCAAAGAAGATTCTAAAAAGACATAAAACGAATTCTGAATACAAATCCCGAATATGAATTGTACAAATCAACCAAATTTAACAAAACTAAATAACTAGATTAACCAGTTCTGGACCGGAAGGATTTGCCCCCTTAATGGCCAGGCCATTTTTTGCATTTCGGCACTGCGTTATTTTAATGGAAAATTGCACGATCTTGCGACACTGTACCCAAATAAAATGTATGTCATTTTTTTCCCACAAATAGAGCTTTCTTTTGGTGGTATTTGATCACCTCTGCGATTTTTATTTTTTGCGCAATAAACAAAAAAAGAGCGATAGTTCTGATAAAAAAGAACAATATTTCTCACATTCTGCTATATAACATTCACAAAAAAAAAAATTAAAATTTTTCATCCTTTTAGGATTTGTATTTGTATTCTGCTACATATTTTTGGTTAAAAAAAAAAATCGCAATAAACGTATTTTGATTGGTTTGCGCAAAAGTTATCGCGTCTACAAACTAGGGGAAAGATTTATGTCATTTTTATTTATTTATTTATTTTTACTAGTAATGGCGGCGATCTGCAATTTTTTGCGGCACATTGAGGCGGACAGATCGGACCCCTAACTGACATTTCTGACACTTTTGGGGGGGACCAGTGACATTACTACAGTAATCAGTGCTAAAAATATGCACTGTCACTGTTATAATGACACTGGCAGGGAAGGGGTTGACCTAGGGGTGATCAAAGGGTTAAACGTGAGCCTAGGGGAGTGTTTTATAACTGTATGGGGGAGGGGTTGTGAAATGATCATAGAGACATGTAATCCTATATAGAAGGATCCCAGGCGCTCTGTGATCGTTCCAGAGAGAACGGTTGGCTGTGTTTACAACAGCTGACCGTCCTCTCTCAGCGGGGAGCGATCGCGGGTGCCCGGTGGCAATCACGGGTGCCGGCCCCGTGCATCAGCAACCCCACTGCTTAGTAGTCCTTAGGGATTTTGCTGGTAGTCTGGGTAGCCCTCCCACTGCAAGGTAGTTATGTGCATGATGAAAAAATTGGTTTTGTCTCGTATTGTTCCCCACTTGCTGACCGCCCGCTGCAGTTTTACTGCGGCAGGCTGGCTCGGATGTGCAAAACGATTTAGCTCTACATCGGCCGCGCTCGTGGTGCTGGGGGGGGGGGGGGCGACGCGCACTCGCCCCCCAGCACCATGCGTGCGACCGACGTAGAGCTACGTTGTTTTGCACAGCCGAGCCAGCCTGCCGCAGTAAAACTGCAGCGGGCGGTCAGCAAGTGGGGAACAATACGAGACAAAACCAATTTTTTCATCATGCACATAACTACCTTGCAGTGGGAGGGCTACCCAGACTACCAGCAAAATCCCTAAGGACTACAGAACCCCTCCCATCTATGTTCCCAAGATATCATCCTTCATTTTTTATTTTGGGGTTCAGATAAGCTCACCCCAGTTCCTGATGTTTTTCAGATGCGCCTTTATTTTAGTTTGCATTCTGAACGTTACGTCAGGGGATATTATGCTAAACAAACGGTGAATGCTTCCTCTTTACCAGAAGACGAGCCTGACACAGGAATGAGGGCCGACTGCTCTGCTACAAAAATAACTTTTTTTTTTTGTTACGGTCAGCTCAGACCTTGCAGCATTAAAGCAATATTACCAGAACAAACACATAACTTAGCAACGTGCCGGTGGTAGGAAGAGGAACAAAACACAGATAAAATCAATGATTATCGCAAAGGTTCTGCTGTTTACCAGAAATTAAGCAGGCTGCGTAACAAGTCCAGGGCTGTGCAAAGGTGTGAAATAATGCTGTAAACGAACAATGCTTTCAGAAATAGAAGTGATCACAGTTTATTTTTAGCATTTTTTTTTTTTTTTTTAACAATCAACAATTATACAGCACTCCAGCCCTTCACGTACAAACTGCCTCCTGCTACAGCCAAATATTTCACATTTTGACGCATCGGTCCAGTGCACCTGCTGCCATTTTTCTGCACCCCAGTTCCTATGATGTAGGACATGGAAACAAGGCTAAGGGCCGGTTCACATTAGTGCGATCACAGAGATCGTATGTAAGTCGAAGCGCACTGCTCCTAAAATTACATGCGATCTCTGTGTGGTGCAAATTTCAGCCATACAATTCGTATGGCTGAATTCGCACCGCAATCGCACTAAACACGCACATGACCCTTTTTTTATCCGCAGCAGAATCGGATCGCATGGGTGTTCACACTAGTGCGATCTGATTCTGTGCGAACTTGCAGATCGCACTGCGATGTGCGATCTCAACTGGGGGTGCCGTTAACTTTTAACCACTTTACCACCGGAGGATTTTGCTGTCTTACGTCTGGGCCACTTTTTTGCGATTCAGCACTGTGCGAATTTAACTGACAATTGCGCGGTCATGCAACACCGTACCCAAACGAAATTTACGTCCTTTTTTTCCCACAAATAGAGCTTTCTTTTGGTGGTATTTGATCACCTGTGCAATTTTTACTTTTTGAGCTATAAACAAAAAAAGAGCGACAATTTTGAAAAAATAACATTTTTTATATGAAATTCCCCCCTAAAAAAATGTAAAAATCAAAATTTTTTATCATTTTAGGCCAATTTGTTTTCTGCAACACATCTTTGGTAAAAAAAAAATCGCAATAAGCGTATTTTGATTGGTTTGCGCAAAAGTTATTGCGCTTTCTAACTAAGGGAAAGATTTCTGTCATTTTCAGAGTTTTTTTTTTGTAACGAGTAATGGCGGCGATCTGCGATTTGTTTTGCGGGACTGCGACATTGCGGCGGACAGATCGGACCCTTGACTGACATTTTTGACACTTTTGGGGGTACCAGTGACATTTCTACAGTAATCAGTGCTAAAAATATGCACTGTTACTGTAAAAATTACACTGGCAGGGAAGAGGTTAACTTTATTGGAGAGGGAGGGGTTAATGTATGCCTGGTGCTTACTGACGTGTGTGGGGGGAGGTGACTGAGTGACACAGGGACAGATCGCATGTTCAGCTATGCTGAACCCTGTAATCTGACACTGCCTGTCACTTAGGAGATCCGCCCGCTTTGTTTACACAAGCGGGCGGATCTCCAGACTCGATTCCCCGACGATCGGGGAAGAGCAGCTTCGACTCCCGCTGTGACTGAAAACAGCGGGAGCGAGCCTCCGGCGGCGCGCGCGCGCCGCCGAGAAGGGGGAGTGTCTGGCGACGTAGGTCTAAGTCGTCAGACCTACAAGAGCCACTTTGCCGCAGTAGAGCTCTAGTGAGCAGCGGCAAAGTGGTTTATTGACACCCCCTGCATATGGCATATGGCAGTGTGAACTGCCAGAGGTGCGGATGCGATGCGGGAACACACTGCATATTCGCAGCATTCCCGCATCGCAGAAGTGTGAACCGGGACTTAATGACTCAACTATAAAGGAAAACATAGGAATATTTGGCTGTAGCAGGTTTTTTTCGTGAAGGGCTGGAGAGCGGTACAATAATGAGTGCCTGCAGGCAACTGTGAAGCATGGTGGAGGTTCCTTGCAAATTTGGGGCTGCATTTCTGCAAATGGAGTTGGAGATTTGGTCAGGATCAACGGTGTCCTCAATTAGGGATCGACCGATTATCGGCAAGGCCGATATATCGAGGGCCGATATTGACTTTTGCCGATATATCTGTATCAGCCCCAGAACTGGCCGATATTACCGATATTCCAAATATTGCTCATGTAAGGGTAAAATGATGTCACATAGCATAATTCCGTTTACAAATGTTATTGAATATGCCACTCACATGTGTAAAAATTAAAGATATAAGCAATGAAGTTGGAAAAGGTTTTAAGGAACTAATTACTCACGTGATCGCGCCTAGGTATTTTCAAATGTAAATTACTTTTGTGTATATACAATAAAGAAAAGAAATTTGAGCAGCTAGTCTAAACAACAATAGGTTGTGTAAAATGTGGTAAATGTGAGACAGCGCTCAATATTGTGAATCAAATTTGAATATGTAAATAAATTAGTGAATAAATTAAATACACAAATCACAAAAAACACAATCAGTGAAAAGAAAAAAGGGGGAAGCATTGAAGTGATGTCATCACATCACTTCCGGGTACTCGGCGCCAAATTAAAAAAAATGACAGCATTCAAAACAGCCAAACTTGGCGTTTTGAATGCTTTTAAGTGCAGAGGAGGGGTTCGGGGTCTTTTAGACCCCCCAGATCCCTCCACAAGAGTACCTGTCAAGTGATAAAAAAAACATAAAAATAAAATACATTTTTTTTTTTAAATGTACGAAAATATCGGTTTTTGCTTTGAATAGTTTTTATTGAATCAAGAGCAGAGGACAAAAAGAAAAATACTAACAACGCATACATCTTGTGTCAAACATACAGCGCATCCGGAAAGTCTTCACAGTGCTTCAATTTTTCCATATTTTGTTATGTAACAGCCTTATTTCATAATGAGTTAAATTCATTATTTTCCTCAAAATTCTACAAACAATACCCCATAATAACATGTGAACAAAGTTTGTCTGAAATCTTTAAAATAAAAAAGGAAAAAATCCCATGTACATAAATATTTACAGCCTTTGCCATGACATTCAAAATTGAGTGAGTTCCACTGATCATCCTTGAGGTGTTTCTTCAACTTGAATTGAGTCCACCTGTGGTAAATTCAGTTGATTGGACATGATTTTGAAACAGTGCATGTCAGAGCAAAAACCTGTTTTTTTTTTTGTTTTTTTTTTACCATATTCTGACATTTTTGATCCCATAGACTAAAGCCCCGTACACACGAAGCGAATGTCGGCCGAACGATCGGCCGTCTTTTGTGCGGTGCTGTCCTGTCGGTTGAAAAGTGCTAAAGACTGCACACAAATGTTGTCGGCCAACAACAGCCGACTGCAGAAGTGATGTCATGTGATGGTTAACTTTCCGTGTGTTTTTTCTTCTCTGAGCATGCCCAGTCTTGCAAATCTGTTGTCTGTCGGCCGAATTCTGTACTGACTGGCGAACAATCGGCCGTTCTGGTGGCGGACAACAAAAATTTTAACCACTTAAGCCCCGGAAGATTTTACCCCCATTCCGACCAGGGGGTATTTTGCGATTCGGCACTGCGTGACTTTAACGGACAATTGCGCGGTCGTGCGACGCTGTACCTAAACGAATTTGGCGTCCTTTTTTTCCCACAAACAGAGCTTTCTTTTGGTGGTATTTGATCACCTGTGCGATTTTTTGATCACGCGCTATAAACAAAAAAAGAGCGTCAATTTTGCAAAAATAGCAATATTTTTCACATTTTTTTATATGAAATTCCCCAAAAAAAATTTAAAAATCAAAATTTTTTTACTTTTTCGGCCAATTTGTTTTATGCTACATATGTTTGGTAAAAAAAATCGCAAAAAGCGTATTTTGATTGGTTTGCGCAAAAGTTATCGCGTTTACTAACAAAGGGAAAGATTTCTGTCATTTTTGTTGTTTTTTTTTTTAACGTGTAATGGCGGCGATCTGCGATTTTTTTTGCGGTACTGCGACATTGGGGCGGACAGATCGGACCCTTGACTGACATTTTTGACACTTTTGGGGTTACCAGTGACATTTCTACAGTAATCAGTGCTATACATATGCACTGTTACTGTAAAAATACACTGGTAGTGAAGGGGTTAACTTTATTTGGGAGGGAGGGGCTGTGTGTATCCCTAGGGGCGTGCTTTCTACTGTGATTGGCTGGGGCTTGAGCTGTATGGACACTGATCAACGGATCTACATACTAGATCCGAGTGATCAGTATCCTAACAGCAAGGAGAATGACAGGTGGCTTGTTTACACAAGCTGCCTGACATTCTCCCTCTCCCCCGCCGATCGCCGAGTGACCGGCGGACATCGGGTCCGCCGGTCACACGCGCGGGGGGGTCCGTGACCACGCGGGAGCGGGAGCGCGCCTCCGGGGGCGCGCGCTCGCTCCCTAGACCCTCACAAGCTAGTGACGTAGCCCTATGTCACTTTGCCTGTGAGGGGCTGACTGCCGACGTAGATCGGCGTTAGGCAGTCGGCAAGTGGTTAAGGTCTGCACGACAGATTCTGTTCGGCCGAAAATGCGCTGTCGGCTGTCGGAAGCTTCATACTAACAAGCCTATAATCGGCCGATCGGTCGTCGGCCGAATATTTACGGCCGACAATCGGTACGTGTGTACGGGGCTTTAAACCGAAACATTGAAACAAGGGAAAGGGAACATTAAAAAAAGAGCGAAAGTCTGCTTTAACTTTAATTTGGTCCCATTGCCAAAATTCTGATGAAGCTCCCCAGCTAACTGTGTTAGTAAGTTTATTCGCTGTTTTTTTTTACCATATTCTTCCATTTTTGATCCCATAGATCCCACGTTGTCATTAAGGGGTATTGTTTGTAGAATTCTGAGGAAAATATTGAATTGAATCTATTTTAGAATAAGGCTGTAACATAATAAAATGTGGGAAAAGTGAAGCGCTGCAAATACTTTCCGGAATGCACTGTACATAGGACATTAGGTACAGCTAAATAACACTGAAGACCTAAGGTCCCATGACATACAAACAGGAAGTTACACCTTCTGCAGGAGAACACGAGATATAATGCGCTGAAGTAATATAGCTCTCTAGCGCCATGGGTCTCAAACATAAAAGTACACCCAACCAAGACTTCAGACCTTCATTATACACAGGATAAGTACCCAAAAACAGAACAGCATAAAACACAAAAAAAATCTAAATAAAACATAAAAATCCTCAAGCGCCTAGCAATCAGCGGCACCATAATCATACACATAATATATAAACAAGAAAAGTAGAGAAAAGAGCAAACAAAAAAAGTGATAGAAAGCAGAAAGAACAGAAAAGAGAAAGAACCCTAGGCCCTCAACTCAGTGCTGTATCCTGGCCTAGGCCAACAAGGCCCAGGCCTAGGGCGGCACTTTGCAGGGGGGCAGCAGAAAAAATATTTCATTATTTGTATAATGACTATGGATTTTCTATTTATTATACAAATAAGTGAAATAATCCTATACAGTAATTACAATTAGTGGCAGCAAACACAAATCCAAATATCTTAAAAGAGTAATCTTACTAATCCCATGACATAAGGCTGTACTAATGGGAACTGATGGGGCTGCACTGGTGACCACTGATGAGGCCACACTGATATGCTGCACTGATGGGCAGTAAAGAGGCGGCACTGATAAGGCTGCACTAATGAGGCTGAACTTATGGGAACTGATGATGCTATGTTGATGGGCACTGATAGACTGTGGTCGTGGTCTGTGGTTTACAGATGACAGGGTGGGTCATAAACAGGAAGGGGTGTGGCATTTACAGGAAGGGGTGGGTCATATTTAAATTAGGGGGTGCACAAGTTTAGTCAGGCCTAGGGCAGCACAAAACCTAAATACACTACTGCCTCAACTGCAAGATGATATGGTAGCCTGAGAAGATGTAAGGCCTCTTGCACACTGCAGCTTGAAAAAGCTCAGTACAGCTTTCTTTTTTTACTGAGCTAAAATACAACCAGTTAATTGTAATGTGCCTATGCACACAAGTGCGTAACCAAGCGCCGTGCATTCTTTTGTAAAAAAAAAAAATAGAAAAACCTGCATTTTTGGTCAGTAATTTACGCCTCGTGCATGCAACTGTGTGCAAATACGCGCGTTTGAGTGCACATATGCCCAAATGCCCATTTACATATAGTACAGAACAAGAACGCGAGAAAAAAAATTTGCACACGTGTGTGAAAATGCGCACACGCATTTGCGTGAAAATATGCGCAAATACATACGAAAATAAAAAGTCTGAAAAAGTAGATGCTCCAACAGGAGTATCGTGTGCAAGAGGCCTAATGGAGACAATAATTTATACAGCCCACGGCTCCCAAATTTTCTCAAATTGATGCAGTCTATCATTGATAATGATCGCAATTTTTTCATAGAGCATAATCCAGGAGATTTTATGCTTTACCTGTTGCATTGAGACTGAGAGTCACTTCCATGATCCTGCTACTGTGATTTTAGCAGCTAAAAGGATAAAGAACACTAGCCTTGGAGAAGAGTGGGGGGTTTGGCCCCAAATGTATTCTGCATCAGGAGAAGGTAAAGAAGAACAAGGAGTCCTGGAAGTGATGGCTTAGCCCCCAAAGAGCCCTGATCTCAGCATCATGGAGTCTGTCTGAGATTACATGAAGAGAAAGAAGGGTTTGAGGCAGCTTACATCCACAGAAGATATGTGCTTAGTTCTCCAGGATGTTTGGGACAACCTACCTGCTGAATTCCTACAAAAACTGTGTGCAAGTCTACCTAGAAGAATTGATGCTGGTTTAAAGGCAAATCACACCAAATATTGATTTAATTTGGATTTCTCTTCTGTTCATTTGCTTTCCATTTTGTTAGTTGATAAAAATAAATTATTGTATCTTTAAAAAGTCTGTGCTCATATAAAGTTCATTACACAGTCCAACAAGTGCTAAAAACTGTACAGTAAATGCTTGCAGTTGCTATTCTTATATCCGAACTACAGTAAAAGAATTACCAAACATAAGAGTAAGGGCTCTTTCACACAGGCGGATCGTTTAGATCCGCCTGTCATTTTTTTTTTTTTACGGATCTGAACGGTCCCCCCCATGCATCCCTATGGGGCATCGGATGTCAGTAGAGACATATCCGCTGACATCCGATCCGATCTGTCAAATCTGAACGGGTGGAATTCCTATTTTCCATCTGTCCAGCGGGTCGGATCGGTTGAGAACGGACTGACGGACCGTTCCCATCCGATTCCCCCATAGAGATGTATGGGGAACTGACAGCTGTGTCTCCGCACACGGACGGACGGGTGGTGTGAAAGGGGCCTAAGATAAAAAAAGGGATACGAAAAACATAATTTATCTAAGCTTTTTAAAGAATGCAACAACAAGGATGCAAGGGAGCTGGTATTCTATGGCATAGACAAGGTCCAAGGGCTTGGATAGACCAAGATAAAAGAAAGCAAGGATCCCAAACTGAAACAAAATTGATTTATACACTAGAAACTCTCACACCATCAGGATTAAATATTGATTTAAATTGCTTCATTACAAATAATTATAGTGGCAGGTTTTGATACCTGGAGATTGTTTTATATTTTTTTACAATTGGTTACACCCCAACTTTGTATTGATGTTTTTATTTATAAGCTTGTAGTCCACTGATTGTATATAAGAGCGTAATTGGATTTGAAGGGGTCATGTTTTGCATGTGGTGCATAGATTGTGCAAATGGAGTAAAAGTATACTATTTAGGGTTAACATAACTGTAATTTTAAGTATTAAATGAATCATGGTAAGAGATGCTCATATGTGCACAATGAATGGTTGAATATATTTGAGGTGTTGTTTTTTTATATTTATATTTGTCTTGGATAGGCAATACACTGATTGTGCAAAAACAGTGGAACCGCACCTTTTAGGGTTTATACTCTGCTAGCTTTAAGTTTTGAATCAGGAGCTTTTGTTGCGATGAGGTGCTCATACATGCACAATGAATGGCCGATTATGTCTACCAGACGTTTTTTCACATTGATATGTTTTGTACTTATTTAATAAGGTGACACAAAAGTAGCACTGTATGACTGATTACTTGCATATACTCTAAAAGCCCTTAACCAGTTGCTGACAACCCACCACATATATACTGCAGCAGGCTGGCTTGGCTGAGCAAATCGCCGTACCTGTACGGCGATCCGCGGTAACGCTCCTGGGGGCGAGCGCGCACCACCGGCGGTGCGCTCCCACCCCCTCTAGGCAGCGGGGTTCCGATCCATGGGACCGGCGGCACCGATTTCTGCAGAACACCCGCGATCGCTACCGGCTGAGAGAGAACACCGGTCAGCTGTTGTAAACACAGCTGACCGTTGTTCTCTCTGAAACTATCACAGAGCGCCTGTGATCCTTCTATATAGGATCACAGGTCTCTATGATCATTTCACAAGTCCACCCCCCCCCCCACAGTTAGAAAACACCCCCTTAGGCTCACAATTAATCCTTTGATCACCCCTGGGTTAACCCCTTCTCTGCTAGTGTCATTATTACAGTAACAGTGCATATTTGTAGCACTGATTACTGTAGTAATGTCACTGGTCCCCCCAAAAGTGTCAGTCAGGGGGTCCGATCTGTCTGCCGCAATGTCGCAGTCCCACTAAAAATCGCAGATCGCAGCCATTACTAGTAAAAAATAAATAAATTAAAATTACATAATTCTTTCCCCTAGTTTGTAGACGCGATGCTTTTTGCGCAAACCAAATAAAATACCCTTTTTGTGATTTTTTTTTTACCAAAAATATGTAAAAGATGACAAATTGGCCTAAAAGGATGAAAAAAATGAATTTTTAAATTTTTTGGGGGGGGATGTTATATAGCAGAAAGTGAAAAATATTGTATTTTTTTTCAGAATTGTCGCTCTTTTTTTGTTTATAGTGCAAAAAAAAAATCGCAGAGGTGATCAAATACCACCAAAAGAAAGCTCTATTTGTGGGAAAAAAAGAACATAAATTTTAATTGGGTACAGCGTCGCACGACCGCGCAATTGTTCGTTAAAGTAACACAGTGCCGAATCGCAAAAAATGGCCTGGTCATTAAGGGGGAAAAACCTTCCGGTCCAGAAGTGGTTAAAGGAGTTGTAAAGTCAGAAGGTTTTTTTTTATCTTAATGCATTCTATGCATTAACCACTTGCCGACCAGCCGCTGTTGTTTTACTACGGCAGGTCGGCTCTGTTACGCGAAACAACATACCTGTACGTGGCTTCGTGAAGCAGATAGTGGGGGCCGATTAGCCAGAGTGGAAGCCAATCAGCGGGTCCGCCGGGCACTCGCAATTGCTCCCCATGCAGACAGAACGGCGGTCTGCCGCTGTAAACAAGGCAGACAGCTGTTCTGTCAGTAATGAACACAGGGATCCTGTGTTCCTCCTATTTAGGAACAGGGGTCTCTGTGTTCACCCAGTGAGTAAATCCCCCACACAGTTTGAAAGCACTCCCAAGGCACACATTTAACCCTTTGAGCTCCCCTGGTGTTAACCCCTTCCCTGCCAGTGTCATTAGTACAGTAACAGTGCATATTTTTAGCACTGATTTCTGTAGTAATGTCACTGGTCCCCCCAAAAGCGTTAAAAGTGTTAGTTAGGGGTCCGATCTGTCCGCCGCAATGTCAAAGTCCCGCTAAAAATCACAGATCGGTGCCATTACTTGTAAAAAATAAATTAAAAAAATAAAAATGACATAAATCTTTCCCCTAGTTTGTAGACGCGATAACGTTTGCACAAACCATTCAATATACGCTTATTGGGAATTGTTTTACCACAAATATGTAGCAGAATACATATCAGCCTAAATTGATGAAAAAAAATTAGATTTTTTTTTTTTTTTTTTATTGGGAATTTTATATAGCAGAAAGTAAAAAATATTGTTTTTTTTTTTTTCAGAATTGTCGCTCTTCTTTTGTTAGAAGTGCAAAAAATAAAAACCACAGAGGTGATCAAATACCACCAGAAGAAAGCTCTATTTGTGGGAAGAAAAGGGACATAGATTTTTATTAGGGTACAGCGGTGCACAACCGTGCAATTGTCAGTTAAAGTAACGGAAAAAATGGCCTGGTCATCAAGGGGGTAGAACCTTCTGTACCTTAAGCGGTTAAGATATAAAGCCTTCTGTGTGCAGCAGCCTCTCCAGCTCCCCCTAATACTTACCTGAGCCCCATCTCTGTACATTGATGTCCCCGAGTTCCTCAGCCATCCAGGACTCTCCCTCCTGATTGACAGCTGCGGTGCCATTGGCTCCTGTGGCTATCAATCAAAGTCAGATAGCCAATCAGGAGAGAGAGGGGGTGGGGCCGAACTGCAGCTCTGTGTCTGAATGGACATGCGGAGCTGCAGCTCGGCTCTGGTGCCCCCATAGCAAGCTGCTTGCTGTGGGGGCACTCGACAGGAGGGAGGGGCCAGGAGCAAGAACGAGAGGAGGAGGATCCAGGCTGCTCTGAGCAAAACCAACTGCACAGGGGAGGTTAGTATAACATGTTTGTTATTTAAAAAAAAAAATAAAAATGAGGCTTTGCAATCACTGTAAAGCATTGGGATACAGCTGCTGTCATTTGTGTGTGAAAACCCAGTGCAGGTGTATAAGAAATATTATTGAAAATAAACTATTAACACTTCTATTTCTTAAAGAATTCTTAACCTCCCTGGCGGTATGATTCTTTTGGATTTTTGGTGCTGAAAGCGGTACCATTATTTTGAAGGTAATTCTTGTGAATGAGCAACCCAAACCAACTGTATACATTTATTATATATATAATGTATACAGTTGGTTTGGGCTGCTCATTCACAAGAATTACGTATATATGTATATATACGAATATATATATATTTATATATATATATATATATATATATATATATACGTGTGTGTATATATATACATATATATATATATATATATATATACACACATGTGTGTATATATATATATATATATATATATATGTATATATATATATATATATATATATATATATATTTACATAAAAAGTACAGTAAAACTGCAGGAAAGGGCACTGGGGGGCAAACTAATATGATTTTTTTTTTTATTTTGAATGGTATCAGTGTGTTTGGTGTGTTTTTACATTCGAATTTGCCGCCGGTTCCATCCCCCTGCGAGCGTCACGTCGCAGGAGACGGAAGCCGGGGCACGGAGACGATCGGGAGGAAGATCCGCCACGAGACACCGCCGGGACACATCGCTGGATCCCGGTGACAAGGTAAGAAACCTCTCTTACAGAATCCAGCGATGCTTCTGGCGGTACCCCGAGTGTGGCTCGGGGTTACCGCTTTTGGCTCTGAAATTTAACCCCGAGCCACACTTGGGAATACCGCTAAGAAGGTTAATTTACAGCATTTTTTTCACACCTGCCTAAAACTTTTGCACAGCACTGTATGTATACTGAAATCTGTGTACACTTACCCAATGGAGGGTCTATAAAGTAATTTATAAGCTGTTCTGTGAACAGTCACATATGAACGGTCTTGTTAGTAGAGAACCAGTAGTAGAAGAGCTGTGCAGGTTGCCTTTGCTGACCTCTGCTGCTGATGACACTCTGATCTGATGGCTTTATTACATTGTGAGTCACTGAACAGGTTGCAAAGGTCGGGGATTTTCAAGCGGAACTAAACTCTCCCAGTCAGCTTAAGCTTTTCTAATCTTTAGTAAATAGATAAGAATGCATACTCTATTTACTTGTTTTACATTTTTTTTTAAATTGCTTCCTGGTCTTTGGCTTAGGCCAAAATTATGTCATACATGATCCCAAGAGTCGTCTTGGTCATTTATTTTTTCTTTCATCTATAGGAGAGGAGGAGGGGCTTTCTCAGCTAAGCACAATCTCCTATATGCATGCCTAAGCTAGGGGCAGATGGATTCCAGGAAGCAAAAGCTACATGAATCATCTGCCCTTACTCACGGCTTGAAATGCTAGAGGGGTGTTTTTTGAAGTAATCATGGAGACATTGATGAATGGGTGATTTCGCATTGGAAATGAAAAATGAATTATATTGCGTTTTCAGTTTGTGGGGCTCCGATACAGTTTAGTTTTGCTTTAACTTGCTACGTGCTTGTTTAGGGTCAGTGCTGAATCCAGAAACAGAAAGGCAAAACGCATTCTAGAAAGAAGGGCAGCATTGGCTACCAGATTGTATTTTTTCAAAAAGCATTCCAAGTACTGTATGAATATTTTTACATAATTACATTGGTCCAACTTGGACCAATGTAACTTTGTATATACCACACCTGTGGGATCCCTCTAGATCTAGAACATGAGGTGTCAAACTTAATTTCTGCCTCAGCAGTAAGGTTGCCCTCAAAGGGCCAGTTGTATCTGGGCTGTGCTACGTGCAAACAGGGGAGGACTGTTCTAGGGGGCAGGGGGCCGCTCTGATGCCCTGTAAAAAGGCTGCACCGCTTATGCCACAGACATTCCTAAAGTTTTCTGGTGAAGAGAAGTAAACAATTCCTGCTGCTGACCTACTGAGTGGGGGTTGAATACAAGGACAGAGTTCTGCCCCCCCCACCCCCCACCCCAGCATGGATGGCGTAAACTGTGCCTGAGCAGAGGCTGCTTCCATGCCCCACTGGAGACTCTCTTCTAGCCCTAACCGAGCTGTCCCAGCCCCCCCAACAGCCCCCTGCTGGACAGGTCAGGAACTCGGATTCAGACAGTGAGTAGAGAGTACCTGGAGCAGAGTTTCAGCCTGGAATGGGGGTCAGAAAGGGGGGCCGATTTGCTGCACCATGGGCCTCTGGTTTGTACTTGCCATCTAAAGTTGCCAGTCAGCCCCTGCGTGCAAAGTGCAGGAATTAGGGGAACGTTGCATACAGAGTGCAGAGTTGAGGAGTGTGTTATGTACAGTGTGCAGAGTTGAGGAGTGTGCTATGTACAGAGTGCAGAGTTGAGGAGTGTGCTATGTACAGAGTGCAGAGTTGAGGAGTGTGTTATGTACAGAGTGCAGAGTTGAGGAGTGTGTTATGTACAGAGTGCAGAATATAGGAATGTGTTATGTACAGACTGCAGAGTTCAGGAGTGCGCTACGTACAGAGTGCAGAGTTCAAGAGTGTGTTATGTACAGACTGCAGGCTTCAGGAATGGTCTATGTACAAAATGCAGAGTTCAGGAGTGTGTTATGTACAGACTGCAGAGTTCAGGAATGGTCTATGTACAGAGTGCAGGAATGGTCTATGTACAGAGTGCAGAGTTCAGGAGTGTGTTATGTACGTGCAGAGTTCAGGAATGTGTTATGTACAGAGTGCAGAGTTCAGGAGTGTGTTATGTACAGAGTGCAGAGTTCAGGAGTGTGTTATGTACAGAGTGCAGAGTTCAGGAGTAGACTATGTATAGTGCAGAGTTCAGGGGTGCGCAGTGTACAGAGTGCAGGGTTTAGGGGTGCGCTAGGCACAGTGTTTAACCCCAACCCCCCAAAGTTTTCTAGCATCTACTCTCTCTCCTACCTGGCCCGGCTCTAAAATCTCCCTATGTAGGCGGCTCTGCATCGTCCTGCATGGGGATCATTCTCTCTCTCAGACTTTATAGATATGTCCCTGCCGTGAGTGTGAGCATGGATCTGTTAGATTGGGGAGCCAGTGAGAGCAAAGCTGTCCTTTGTAAGCACAGAAGGCTTCGGAATAGAGTTCCACCACTTTCTGGCTGCAAAACTTGGTGTGAGGGCCACATTACAAGGCCTGGTAGGCTGGATTTGGTTATGTTTGACATATGTGCTCTAGAAGATGGAAATCACTGAAGTAGACACCTCTGCTTCAGTGCTCCCCACCTGCTTTCCATGCCAAATGATTGCCATGTTGCATTGCAAAAACAGGAGGCTGTCTGCTTGACACAGGTGCCATTCAGAGACCGCTTTGCAATTTTTTTTTGCAAATTAATGCAAAACAATCTATGTTTGGATGAAGTGGATAGGTGAGTGGTAATGTCTATTATGTAGGCATAGGACACACCTCCTGTCATGCCCCCTTGAAGGAGAATTATACCAAAAAAAATGCTAAAATAAACCCACAGGTGCTTTTTTTTTTTTACCACTACTATTTCTTTATACTGGCTTTTGAAATGTACAAATGCAGCAATTTAGAAATAGAATGAAAGGTTTAGCCCCCATTCACACTAGCGCGACTTGTCAGGCGACTTGGTCACCTGACAAGTCGCGGTGGGTCGCTCGCCATTGAATAGTACAGGACCCGTTCTAATAGAAGCGACACAAGTCGCTCCGACTTAGAAAAAGGGTCCTGTACTACTTTGGGGCGACCTGGAGGCGACTTGCATTGACTTCAATGATATGAAGTCCGTGCAAGTGGTGCCGAGGTCGCCCCACCAAGTCGTGTCGCCCCTGTCTGAACGGGGTCTTAGCACTGGATCTAGTTAAGACCAAAATGATGAACAAATGAGGAGGAAAGAGGGACAGAGGGACTTTGTTCCAAATCAGGGTCAGTCCTTCAAAATCAGGGACAGTTGGGAGCTATGCAGTCTATCCAGTGCAACCTGTGGAAAGGGACAAACCATTTACCACTGACAGGGGTAGTCAGCTTTCATTTATTGATGTAAAATCTTTATACCGTAAGGAAGAAAACTGTAACTGCATATATAGTGTTAGCAGGACTTTAACTTGTTAGTGTATCGAAATATGCTAATATATCTGACACTCCCCTCTCCCCAGCCTGTCAATGCTGCTGTCCAAAGGTGCTGCTTTACTACTTCATCAAGAATACAGATACCCCAAGACAGGAAGTGTGTTACTAATAAAAGGGAAAAAAAATATAAAGAAAAAAAAAAACGAATGCAGCCACCACAACTAAGGATTGGTAAATTGCCATGTGATAAATTTTTGCTTTTAAGTTTAAAACCAGTTTAATTTCACCCATCCCTTTTTTTTTTACAATGCATTATGCATAAATGTCGAAATCACCAATTTGCAAAAATTTTGAGAAAATTCAAAATCTCAGTTTTGCTCATCTCTGCTCCTGACTCTCCTTCCTTTGATCTAAAAAGATCGGTCCGCTAATTCTCTCCTTGACAGATTGTGTCATCAACAAGGTCATCACATAACAAACAAGGGCAAGAATACGTCTGATGTCACACCTGAACTCAGGAGGTGTATTTGTACCAACAATAAAAGAGATTTCTTTAATAACACATCTTCCTGAAGACAATGGACCCTTATATCCGTATATCCTCCTTGCCAAATCTTAGCCTGGCAGGAAGGAGACAGCCTCCTCTCTATTGGCTGACCACTCAACAGAAGGCAACAAGCAGCATCTTCTCCTATCTTATCTCAACTAGTGAGGTTTTCTTTCATCTTCAGAGATATCCAAAGTCCACCCTCCTGTGTTTTCCGGGCCCTTATACTTGCTTATCTTGTGTGTTGCTACCAGGATATGCTGTACAAGTCTGACATGAGCGGAGCCGGTCAGGCAAGCAGATAAGCTTGTGAATTCTACAAAAGGGAACCTAATGAAATACAGTAATATCCATGAGCAAACACAATACTGGATAGATCGGCGCTAGTTCTGAATATTACCAAGTCCTTGATTGAACTTATGGCACTTTTCCACTGCAAGTACCGGCTCGTACCGGCTCGGCTCTACTCGGCCCTGCTTGGCCCGGTTTGCTTTTCCACTGCTGGTACCGCATGGTATAGTGTCGGAACGGTTCGGTACAGTACGGTATAGGTTTGCTTTTCCACTAAAGTAGTACTAAAGTTAAGTGGGTGGGATAACAACGGGGTGGGTGGGATTCTCTGACCAATCAGTGGCTAGTAGTGACTGCATGCAAAGGATTGTGGGATATGGTACCAGTTTGGTACCTGTTGGAACCACAATCGAGTAGGTACTGTTTTTTCAGAGCCGTACCGTACCGTACCGTTCGGTTCCATGCAGTGGAAAAGCAAACCTATACCGTACCGTACCGAACCGTTCCGACCCTATACCATGCAGTACCAGCAGTGGAAAAGCACAAAAGCGTGCCGAACTGGTACGGTTCCATGCAGTGGAAAAGCGCCATTACTGTGTGGAATTTTGGGGGCACTATAAGAAGATGAGTCCACAAGTCTCTAGGCAGCCTACACTTCGTCAGCAGTCTACACTTAGAGGAGCCTTGTTGTTTTCCCTTTTTGTTGCATATCCATGAGCAAAGGCGGCTATACAAATTAAATGACAGTGTCCCCACCCAAAAGTTTTTGGACAGGGTATACCAGCCTTTCCCGGCTTTTTACCCCAGGGGAACCCTTGAAATAATTTGTAGGTCTCAGAGACCCCTTGTAAGCTTAGCTCATCAGGGATCATTGGGAAATTACTTTGGTGGTGGTGGCAGGAATGCAGGCCTGGGCTGGCCATAGGGCACACTGGGCTGCATGTCCTAACAAGAGCTGGTTAATGCTGGGGGTCCTCAACCCCCAGTCCATGGCCTGCTGATGACCAGGCTGCACAGCAGAAGGTAAGCAGCAACTGTGGTCTGGACAGGGCCAACACAGACTGCTGTCGCCACTCACGGCATGATATTCGGTCATGCCTGTGCCCCCTCTCCCGGCTCTCCCGCCCCTTCAATGATGTCAACCTATCAGCAGAGCAGGGGGCAGGAGGAGCTGGAGATCTGCACAGAGAGCGGGAGTCTTTTCATATTAACAAGCGGGTAATAAGCTGCAGGATGAAAATGGAGGAGATTGGTTCCTCTGTATGCTGCCCCCGCCACTCCTCCTATCCAGTTCACTTGTGTTCTGCTGTCTCTGGGCCCCTGTGTGCTGCCCTGCCCCCCCCCCCCCTCCACTGTGCTCCCTTCCCTCTCCTGCCGGCTGCTGCAGGGGATGTGTCACAATAGAGAACAAGGAAGGGTCGGTAAATATGTAATTCACCAGCTACTTCCTTTTCTAAATGGACAGAGTCATAGTCAGTGACATTGTAAAAAAAAAAAATAATAAAATGATAAAAAATAATACAATTAAAATACCAAAAAATAAAAACTACTGACACCAGTAGGTGAACTTCCAGGATCACAAAGGTCACACTTGCGACTTGGCTCTGGCATTCCACCACTGTGGGGAGGCCCCAAGATGGCAGGAAGGGGGCCCAATGCAGAACTTGTGAAAGGGTCCCACTGCGGGACCGTAATAAAGGGCCCCGCAATGAGAGTAAAGGGCCCGAGGATCAGTGGGAAGAGCCCCAGGCTTGAAGGGAAGGGCCCCGGCCAGGGTTACGGGAAGCCCTTCATGGTTTCTTGCACCAGGACCCAGAAGGTTCTCCTAGTTACGCCTCTGGGAGGACTTTTTTAAAAAGGGGAGTTCCCAGGTAGTAAACTCAGAGAGAACTGAGATACATGTCCTGTCCATGGAGTTGCTGCTGTTGTATTTATCAGTGTAAACAATGTGCTGACAGCCTGGACAGTTATCGGCACTCCTTTCCTCGCACAAACATAGCGCGTGAGGAAAGGACTACCAATAACCAGCAAGTGTGTTTACATGTGATTGAACACTCCCAAGGACACAGTGGTCGCAGAGCGTGTCCGATGTGCGTCTCAGGGGCCATGCAGGGGGTAGGTTCTTAGAGGATGTCTATGGATGCCCTCCTAGAACTATGGGACCACGCTGTAGCCATCTTTTGGCTATAGCATGGTACTAAAGTGGTTAATCACCAGGGACACAAACAATAATGAAGTCATTATTTATTGCCACTATCTTTTGTAATCAAAAATTTTGTTTTAATCTTTGCGTTTCCAGATCACTGTCAACCTAATCGGAGCGGAGGCGGGGCAGAGCACGGACTCAATCCAATACATCCGAGTACAGCTCACTGAGAGGAGGCGGGGCGGAGGCGGGGCAGAGCACGGACTCAATCCAATACATACAGTATAGCTCAGGACACTTGTGTAATAATGCGAGATTTCATCCCATGAGATACATCCCAGCAGCCCTTGCGAATCGCCGAAAGACGTAATCGCCGATCGGTGGCCGGACCCGGAAGTGAGGAGAGGATGAATAAAAAAGAAAAAAAGGTATTTCCTAGCAAGAAAAAAAAAAAAGTTTCCATTGGTAAAAATAGTTTTAAAGGGGATTACATACATCTATGTAATCCAAGTTATTAAAATGGGTGGAACTCCACTTTAATATTCCTCATTCGATCATGCCAACAATGACATATCAGCGAAGCCTGGGAATTGCCTGATTGCCAGATCCATACCTCAACACAAGATAAACAGGCAGACATGTTCTATGAAAACCTTTAACAGATGCTTCAATCCTTACCGTCCGGTAATGACTTCTACTATATGGCTAAAAACAAACTGGGGTTGATTTACCAAAGGCAAATAGACTGTGAACTTTGCAAGTGCAGTTGCTCTAGACCTTAGTAAATGACTTCCATCATTCAATCATGTGCAAGCAACAATGCTTTTATTTATAGTCCTTGAGTATTCTTTGTAAAGTGAAGCTTCAGCTCTTTTACTAATGTAGCAATATTTCCAGGCATTGGGCCTGAGGTGGGTCTGCCATGGTTACCGGTAACACCAACAGCACATTTAAGCTGATTGCCCAAGTGTGAGATCTGAGACAATGAACAGTCCGGCATCTTTGGTTTGTTTTGTTTATTTTATATGGGGATGGGAGAAGGGAATGAGTGGGATACTCCTCTGGCTCAACTAGGTACAAATTGGGACACTTGAAGTAAAAAGCCTTTAAAAGATGGCTTGACGACGGCTGAATGCCGACCAACGCTTGCTGGCGCTTGTAGATACTGACTTGCTATTACTGAATTGAAGACTGACTTCTGACACTCTGGTTAGCTCAGAAGTCCTTTACACTGCTTCCTCCAGTCCTTACTGACTGAGGTAGCCACTTGTAGACACTGCTGCAACTCTCAACACTGTAATACTTTATACTTCAGGGCCCAACCACTGACACCCCCTTTACTCTTCAGGATTAACACTGGCACCCCCTTTACTCTATTCCTGCACCGGCTAGCTAACTCCTGGATCCCTCTGACCTTCTCCGGAGTGGTCCCCTCTGACTAAGCAGATCCCCAGGGACAGTTCGCAGAATGCTTTCCTGGAACTCGATCCCTCACAGCTCCGCTGGTCTTCAGCACACTGGATCCTTATGGACACAGGGCTCAGCTCAGCCCTGTATCCCCTCAGGACAGCCGCCTGGGATACCTGATTCTTCCTGACAGGAGGAGAGACAGCCGCACTCTCCTTCCTGGGACTCTGCTTCCCGCCAAAGACAACCTGTCACGTGCTCCCCACAGACTTATACCCCCCCCCCCAAAAAAAAAATGCTCTGCAGCAGAATCTGCCCTTCCAGGATGGATACAAGCCCTGGTGTGCTATTGGTCAGGTTTCCTCTACTGCCCAATGAGAGCCCTCATTGGGACACAGTGGGGAGACTCCCCAACTCAACAGGCACACCTGGGAACACATGCCAGCCTAGCTGAAAATCATGGCCATGCTGATAAGCAGACAAGGCCCACTATACTTTACCTAGCATCTACCTTGGAGGGTGCTACACTAAGCTCTAGAGCAACTGCACTTGCAAAGTATTTGCCTTTAGTAAATCAACCCCAATATGTCATCAAAATAGTCAAAATAACACCAAAGAGAATGTGTCCTCTACACAAACTGACAATCAACAAAGTAGACACTTCCACAACATTTCCACCAGAGAAGAAGAGTGGAATTAAAATCACAATAGAAGATGGCAAGCCTGATGAGAATGCGTGCATCCAAATGTGGAGCTGATAGGAAGAAAGAAATTGAAGCTATGAAAGCATAGTTGCCAACTTTTGAAAAAAATTTCCAGGGACACTTTGCAGCACAGCTATCAATTACTTACCACACCCACTTCCCTGAAGCTCCGCCCACTACACATAATTAATCTCTGCCTACTTATCATCAGATTATAGGGTCTACTCAATAAAGAGAGAATTACAGGAAATTGAAAAGGGAATTTCAAACTTAAGGCCAAAGTAGCAGAGTTGGAATAATTCTCCCATTCAGCTGCATTACTTCTGCCTAAAGTTTAAAATTCTCATCACAATTCCCTGCAATTCTAAAGTGTGAAATGTTCTCAGGTGTGACCATACAAAAAATGTAATATGTAAATATAAATAAAGTGCAAGGTACAAATAAGTACGATAAAACCTAATTATACTATCTGCTATAATTAGGTTTTATCGTACTTCTTTACACCTTGCACTTTATTTACATATTTCATTTTTTGTATGGTCACATCTGAGCACATTTGACACTTTGTTCACATGTCATGTTACCAGATATTTTTGCACATAAGATTGTTGCTTTCATTCTACCTACCTTCATGTCTGTGAATGTGTCTTCACTCTCCAGGAGTCCTGTGTCTCTGTTCTGCTGTGGCGGCCGGCGCCTGCGAGGTACTGCCGAGAACGAGTCGGAGAGCCCTTGATTTAAAAATGGCGCCAGGCGGCGCCATTACGTAACTGCGCATGTGCCCGCCCGGCCGAGCTTGTACGAGCTTTCCTGAGTCCAACAGGTGTCAAAACGGCGCATGCGCCGTTACGATGTCGGCCCACAACCATATTTTATGGGCACCGGCTGCCCATAACGGCATTTACGGGCAGCCCGATTAACGGGTGCTTGCCGGGACAATGTAAATTACCCGGGACAGCCTCCTATTTGCCGGGACTGTCCCGGCAAAAATGGGACAGGTGGCAAGTATGTGAAGGAGGAAACACAGATGAATGGAGAGTGAGTCTGCCAAATCTCAACAGATGGTAGAGCTCGCTTTAGTAGCCAAAGACTTCTTGACCAGTAGATGTGTCCTATGGAAACCTTCATAAGAGACTTCCATCCATACCACTTTGTAATACCTCCTCCAACACGTTCAGAAAAATAAGATACCAGCAAAAGAGTCAATACAACACCAAATATAATGCCTCCTCCATACAGACAATCAACAAAGCAGACACTTCCACACCGTTTCCACCAGAAAAGAGGAGATGAATTAAAACTCGTTAAAAGATGACAAACCTGATGAGAAAGCGGGCATCTCAATTTGGATCTGATAGGGAGAAAGAAATTGGAGTTATGAGGAAGGGAGCACAGAAGGACAGAGAACGAGTATGCCAACTCTCAACAGTTGGTGGGGCTCACTTATTTAACCAAAGACTTCTTGACCAGAAGATATTTTCTATAAAGAAAAAACCTTCAGCCCCGGTTCACACTTATGCGAGTGCGGGAAGGCTGCGAATTCGCAGCCTGTTCCCGCATCGCACACGCACCCCCGGCAGTTCACACTGCCATATGCGATACGCTGGGGGTGTCAATGTAATCTTAACGACACCCCCAGTTTGATCGCATATCGCAGTGCGATCGTGCAGTTCGCACAGGATCGGATCGCACAAGTGTGAACCGCTGTGCGATCCGATCCTGATGCGGCTTCCAAAAAGGGTCCCTGTGCGTGTTTGCTGCGGCTGCGGTGCGAATTTAGCCATACAAAGTGTATGGCTAAACTCGCACCGCACAGCCGATCGCATGTAATGAAGGAGCAGTGCGCTCCGACATTACATGCGAACGCCGGAGCCGCACAAATGTGAACTGGCTCTAAAGGGAGGCCTGCCATCCATACCACTCTGTAATGCCTACTTGAAAAAAAAAAATGGCAGCAAAAAAGTAATTACAACACCGAAGACTCGGATTGGCTTCAAAAAAGGTATGTACAGGCATACCCCACTTTTAAGTACACAATGAGACCAGAGCATGTATGGAAAATTAAAATGTACTTAAAGTGAAGCAATACCTTTTTGAACTTCTTAATGCAGGGGTCGGGAACCTTTTTGGCTGAGAGAGCCACGAACAACACATATTTTCAAATGTAATTCCGTGAGAGCCATACACTATATTTCAGGGGTCGGGAACTTTTATTTAAGTAAGTAACGCAGTGTCAAAAAATGGCCTAGTCATTAAGGGGGTAAAACCTTCCAGGGCTGAAGTGGTTAAAGGAGCTAAAATATTAAAGTTGACTTCCCCTGTTCACACTAGTGTTATTTGCAGGGCACGACAATGGAAAGGAGAAATAACCTTAGCGCAAACAGAAAGTGGATGTGTAGCCCATATGTGCCAAAATGTCAATGTCTGGGGAAATGTTATTAAAAAATTCCACTGTATATACGGCTGCAGGCCTGCAGCACTTCTTCAGTGAGGGTATTAGGAGTCTCTGTAAACTGTGAATAAAAGATAAAAAAGAAGGTGCAGGTTAGCCTATATTTTTTTTGCTTTCTGTGCTTCCCTGTCTCAACTTAATAATTGCAAATACTCTTTCTGAAAGAGTATTTGCATTTACTTGAGACAGGGGAAGCACAGAACACAAAATATTTACACTGACGAGTCTGACTGACTGACCGGTCGCTTCAGGACCTCCCTCGGCTCTACACTGTGCCCGCGCTACCGCCTGGAGAAGAGGGAGGTGGCCGG
The DNA here is from genome assembly GCF_965119305.1 of Pelophylax lessonae. Taxonomy (NCBI): domain Eukaryota; kingdom Metazoa; phylum Chordata; class Amphibia; order Anura; family Ranidae; genus Pelophylax; species Pelophylax lessonae. The sequence continues at coordinate 22,165,989 of NC_138777.1, forward strand.
TGGTGGGTGGAGTAAATTTAGGAGTGGAGGAGCAATTTGACCATTGCCCTCGCTCTCCCGCTGTCACGTGATGACGCTGACGTCACGTGACAAAACTGGTTGCTAGACGCCAAGCGGCATACTAGCAACCAGTGTGGCCGCAGCGCACAGGCATAGACTCGACTTGGGGCTAACAATGATATACTCATAGCAGGAGACCCTATTTGTCTGCGAGCCAAATGCAGCCATCAAAAGAGCCACGTCTGGCTCGCGAGCCACAGGTTCCCTACCCCTGTCTTAATGCATGTAAATACACTAGCTCTATAGGAAATCTTGGTCAGCTTGACATGGCACTTCTCCCAAACCATAAGTGACAAGGACACCAAACTTGGGGAGCATATTAAGGGGACCCAGGACCATGACATGGTAGATTATCTAGGCAAGCTGGCCAGCCACAAAATAGGATATGTTGTAGTACTGGGTCCCCTCTCTGTGCTCCTGGTCACTTATGGTTTGGGAGCAGTGCCATGTCAAGCCAACCAAGATTTCCCATAGACGTCAATGTTAGACAGGGAGCAGTGCCATGTCAAGCTGACCAAGATTTCCTATAGACACCAATGTTAGGCAGGAAGCAGTGCCATGTCAAGGTGACCAAGATTTCCCATAGACACCAATGTGAGACGGGGAGCAGTGCCATGTCAAGCTGACCAAGATTTCCCATAGACACCAATGTTAAAGTGGAGTTCCACCCTATTTTTATACTTACCTCCATCTTCTCGCTCCGGGTCACCTGAAAAAGAAATGGATAATCGCATTTTTTTTTTTTTTTTACTTACCTCGTAGCCAAGAAAAAATACTTACCTTACTTCCTTCTTCCTCCTTCCTCGGCCGCGGCCCGTCGTCACTTCCTGGCTCTGCAATGATTCCTGGGAGCTGAACGTCATAGCTCCCAGGAATCATTGCGCCTGTACCGGCCCCGACGTCAGTTCCGGGTCGCGCGCGTCATCCCCTTCTAAACAGCTTCTGGGCATGCCCAGAAGCTGTAGAGGGATGACGCGCGCGACCCGGAAGTGACGTCGGGGCCGGCGCACTGCATCGTGGGACCAAAGAAGGCGGAAGAAGACACCGAAGGGGATCTCGCTGGCTTCAAGCTGCCCACATCTGAGATGGCAGCGCTGGACAAGACGTTTGCAAGGTAAGTATTTGTCCTAACAGGTAAGTGCAACCCGGGACAGATCAGAGGCTAGCCATTGTGGAATGTACTAGCCCTGACTGTCCCGGGGGTATTAAAAAAAAATAAAAAATCCAGGGTGGAACTCCGCTTTAAGACAGGGAGCAGTGTTATGTCAAGCTAACCAAGATTTCCTATAAAAGCCAATGTTAAAAACCAGGAGTAGTGCCATGCCAAGCTGACCAAGTTGTGTCCATACTCGTGAGTATGTATGTAGTGAGTGTGTATGTATGTAGTGAGTGAGTGTACGTAAAATGGGGTATGCCTGTATACTGATTTCTTCTTTACAGGGCTAGACAGGTTAGTGTTAGATCTCGTAGAGATCTATGGATGCAGAGATTTTAGTGTTAAGGTTGATAACATGGCCTCTACAAGGAGAGAAAGCTATTGCAACCAAGCTGAATCAGGAGTAGATTTTGATTGGTTATTACTTGAGCACTTTAGGATTAGAACTCTGCAATAAATGAGGCTACATGGGGGGGGGGGGGGGTGAGATGTTAACCCGCATCTTGGTTGAGGCTACATGGGGGGGTGAGATGTTAACCCGCATCTTGGTAGAACACTTGAAGGACCTTAGCCTGCGTCTGAGATGAAGCTCAGTCATCTGGAAATACAGGTAATGCAAGGAATTTCCAAGCTGTATGGTTACCTAAAGCAGAACTAAGCCTAAAATTAGAAAAATTGCAAGCTTTTCATAGCAGAATAAACACATGCAATGTCTCTTCTGCAATAAGACAAACCTCCCTCCCTGCTCCCAGTCCTCAATCGAATGTACACTGAGCTGCACATACGCATTTCTGGCACACTTCAGCCACCTGATTCCCATGTCCTTAGATCATGTCACCCTATGACTTTCCCCTGGTTCACACTGGTGCGACTTGCAACACATAAAGTTCCTTGACCAGTCGAAACACATTTAGTTTAATTGCAGGCGTTCCAATCAATGCGACTCAAGTCGAAGAGACTTCAAAAAGGTTCCTACACTACTTTTACCAGTTACGGACCGCCCACTGCATATATACTGTGGCAGGGCAGCATGGCTGCGCAAAACCACATACATGTACATGGTTTTGTGCACGCAATCTAGGGAGCGCACGCCGCCGGAGCGCTGCTCCCGCTGTGATTGGATACAGCAGGAGCCAATCAGCGGGTCCGGCAGCCGCAATCAGGGCCGGTGCTACCACTAGGCAAACTAGGCGGCCGCCTAGGGTGCACTGCCACCTAGGGCGCAGCCATGGCCAGTGAGACTTTCCTCTCCTGTCACCTCCTCATCCTCGGGGGATGTCACCTCTAGAGAGGGGGGGGGGCACCTTGTATATAAAGGGGTGTGTGGGGTTAAAGGGGGCAGTGTGTATATGAAGGGGGGTGTAGGGTTAAAGAGGGGCAGTGTGTACAGGAAGGGGGTGTAGCAGAGTGTAGTGTTAAAAGGGGGCATTATGTACAAGAAAGGTGGCAATGTGTACAGTTATTTTTTATTTTGGGGGGGGGGGGGGGTGTGCGCAAGTAGCTGGTCTTGCCTAGGGTGCAAGATAGTCTAGCACCGGCCCTGGCCGCAATGGCCGCCGGGACCCGCCGATCATTCGGAGTAAAGGCAGAACAGTGGTCTGCCTATGTAAACAAGGCAGTCCGCTGTTCTGACAGGGAGTAAAAGAAAGATCTTGTGTTTTAGCTAAGCTGAAACAAAGATTTCTCTTTTCCTCCAGTGCATCCACTCCCCCCACGGTTAGAAAGAACTCCCTAGGAGCACACGTAACCCCTTGTTTGCCCCTGGTGTTACCCTCTTCCCTGCCATTGTCATTTATACTGTAACAGTGCATTTTAGTTTAGCACTGATCATTGTATTGGTGTCACTGGTCCCCAAAAAGTGTCACTTAGTGTTAGATTTGTCCACCGCAATGTCGCAGTCTCTCTAAAAATTGCTGATCGCCGCCATTACTAGTAAAAACAATAAAAAAAATAAAAAGTGAATAAATCGAATCCATAGTTTGTAGACGCGATAACTTTTACGCAAACCAATCAATATACACTTATTAAGATTTTTTTTACCAACAATATGTAGCAGAATACATATTGGCCAAAATTGATGAAAGAATTCGATTTTTTTTTTTTTTGTTGGAAGAAAGTAAAAAATATTGTTTTGTTTTTTTCAAATTTCTGATTCTTTAAATCGCAGAGGTGATCACATACCACCAAAAAAAAGCTCTATTTGTGGGGACAAAAAGACATCAATTTTATTTGGGTACAGCGTCGCACGACTGCACATTTTTCAGTTAAAGCAATGCAGTGCTGTGTCGCAAAAAATGGTCTGCTCAGGAAGGGGGTAAAAACCTTCCGGAGCTGAAGTGGTAATGCAACTTAAGTGTGACATAGAGTCCCCTGGACTCTAATGTTGCATTAAAGTCGCACTGCAAAGTCGCACAACAACGGGGTCACAGCAGTGTGAGCCGAGCCTCAACCATGGATTATGGCCCTATGCGATCCGATTCTGGTGCGGACCAAAAAAAGGGTCCTGTGCGACTTGTGTCCGAATGCGATGTGAATTCAGCCATACAATCTGTATGGCTAAATTCGCATCGCATAGATATCGCATGTGATTTGCAGAGCAGTGCGCTCCGAATCACATGCGATGTCTGACCTCGCTGAAGTGTGAACCGGCACTATGCCAATCAATAGATGTGAAAAATGATGACATTCAATAGATAGCCAGTGAGGGCCTGTTCACACTAATCTGACTCAAAGTCGCCCCGACTTCTGGCGACTTTGAAGTCACCCGTGCAGCGCGACTTCATCGCGGCTTGCAAACGACTTCTCATAATAGAAGTCAATGCAAGTCGCTCCGACTTTGCCAAAAAATAGTTCAGGAACCTTTTTCTAAGTCGGAGCGACTTGAGTCGCTGTGATTAGAACGGTTCCATTGCACAGCATTGGGAGCTACTTTTTAGGCCACCAAGTCGCCTGACAAGTCGGATTAGTGTGAACCGTCTCTTAAAGTATCAGAATGTTACTGACTGGTAGAAGTTACATTGTATGACCACCTGTGACTCTTCCCAGTGCCTCCATCTGTAACTTAGTTCCTCTTTATTCTTTTGTTACATTAAATTATAGCTAATGGCATCATTTTTCTTTTTTGTTTTGGATAGAGTGCAGAGGGAATAGAACACTTGCCAGGTTTTTATTGCTGTATGTGTCCCTGTTAAAGAGATTCCCCCTCTCTATTTGCTCTGTTTATCATTATCATTGAAAATGAAAGTAAAACAAAAACCCCAATTTTTAACTGTCCCCCGAAAAGTAATAGAAGGGAAATCTTCCAATGGGGACACTAGTTCTGGTGACCTGGGGGTCCCCAAGAAATTCTCTTAATTTGCAGTGATTTTATTCCACTTCCTGTTTGACTATTGGACTGGAAGTGAAGGGAAATCTCCGCAATGGGTCACAGATGGCAACAAAAAAAAAAAAAAATTGACAGGGGGCATAACCCTCCCTTGCTCTATCCAAAATAAAAATAAAAAAAGTGTTTAAAGTGATTGTAAAGTCTCGCTTTTTTTTTTCTATTAAAATAACAAATATGTTATACTTACCTCCTCCTCTGTGTAGTGGTTTTGCATAGAGCAGCCCGGATCCTCCTTTTCTCGGGTCCCTGGCTTGAGCTCCTGGCCCCTCCCCCCTGTTGAGTGCCCCCACAGCAAGAAGCTTGCTATGGAGGCACCCGAGCCGAGCTGCAGCTCCCTGTGTCCATACACAGAGCTGCCTTTCAGCCCTGCCTCTGCCCATTCAAATGAATAGGTGCAAAAGCACACTGCATGGGAATTTGCAGAATCGCACAGGACCACTTGTAACATTTCTGTGGGATCCCCATGTGCAGCAACCTTTAAGCCTGCATTCACACCTGAGCATTACTGTGTAATTTGAAGCATTTTTCAGGTGTTTTTCAGGCATATAATAGGCATATTACAGACATGTATACACATGTATCAAGCTTCAGAAGTTATATCATTCTTACCTGCTCTGTGTAATGGTTTTGCACAGAGCAGCCCCGATCCCCTTTTTCTCCTGGCTCCTCTTCTGTGACCATGACCAGTACCCCCAATAGCAAGCCATAGGGATACTGGTGCGTGCTCGCTCCCAAGCCCTACTCTATGCATCCATAAGACACATAGAGCCGCGGCTCAGCCCCTCCCCTCACTCTCTCCTTATTGGCTCACTAGCTGTGATTGCAAGCAGTGGGAGCAAATGGTGTCCTGCAGAGCGGACCTTGGATGATGTGAGTGACGGCATGCCTCAGTGGAAGTCCACTCAGAGGAAACGCGTCAGAGAGGAGGCGTGCCGTCACTCACATCATCCGAGGTCCGCGCTATTCTCAGTGGAAGTCCGCTCGGAGGAAACGCGTCAGAGAGGAGGCGTGCCGTCACTCACATCATCCGAGGTCCGCGCTATTCTCAGTGGAAGTCCGCTCGGAGGAAACGCGTCAGAGAGGAGGCGTGCCGTCACTCACATCATCCGAGGTCCGCGCTATTCTCAGTGGAAGTCCGCTCGGAGGAAACGCGTCAGAGAGGAGGCGTGCCGTCACTCACATCATCCGAGGTCCGCGCTATTCTCAGTGGAAGTCCGCTCGGAGGAAACGCGTCAGAGAGGAGGCGTGCCGTCACTCACATCATCCGAGGTCCGCGCTATTCTCAGTGGAAGTCCGCTCGGAGGAAACGCGTCAGAGAGGAGGCGTGCCGTCACTCACATCATCCGAGGTCCGCACTGCAGGCGGCCACGGACAGCGAGGGGTATTCAGCAATTGGCTCATTTTCTTTTTATGCATGTAAGTGCTATTGCTTTTGATTAATAAAAGTCATTGGGGTAATGCACTATTGGCCGCATGTTTTCATTACATTCATGGGGAGCATCTGAGAAATGTCACGGAGGAATGCAGGAGCCATAAGCCTTTGAATCTGAGATGACCCAAGTTGTTTTGCTGGTGTTGGTGGAAGGGAGGCCCTTAAAGGGATATATCCATGCGTATCAGAATTATTATCCGGTAAGAGGCTTGATCATTTTTGGTTTCTATCACGTGGTGAATCAGAGTACAGGATTACCTCCACCACATTAAGCATCAAAATATTGGGGAGTTTATTGCACATTATCTTTATCCGTCTGGTAAGGAGGAAACCCTACAGGTGGTGGGATTCACTACTAATTTTCTTTGGAAAACACTGGAATATCACTGCTTCACATTGGATGCACAATTCAATTTGCGTATATGCACTTTGGACTTATATGGACTTATTTATGGACACTATTTGTGTTTAACCACTTTACCACCGGAAGATTTTGCTGTCTTCCGTCCAGGCCACTTTTTGCGATTCGGCGCTGTGCAACTTCAACTGACAATTGCGCGGTCGTGCGACGCCGTACCCAAACGAAATTTACGTCCTTTTTTTCCCACAAACAGAGCTTTCTTTTGGTGGTATTTGATCACCTGTGCGATTTTTACTTTTTGCGCTATAAACAAAAAAAGAGCGTTTATTTTGAAAAAATAACAATATTTTTAACATTTTTTTATATGAAATTCCCCCCAAAAAAGATGTAAAAACCAATTTTTTTAAAAATTTTTGGCCAATTTGTTTTCTGCTACCTATGTTTGGTAAAAAAAATCGCAATAAGCGTATTTTGATTGGTTTGCGCAAAAGTTATTGCGTTTACTAACAAAGGGAAAGATTTCTGTCATTTTTGGTGTTTTTTTTTTAACGCGTAATGGCGGCGATCTGCGATTTTTTTTGCGGGACTGCGACATTGCGGCGGACAGATCGGACCCTTGACTGACATTTTTGACACTTTTGGGGGTACCAGTGACATTACTGCTGTAATCAGTGCTATATATATGCACTGTTACTGTAAAAATGACACTGGCAGGGAAGGGGTTAATTTTATTGGAGAGGGAGGGGTTAATGTATGCCTGGTGCTTACTGACGTGTAGGGGGGAGGTGACTGTGTGAGTCATGGACAGATCGGATGTCCAGCTATGCTGAACAGTCCGATCTGTCACTCCCTGTCACTATGGAGATCCGCCCGCTGTGTTTACACACAGCGGGCGGATCTCCAGACTCGATCCCCGACGATCGGGTAAGAGCAGCGGCGATCGCCGCTGCTCCTCCCCTGGCCCGACTCCCGCTGTGAATGAAAACAGCGGGAGCGAGCCTCCGGCGGCGCGCAAGCGCCGCCCAGAAGGGGGAGTGTCTGACGACGTAGTACTACGTCGTCAGACGATAACGAGCCACTTTGCTGCAGTAATATTACTGTGAGCGGTCTTAAAGTGTTTAAGTTCACCTGATTCAGGCCCCTTTCACACATACGGTCCGTTCAGTTCTTCAGTTCAGTCACGTCAAAATGTATCAGTTTTCCATCCATTTTCATCCATTTTTCATCCGTTTTTCATCAGTTGTCATCCGTTTTTCATCCGCTGTCATCAGTTTTCATCCATTGTCATCCGTTTTTCATCCGTTGTCATCCGTTTTTCGTCCGATCCGTTTTTTTGACGGATGAAAAATAGGGTATTCATCCGTTCAAAAAAACTGACATCGACAGAAGCGTATGAAAACGGATGTTAACTGATGATCATCTGTTGTCATCCGTTTTTACATAGAGATACATTGATGTCCGTTTTTCATCCGTCAACAGATGGATGAAAAACGGACAAACAGGCAGCATGTCTGAAAGGGGCCTTAGAATTTTGGATCACGATATTTGTTTATTGATGCACATAATTTGTTGTGTTTATGTACATGTAGATTTACATTTACTTTTTAGCGCACCAGACAATTTGTACACATTTTAAATTCCACATTAGGTAATAGGATCTTTGGTTGCAGCTTAAAGATATATCAGTGCACCCTTTACACCCATTTTCCATAAGTATGTGTTGGTATCACTGAATAGAAGCATGTGATTCTGTATGTCACGCATGGTGGAGAGGACGCCTGTATGTCGGGGTTCCCCAGGGCTATGTGACAGGCCACTCCTGTTGGGGTAAGTCAACAGCTATGTAACAATGTGACTCATTTAGCCAGAAGATCCCTTCAAACTTGGTGGACAGACACTGTACGTCAAGCATCACACAGTACAAAAGTGACCACATTTATGACATCACTTGTAATGACAGTGACTCAGCAGTTAAAGAAGAACTAAACTCTCTCAAACAACAGGAACTACTTGTAATCTTTCTAACATTAATAAATAGATAGGTAGGTAGATTAGATTCCCCCTTTTACATTTCTTCAGCTGCTTCCTGGTTTCTGGTCCAGGCCACAATGATGTCATACATCCAAAGGGATCTTCATGGGTATTTTTTTTTTGTTCAGAAATAAAAGAATATTATCCGAAGCAAACACAGTGACGTGCCTCCATCCCTATAGGGTAATGCAAACAGAAAACAGAGGTCGTGGGACTTTAAAGCGGAGTTCCACCATGAACATTTTTTTTTCACCGTCAGCTTGCTTTAATTTACCTGAAAAAGAATTGGATAATTTAATTTTTTTTTGTTTCACTTACCTTCTTTTTAATGAAAATATACTTACCTTCCTTCCTCTTCCTCCCTCTGCGGCCGCGGCCCACGCCGTCACTTCCTCCTTGCATTGACTCCTGGGAGATAAGCGTAATCGATCCCAGGAGTCAATGCGTCTGCACTGGCCCTGCTCGTCACTTCTGGGGCAGGCGCGTCATTCCCTGCTGAACAGCTTCTGGGCATGCCCAGAAGCTGTGCAGGGATGACGCGCCTGCCCCGGAAGTGACAAGCAGGGCGTTCTGGGACTCAGACGTCACCGAAGAGGACACCAAAGAGGACGCTCCGGCTTCAGCTGCCCACACCCGAGATGGCAGCGATGGTCAAGACATTTTCAAGGTAAGTATTTCTTCTATAAGGTAAGTGAAACAGGGGACAGTTCAGAGGCTATCATTGCTTAACCACTTAAGCCCCGGAAGATTTTACCCCCTTCCTGACCAGGGCCTATTTTGCGATTCGGCAATGCGTGACTTTAACGGACAATTGCGCGGTCGTGCGACGCTGTACCTAAATGAATTTGACGCCCTTTTTTTCCACAAACAGAGCTTTCTTTTGGTGGTATTTGATCACCTGTGCAATTTTTTTGATCATGCGCTATAAAAAAAAAAGAGCGTCAATTTTGCAAAAATAACAATATTTTTCAAATTTTTTTATATGAAAATCCCCCCCAAAAAAAATGTAAAAATCTAATTTTTTTTAACATTTTAGGCCAATTTGTTTTATGCTACATATGTTTAGTAAAAAAAATCGCAAAAAGCGTATTTTGATTGGTTTGCTCAAAAGTTATTGCGTTTACTAACTAAGGGAAAGATTTTTGTCATTTTTTTTAACGCGTAATGGCGGCGATCTGCGATTTTTTTTGCGGGACTGCGACATTGGGGCGGACAGATCGGACCCTTGACTGACATTTTTTACACTTTTGGGGTTGCCAGTGACATTACTACAGTAATCAGTGCTATACATATGCACTGTTAGGCTAGGTTTCCACTAGTGCGGCTACGAAGTCGTGCTACTTCTAGCACGACTTCGTAGCAAAAGTAAACCGCGGCTTCAGTTAGACTTGTCCCTCATATATAGAGGGAAGTCGCGCTCAAAAGTAGTACACGATTTACTTTTGAGGTCGCGGCAACTGAAGCCGCGGCAGTGGAAACGTGCCCCATTGAAAACAATGGGTTTTGACTTGCTGTGCGACTTGACATGTGTCAAGTCGCACCGCAAGTCGCACTAGTGGAAACCGAGCCTTACTGTAAAAATGACACTGGAAGTGAAGGGGTTAACTTTTTTGAGAGGGGCATGTTTCTAACTGTGATTGGCTGTGGCTTGAGCTGTAAGAACAGTGATCAACGGTCCTACATAGTAGAACCGTATGATCACCATTCTTACACAGGGAAGAATGACAGGCGGCTTTGTTTACATTAGCCGCCTGCCTTTCTCCCGGTGTAACGGACGATCGCGAGTGCCCGGTGGACATCTGGTCCGCCGGGCACACACGCGGGGGGGGTCCGTGACCGAGCGGGAGCGCGCATTCGGCGGCACGCGCTCGCTCCCCAGAGCCTCACAGGCTAGCGACGTAGACCTACGTCGCTTTGCCTGTGAGGGGCTGACTGCCGCAGTAAATATACTGACGGCAGTCGGCAAGTGGTTAAATGCACTAGCCCTGACTGTCCCGGGGGTATTTTTATCTAAAACTTTTTTCTAGGGTGGAACTCCGCTTTAAATGAGGCAGGTCACAAACTAGGATATACAAAATAAGATTATAAACGTAATAATTTATTGTACATACAGAGATTGATACAAATGTTGACATCAGTAACAAATATGATGCAGACATGTATACAGAAAAGGCTGACACATAAAAATGCATATAGCAAAAACATTGTTATAATAGTAAGATATATTCAGTAAAAAAAAGTACATGATCGTCACTAAATGTTGCATCTATGAGTATAGAAATACACAAAATCTCAAAAAAAAAAAAAAAAAAAAAAAATGAATAAATAAAAAATGTAATGCCAACATGTGTAAGTGATGAGGCATTACATTTTTTATTAATTCATTTTTTTTTTTTTGGAGATTTTGTGTATTTCTATACAAACCTACATACATTTACAGGCAACTCTTTGGCTTTAAGCTCCTGATGAGTGGACAGGGTTCCACGAAACGCGTAGAGCTACTTAAGACGCATAGATGCAACATTTAGCGACAACCATGTACTTTTTTTTTTACTGAATATATCTTACTATTATAACAATGTTTTTGCTATATGCATTTTTATGTGTCAGCCTTTTCTGTATACATGTCTGCATCATATTTGTTACTGATGTCAACATTTGTATCAATCTCTGTATGTACAATAAATTATTATGTTTATAATTTGAATTTGTATATCCTAGTTTGTAACCTGCCTCATTTATGCCTCGTTTCCACTGAGTGGTACGGTACGGTACGGTTCAGTACAGTACGGTTCGGAACGGTACACATTGCGTTTCCACTGCCAATAGTACCCTTTCATGATAGGCATGGTGTAGCAGGAAAGCTGTGATAGACAATTCTCTGTCAACCAATCAAAGTTTTGCAGAGTGTAGCTCCACCCTGTTGGTACGGTACTAATGTGTTTGGTACCCCAATGAAAGGGTACCAAAAAAGTGGTACGGTACGGTTCGGAATTAGGGTACCATTCATAATGGAAACGGCATAAATAGCGTACCGTACCAAACCGAACCATACCAGAAAGCTCAGTGGAAACGAGCCATTAAAGTCCCACAACCTCTGTTTTCTGTTTGCATTATTTTTTTTGTTCATCTGGAGGAGGGGAGAAGGGGCTTTCTCAGCTATGCACACCCTCCTGCCTGCATGCCTGAGCTAGGGGTAGATGAATTCAGTGAAGTAAATGCTACCTGAATCATCTGCCCTTACTCAAGATGGCCACAGCTAGAAACGCTAGGGGGGTGTTTTTCATAGTGGTTTCTCTGCAAAATTAAAAAGCATTGAGGCATGGATGGATGGGTGGGTGCGTTTGCTTGGAATATTACAAATTAATTAAATATCGTTTTCAGTTTGTGGTGCACAGATGAGTGTAGTCCCACACTCAGAGGAATGACACTCTCCACTCCCACTCTACTGAAGAAGCAAGGTCATTCTAAAGGGTTTCTCTATACAAAACGTTTTGTTGAACATCGGTACAAAACACCTGTCAAAGTTGCATTGCTATCTGTGTCCCTGCTGGGGCGATTCACCCTCCCTATTTGTCCGATACGTGGTGGGAAATCCGAAACTTAAGGGGTTTTCATCCTAATTCTTCTAATGGGGATAACTGTGCCAGAATGGATTTCCTCTCCCTTCCTGCTGTGTCTTTGTAGTGTGTCTAATGGGATACAAAAAGGATACAAGAGCAGGGGTGCCACCGAGGGTTCCAGTTCATTTGCAAATGTAAATGAACAGACATGTTGCGCACACCTTAGTATTTAGCCAAGATAAGACACACACTGGGGGAGATTTACTAATACGGGAGAATGCAGAATCTGGTGTATGATAGCCAATCAGCTTCTAACTTCAGCTTGTTCAATTAAGCTTTGACAGTAAAACCTGGAAGCTGATTGGTTTCTAGGCAGAGCTGCACCAGATGTTGCACTCTCCAGTTTTGGTAAATCTCCCCAATGTGTAACATGGCAGCCAAGCTATGGAGTCCAGCACCTCAGATATGAAGAGGGTCAGTAGCCAATAGATCTGTAGGTAATTCCTTTCTAAGTGTATACAATGACAATGTCTCTAATAAACAAAATGAGATGGCTTCTAAGAGTATCAGAATGTAGATGTAGAGGATCACCGCACGTTATTGCCAAGTTCACAGTCCACAGCAATAGTGCTTTGCATATTTTGTACCTGCAAGGCTAGAATTATAGGAACTCAACAGGAACCACAAAGACTCATTAGAAACCATAGAAACTCATAGGAACCATAGTAATTAATACTAATTCATAGAAACTTAGAGGAACTCTCATAGGAACCATAGAAACTCATAAGGATCACAGGAACCATAGGAACGCATACGAAATCACAGGGACTCATAGGAACCACAGGAACTCATAAAAACTCAAGGGAACCATAGTAACTCACAGTAACTCCAAAGCACTCATAGGAACTCATAAAGACCACAGGACCTCATTGAGATCATAGGAACTTATATAAACCATAGTAACTCATAAGAACTTATAGGAGCTCATAGGAACGCATGGGAATCATAGTAACTCAAAGGAACCATAGTAATTCATAAGAACCATAGAAACTTATAGGATCCATAGAAACTCATAGGAACCATAGGAATTCATAGGAACTCACAGGGATTCATAGGAACCATAGGAGCTCATAAGAACGCATGGGAACGATTGGAACTCATAAAAACCATAGGGACTCATTGAAATCATTGCAACACATAGAAAAGCATAGAAGCCATAGTAACTCACAGGAATTCATAGGAACAATACAAATTCATAGGAACTCATAGCAACTCTCATAGGAATCATTAAAACTCATAAGAAACATAGGAACTCAGAAGAACTCAAAGGGACTCCTAGGATCCACAGGAACTCATAAAAACTCATGGGAACCATAGTAATTTCTAGTAACTCCTAAGGACTTATAGGAACTCATTAAAACTATGGGAACTCATTGAAACCATACAAACTTATATAAACCATAGTAACTCATAGGAACTTATAGGAACGCAAGGGAACCATAGTAACTCATGAGAGCCATAGTAACTCATAAGAAGCATGGGAACTTACAGGATACATAGAAACTCATAAGAACCATAGGAATTCATAGGAACTCACAGGGATTCATTGGAACCATAGGAACTCATAAGAACCCATGAGAACCATAGTAACTCCAAGGGACTCATATGAACCATAGGAACTCATAAAAACCAGTGGGACTCATCAAAATCATTATAACACATAAAAATGCAAAGAAAGCCAGAGTAACTCATAGGAACTATAGGAACTCATAGAAACCATAGTAATGCATAGGATCCATAAGAACTTAATCTTGTAAAGAGACTACAGGTATAGTCAGGAACTCAACATTCAAAAACATTTATTAAAACCCATCGCGTTTTAGGACACACATCGCTTCTTCTTCAGGATAGCAAAATAATAGACTAGAATACGAGTATATACAAATGGAACCACAAACCATGTCTCTAATAAGCAAAATTAGATGGCTTCTAGGAGTATCGGTTATATTAGAGGTTGTAGAGGCTCACCTCAAGTTATTGCAAAATTTACAGTTCACAGCTTTGTATATTTTGTGCCTGCAAAGCTAGAATTAGAGGAACTCAACAGGAACCACAAAAACTCAAAAGAACCATAATAACTCATAAGAACCATAGAAACACATAGGAACCATAGCAACTCAATAGAACTCTTAGAAACCATAGAAACTCATAAGAAGCCTTAGGAACCAAAAAAAAAACTGATAAGAACCATAAGAACTCACAGGGACTCATAGGAACCACATGAACTCATAAAAACTCATAGGAACTGATGGGGGAAAAGGGAACAGCCATTTTATTTATCGAACATTTATTTATGATTTCCAAACATGTATTTATGATTAAGCAGATATATTGGATGTATATGTTGTGAGAAGTCATATTGTATAACAGTTGTTGTGTTCAAAAGCCATTTACACCGCCGGCTGTTAGATTGCTATCTAGACCTTTGAAGACCTGTTCAGCTAACAAGCCTTGGAAGCGATGTGAATGACTATCCGCATATCAAAGAATGTCACCAAAGACTCAAATGGGACTTCAAAAGAATTTAATTAGCTAGGTGCCACCCACTCCAGAATGTATAAATTGGAATACAAGTCCTTAGGAAGATAGAGCAAATGTTTTCAAACAAACAGAATGTAATGTGACTGAATTGCTCTCCAAACATGTCTTTCTATTTACATGTTTGTAAAAATAAATATATTTTTCAATCTGGCTTCAACAGTGAAAATGTTACTGGAAACCCATGAGTTTTGGGTTTTCCCCTACAGAACCATAGTAACTCCTAGTAACTCCAAAGGACTCATAGGAACCATAGGAACTAAAAATAAAAAAAAAACTGGATGAAATCATAGAAACTTATAGTAATTTCAATATATGAACCATAGAAGCTCAACTTATCTGAACATACAGGGACTCATAGGAAATTATAAGAACCCATGAGAACCATAGTAACTCCAAGGGACTCATAGGAACCATAGGAGCTCATAAAAACCATAGGGACTCATGGAAATCATTGGAACGCATAGGAACCATAGTAACTCACAGGAATTCATATGAACCATAGTAACTCATAGGAACCATAGAAACTCATAGGAACCATACAAAAACTCATAGGAACCATAGTAACTCACAGAAACTTATGGGAGCCATAGTAACGCATAGGATCCATAGGAGCTCAATCTTGTAAAGAGACTATAGTCAGGAACTCAGCATTCTATAACATTTATTAAAACTCATCGTGTTTCAGGACACACATTGCTTCTTCTTCAAGATAGCACAATGATAGAGTAGAATACCTTACCCTCCTCTAATGGAAGGTAGCAGTGCACATGATAATTACCCTTATTTTATACAAAAATCATAAGTGTGTAGATGTAATGTACCAGTTTAACTAAATGTTGAAGAAGTTCATCACAAGATATTGCTCCGCAAGCAGTTCAAGGCAATAGTGCATATATCTTGTGCCTGCAAGGCTAGAACAATAGGAACCACAGCAATTTATAGGAACTCATAGGAACCATATAAATCATATGAGCTTATAGGAAACAAAGGAACACAATCTTGTAAATAGTCTATAGTCAGGAACTCCAGATTAATTTTTAAAAAATTATCAAAACTCAACGCATTTCAGGACACACATCGCTCCTTCTTTAGGATAAGACAATACAATGATAGACCAGCATACAGGTATATTCAAATCCCTGCACAGCTTCTGGGCATGCCCAGAAGCTGTTTAGCAGGGAATGACGCGCCTGCCCCGGAACTGACGAGGGGGGCCGGTGCAGGCGCATTGATTCCTGGGTGCGATGACATTCAGCTCCCAGGAATCAATGCAAGCAGGAAGTGACGGCTCGGGCTGCGGCCGCAGAGGGAGGAAGTGGAAGAAAGGTAAGTATATTTTCTTCAATATCAAGGTAAGTAATTGAAAAAAAAAATCCGGACTATCCATTTCTTTTTAAGGTGACACTGAGCAAGTGGATGGCCCAAAGTGGTTTTTCAGGCCGGAACTCCGCTTTAAGCTGAAATAGGCAGCACACAGGGGCGTTTACATGCCACCGTCATGATTCTTCACTTTGAGCTGCTTTCAACATTGACCTGACATGTAACAAATTGCAGGCGGCAAGTCCTCTGTGCGCTACACACTCCAAAAAATGGGGGAAGCACCACAAACGCCCAGCAACCACCTGCAATGCATGCAGCGGCAGCGGGTTAAATGGGGTTAAAACAGGCGGTGAGGAGGTGTCACATCACTTCCTCACTGCCTGTCAGTAGCTTCTGAAGTGCAATCCAAATGTGGATCGGGCTTTAGAGGAAAGGGAGATTTAGACACATCTAAAATCTACCCGTATATTTTGAACTATTGGATCTCTGTAAGATTGGAGATCACAAAACAGGTTCCATCGGACTCCTTCCTCATTTATATGTTTCCTCTTTTTTTGGTGGTAAGTTCCTAATAAAACTCTGGAGCATTAATCATGTAGAAGGAACTTGTCAATTATATTGTGTAGGAAAAAAGGAAACTCAAATCTTATCTCTAGGATTTTCCCACGTTTCTTCAATTAAAAATATGTCAGCCACTGTAAATACATTCAGATTATTCACATTCACCTTTCAGGAAGATTTTTAGACAATCCCCCTATGCCCTTCTAGATCCAATGAATAGTACATACCAGACATCCTCCTGTTGGAAATGGTGAAGGTTCCCCCCTCCACACCTCTGGACTGAGAACCGAGCAATCAAACACCGCTGATCGCTTGGTTCTCACAGCTCCCTGTGCAGAGAGCTGCTGACTGTCAGTCACCGCTGTCTGCTCTGCCACCCCCCACACCCTTCGCTCACTGGAGTGCTGGGCTGTGGAGGGGGCGTGAGTGGCCGGCTCAGACTCTCAGCGGCTCACTGAGAGGCTAAGCTGGGTGCCGGTACAGGCATGTGGGCAGATCCTGACTTCATTGTTGTGGCTCTATGACGTCAGCCGACAGCTCTCTAAATCAGCCGACAGTGGGCTCATCCATGTCTTTATGGACCTTGCTTTGTGCACTGGTCCAAATCATTTGGTGGAGGTGGGATTATAGTTGTTTTTCAGGGGTTAGTTCCAGTGAAGGGAACTCTTAAGGCATCAGCATACCAAGACATTTTGGACAATTTCATGCTCCCATCTTTGTGGGAACAGTTTGGGGATGGCCCCTTCCTGTTCCAACATGACTGTGCACCAGTGCACAAAGCAAGGTCCATAGAGACATAGATGAGTGAGTTTGGGGGTGGAGCAACTTGAATGGCCTGCACAGAGTCCTGACCTCAACCCGATAGAACACCTCTGGGATGATTTAGAGTGGAGACTACGAGCCAGGGCTTCTCATCCAACATCAGTGCCTGGCTTCACAAATGTACTTGTGGAAGAATGGTGAAACATTCCCATAGACACGCTCCTAAAACTTGTGGACAGCCTTCCCAGAAGAGTTGAAGCTGTTATAGCTACAAAGGGTGGGCCAACTCAATATTGAACCCTATGGACTAAGACTGGGATGCCATTAAAGTTCATGTGCATTTAAAGTCAGGTGTCCCAATACTTTTGACAACATAGTGTATATTATAATTATTTAGCAGTGCTGTGCAGTATTATTATATAGTATATAGCACTGACAGTTTACCCAGCGCTTTACAACTTGAGGGTAGACAGTACAAATACAATACACTTTAATACAGTAGGAATCAGAGGACCCTGCTCGTTAGAGCTTACAATCTATACACACTATTTGCCACTTGTGTTATACTCAAACAAAAATGATAATATAGTAATGTAGATCCTTCAGTAAATGTTATCAGTGCACCAATGTTTGTGTCCGTTATCACTTTCTTTCCAGTAACTTATTAATAATTTGCTGTGATATACTCTCATACAATTGTGTTTAAAAACACCACACACTGTGCAATCCTTCCTGTCACCGACATACAGATACTCACCTTCTATAAATGACCCAAATACATTTTTAGGTCAAATGCGTTTTTCGCTTTAACCAGGGTTGGTAGCCACGTTTGGGCTCCCACTCAGCAACCTCCAAGGATTTCAATCTACATCCATCTCTGTCCCCCTTTAGGACATTTTTTTTTTATCTGTGGCTCATAAGAGATAAACTATCATAGTGCTTTCCATTCCCCACCAATATTTTATTAAAATTGTTAAAATAACACTCACAATAAAATGTGCACAAATCTGGTGCACTGCAGTAAAACAGGAGATTTCCCCTTAAGAAACTGTAGGTCTTGGTTACTCACAATTTTCGGGATTGCGGCATTACGTCATCGGCTCCTCCTTACGTGTTACGTCACAGGTCAGAGGAAATAACTTTATAGCTACCAAACAAACAATAGCGAGAGCGTATAAAACATTTATGCTTAACTTTGACGAGGTTTACCACTTGCCGACCAGCCGCCGCAGATATATGGTGGCAGGTCGGCAGGTTCCCGGTAGCATTCGAGGGGATGCGCGCATGCCCATTCGCCAGAGGGGAAGCTGATCTGCGGGTCTGGTGGCTGCAATTGCCACTGCGATTGCCACCAGGCACCTGCGATCACACCCCATGAAGACATGGAATTACGGCAGACCGCTGTTCTGTCAGCAATGAACACAGTGATCCTGTGTTCCCCCTATTTAGGAACACAGATCTCTGTGTTCATTCCATAAGCCCATCCCCCACACAGTTAGAAAGCACCCCCTAGGGACACATTTAACCCTTTGATTGCTCCTAGTGTTAACCCCTTCCCTGCCAGTGTCATTAGTACGATAACAGTGCATATTTTTAGCACTGATTACTGTAGTAATGTCACTGGTCCCGCCAAAAGTGTCAAAAATGTCAGTTAGGTGTCCGATCTGTCCGCCGCAATGTTGCAGTCCCGCTAAAAATCACAGATCGCCGCCATTACTAGTAAAAAAAAAAAAAATAAATAAAAATGAAATAAATCTTTCCCCTGGTTTTTAGACGCAATAACTTTTGCGCAAACCAATCAATATACACTTATTGGGATTTTTTTTACCAAAAATATCTGGCAGAATAAAATTGGCCTAAAAGGATGCAAAAATTAGATTTTTAATTTTTTTTTATTGGGAATGTTATATAGCAGAAGGTGAAAAATATTGTTTTTTTTCAGAATTGTCGCTCTTTTTTTGTTTATAGCACAAAAAAATAAAAACTGCAGACGGGATCAAATACCACCAAAAGAAAGCTCTGTTTGTGGGGGAAAAAAAAGGACATTTTATTTGGGTACAGCATCGCACGACTGCGTAATTGTCCGTTAAAGTAACGTAGTGCCGAATCGCAAAAAATGGCCTGGTCATTAAGGGGGAAAATCTTCCGGTCCAGAAGTGGTTAAAAACCAGAAACAAGGTACACTCATAAATGACAAGCTCACGACAGTTCTGAATGACACACGTGCTACATTTTTTTGTGTACCTGCCAGCCTTGGTTGGATCATTTTTACACCCTCTTGATACACAACGCACCTTGTGGATTTTTAACTAGCATTGGCACAGACACACACGCGTATATATCAGCAGGGGAGTGGACGTGTCAGTAGAACAGAGATTTGTGTGGGTAGGGCAGTGGACGGTGTAAGTAGTTTTTATTTTTATTATTTTTTCAATTATTATATTACAATTTTATCAATTATTATATTACAATTTTATTTTTTTAATTCTTTTTTACAATACTATTATTTTTTTTATTTTTTTTTTTACAATTTATTTAGGAGCCTTGTTGGGGGGGCTTTGGAGAAATTTTAAGGGTCTAAACAGAGAGAAAGGGACTAAGAACAGAACTTCCCCAGTCCTTTTCTCTGCAGTCTCAGCTGCACTGGACAGTGAAGGAATGGAAAGTGCTCCAACTATGCTTCAGTTAAGAATGAACACAGAAAAAAAGAAAAAAAAAAAGAATGAACACAGGAGCGATCTGTACAGTTCACTCAAATCAATCCCAGGGGGGTATTGGCAATCGGGGAAAGGGATATTGCGATACCAAGAAGAAAAAAATGGAAGATGTGGATGCAAAGGTATATTAAAGAGGAAGTAAACCCTCCTCTGACACTTTTACCTATAGGTAAGCCTATGATAAGGCTTACCTATAGGTACTGTAAATATCTCTTAAACATGTACCGTTAAACATGTACGATATTTACCTTACATGCAGCCAGTGACGTCACTGGCGCATGTGCTCTGAAGGAACGGCTGCTGGTGCCGTTTCTTCAGAGCCCCGTGCCGTGACTGTCGGCTCCCGAGCGCGTGCGCGGGAGTGACGTCACCGCGGCTCCGGCCAATCAGATGGCCGGATGCCGCGATCCCGGAAGACGGGTGACTGGACATGTCGCCCGTCATAGAGGTGAGCGGACAGCACGGCGGGGGCTCGTTCTAAGGTAAGTATTTCATAATGAGCTAGTATGTGATGCATTCTAGCTCATTATGTGTTTCTCTTTCAGCTTGTAAAAAAAAAAAAAAAAAAAAAATTTAACTGAGTTTACAACCTCTTTAAAAAAAATTGTATTTTTGCAAGATAAAAAGCACAATATGATATAAGAGTATCAATATGACATTCACATTACAGAGAGAATAATTAGAACACGCATTAAAATACTAAAAAGTTGAATGATTTAGAAAAAGAACACTTATGTACAGCATTGTGGACCTCTGCATTTGCCTTAGGTTTGTTGACCTTTATTATTTCATGTACATTACCTACCTGTTTTATTTATATCATACATATATATTTATATATGATATATACAGATATGGTTAAAATCTCTGGACAAAATATACCCCCTGAAGAAGACCCTCGGTCGAAACGCGTAGGGGTTTCGGAGTCCATATGTCATGCTGCACATAAGTGTTCTTTTTCTGAATCATTTGTACTTTTTTGTATTTTATGTGTGCTCTAAGGTCCCTTTCACACAGGGGAGTTTGTCGGCGGACTCTGTTTTATATCAGCGGGATCGATCGGCTGATCCCCCGCTGAGCAGATGGAAGGCAGCTCTGTCTCTGCGCTGTGTGCAGAGACAGAGCTGTCAGGTCCCCGCTGTTCTCTATGGGGGAATCGGATGGGAATGGACCATCTGTCCCATCTTATCCGATCCGCTGGACGGATGGAAATTAGGGTCCAGATTTGACGGATCGGATCGGATGTCAGCGGACATGTCTCCGCGGGCATGGGGGTATCCGTTCAGATCCACCAAAAAAATGGACAGGCAGATCTTAACGGTCCGCAGTGTGAAATGGGCCTAATTATTCTCTCTAATGTGAATGTCGTTTTAATAATCATAGCTTATTGTGCTTTTTATCTTGCAACAATAAAAAGATAGAATTTTTTAATATACCTTTGCATCCACATCTTCCATTTTTTCTTCTTGGCATCGCAATATCCCTTTCCCCGATTGACAATCCCCCTTGGATTGATTTTTCTATGTTCTAGTTTGGGATAGATCCCACAATTGGTCTATTACAGTGGAACTAAGTATTTTTTCCTGTACAGTTCACTCACTGTGTTCATTCATCCATCCTGAAACATCCCCTGCAGCAGTCGGTGAGAGAGCTGAGGAGGGAAGCTAGC
Source organism: Pelophylax lessonae (assembly GCF_965119305.1). NCBI lineage: Eukaryota > Metazoa > Chordata > Amphibia > Anura > Ranidae > Pelophylax > Pelophylax lessonae. The sequence goes on from NC_138777.1 coordinate 22,187,607, forward strand.
AGCACTGCAGTGGGGAGACAGGGGACACCAGGAAGCAGGGGGAATTGTTACCGCACAGGGTGATTAGGGTGTGCCCAGGCACACCCATCACACCCTGTGCGCACGCCTATGATAACCAGGTATAGCCGATTTCTGGACTGTTTGTATAAGCCTCTGGTGTATTTCTTTTCCCCTCTCCCATTCTTTCCTACTTCCCTCTTTTCTTTTTCTCTCTTTCCCTCCCGTCTTCCTCCTTTTTCCACTGCTTCTCTTTTTCCCACTCTCTCCACCAGGGGGGGACGGTATAAATCATCTCTTCTCAGGCAACCGTGGGATTTTAGGTGCACTTCTTCTACCTCAATTGTCTCTATTTTAGTTTATGACAGCCCAAGCCATTATGTGGTTTACCTCCCGCAAATTCTCTCACCTGATATTATAGAAATCCGGCTGTTCTCACGCCATGTTGGCTTCATTTTTCTTTTCATTTGTTTTGTTCATGACAAGTCTGGATTGTTCAAATAACCTCTTGACCACCATAAGATTTTACCCCCCTTCATGACCAAATCATTTTTTTCTATTCAGCACTACGCTACTTAAGCGCCGGTTCACATGTATGCGATGTCAGTGCACTGCTCTGCAAATCACATGTGATGTCTGTGCGATGCAAACTGATTCGCATCGCATTCGGACACAACTCGCACAGGACCCTTTTTTGGGTCCGCACCAGAATCAGATCACATGGGTTTTCACACCTATATGATCTGATTCCTGTCCGAACTGACAGTTCACACTGCAATGTGCGAACTGATCTGGGGGGTGTCGTTAAGTTTGTATTGACACCCCCAGCGATTCACATATTTAACCACTTGCCGACCGCTCACTGCGGCAGGTCGGCTCCCCTGGGTCCTTCGACTTAGACCTACGTCGCTGGACTCCTAGTGGTCTCGGCAGTGCTGTATCTTGGCCTAGGCCAACAAGGCCCAGGCCTAGGGCAGCATTTGCAGGGGTGGGCAGCAAAAAAAGCTGCACCATGCACAAGAAAAAAACAGCCTCTTCCCGCCTACCCCACTAAAAAGAGTCCCAGACGGCTTGCGCTACACACTTTTAGTATAGTGCCAGTCTTATAGGGCGAATTGGGCTGGAGGTCAGGGTCCAGGAGGCAAATTAGTCTGGCACCCCCATAAAGCGGTCACACTGCTACCTCCTGGTATGATATGGTATGATATGATGGTATGATGATGGGCACTGCTGAGGCTGACCTTATGGGAACTGATGAGGCTACACTGATGGGCACTGATAGACTGTGGTTGTGGTTTACAGATGACAGGGCGGGTCATAAACAGGAAGAGGTGTGGCTTTTACAGGAAGGGGTGCGTCATATTTAAATTAGAGGGTGCACAAGTTTAGTCAGGCCTAGGGCAGCACAAAACCTAAATACACCACTGGGTCTCGGGCCGGAGGAGGAGAGGCGGCGATCGCCACCTCCCTTCCCCGATCGTCGGGGAAAGTGTGAGAAGACCCGCCTGCTTATGTAAACAAAGCAGGCGGATCTTCTCAGTGACAGACAGGGAGAGATCACAGGATTCAGCATAGCTGAACCTGCGATCTCTGTCTGTGTCACAGAACCCCCTCCCCCAACACACGTCAGTAAGCATGAGGCATACATTTAACCCTTTGATTACCCATAGGGTTATCCCCTTCCCTGCCAGTGTCATTATTACAGTGACAGTGCATATTTTTAGCACTGATTACTGTAGTAATGTCACTGGTCCCCCCAAAAGTGTCAAAAATGTCACTTAGGGTTCCGATCTGTCCGCCGCAATATCGCAGTCCCGCTAAAAATCGCAGATCGCTGCCATTACTAGTAAACAACAAAAAAAAAAAAAACAATAAAAATGACATAAATCTTCCCGTATTTAGTAAACACGATAACGTTTGCGCAAACCAATCAAAATACACTTATTGCGATTTTCTTTACCAATAATATGTAGCAGAAAACAAATTGGCCTAAAATGTTAAAAAATTTAGATTTTTAAATTTTTTTTTTAGGAATGTTATATAGCACAGTGTGAAAGTTTTTTCCCACAAAGTCGCCCGGCTCTGAAGCCGCCCCATGCAGCGTGACTTAAAGTGGTTGTAAACACAAAAAGTAAAAAAAAAACCTGCAAGACAAAGGCATAATGAGCTAGTTTGCATCGCATACTAGCTCATTATGTATTACTTACCTTAGAACGAAGCCCCGACACGGACCCCCGGACACCGCTGCGGGCGCCGCCATGATCCCTCGCCGTCTCTTCTGGGTTCGGCGGCTCCGGCACTGTAATTGGCCGGAGCCGCGATGACGTCACTCCCGCGCATGCGCACGGGAGTGATTTTCCGGCAAGCTCCCGGCAAGCAAAACCCCCGGACCTTCAGAGCGCATGCGCCGCTCGCGTGAGCGGCTGCATGCACTGCAAATATCTCCTAAACCGTGCCGGTTTAGGAGATATTAATTATACCTACAGGTAAGCCTTATTATAGGCTTACCTGTAGGTAAAAGTGTAAAAAAGCATGATACTACCGCTTTAAGCTGGGCTTGCAAACGACTTCTCTAATATAAGTCAATGCAAGTCGCCCCCAAAGTAGTGCAGGAACCTATTTCTAAGTCGAAGCGACTCTGATTAGAACGGTTCCATTGCACTAAATGGAGCGCTACTTGTCAAGCGGCTAAGTCGCCTGACAAGTTGCCCCAGTGTGAACCCAGGCTTAATCTTCCAAAGGTCAAGTGGTTAATAAATACAAAGTGAAAGAAGAATAATAAATACCTCTATGAAGAATTCACCTGGAAAAACTTCCTTAAAGCAGACCTTCATCCAATAAAACAGTTTATTTCCACTTGACCCCTCCCCCTTCCCACAACTGGGTACATTTTTGAAGGGTTTATGACCATTTTGTACTGCAATGTAGCACTTCCTTCTTTCTTACCTAGGTAAGAATGAGGTAGCACCCCCCTGCTGCCTCCTGGGATATTACCACCACACATTCCAGGAGGCAGTTTCACTTACAGGTGCATGTTCATCGTGGGATTTTGCACGTGGGCAGATGTGCCACAGGGCTTCAGGACACAGCAGAGACCTTTGTGCAGATTTCCTGTGCATGTGCATAGATGCCACTGGTATTGAGGTACCAGATACCTGCATTGCTTGCACGTGCACAGAAAATCCAGTATGCGGGCAGAAGTGCCGTAGGTCTATGCTGAGTCCCAAAGACCAGGCAGAGGCCTTCAGCTGTGCACATGCAAGATATTCAAAGATGGCCATACGGGTGAGAAGAGGTAGGGTGTAAATAACGGGTACTATAGTTCCGCTTTAACTGGTGCATCTGCTGATTGGTTCCATCATTTGGGGCTTTATCTTCTTTACCATTGTTCATTGGAAACCTGATCACCACCCAGTGCAGAAGTCCTTGGAAAACTCAAGCATCGACCTCCAAAATTCTGCGCAAGCATTGTAAAAAGGATAGGTATCTTGCAACTTCACCTATGTGAGTATATAACTAATATACAAACGGGCACATTTTTTTGTGTTTACCTGCTACATTACCTAACAACTGCACTTATGGCTCATTAACACGGGCAGCCAGGGGGTGGTAAAAGCAGCTGCAGTTTTACTGGCCCCTGACCACCAACTTAGAGAAGGACATGTAGCCACTCAGGGCTAAATTAATTAAACAACATGTTGAAGATTCCAGGGAAGAGTGCCTATCAAGGCTTCCATGCCTCTCTTTTTAGTCTACGGTGAACCAGATGCCAGCTTTAGGGGGCTCATTCCTACCTGCATACTGCAATGTAGGTTCAAATGAGGCCTCTCACTGATGACGTCACACCATTAGTGTTTATTTAAGCCAAACTGGCTTACTAGATAGTCCTCATCTGTGTTCACACCCCACTGACACGGCTTACCCCAATTGGGCTTAATCGTAGAGGTGGGCCACATGTTACACTTCCTTGCCCTGCAGCCGCATGCAGTGAGCACGGTTGTGGCCTGGTGATTAAGCCTTTTTTAGGAAAGAAAGAAATGGCGATGAGGCAATATATGACCTTCCAGCCACCTGTCAACCATACTTTGAAAAATTATCCCCCGCCAATTGCTTTTCAGAGAGGAGGCAAGGGCTGCCACACATCTTGAAGTGCCCTTAAAAAGATCATTCTTTACACCTGATGAAGAGACCCTATAACCCCTAAAATGTGTTGGATTGTATCTGATGAAGGGACCCTATTAAACCTGAGATTTGTTGGATTGTTACCTGATAAAGAGACCCTATAACCCCTGAAATGTGTTGGATTGTACCTGATGAAGTGAGCCTATTAATCCTAAAATGTGTTGAACTGTATGCTATGAAGGGACCTTATTAATGCTGAAATGTGTTGCATTGTCACCTGATGAAGGGCGCCTATAACCCACAAAATGTTTCAGACTGTACCTGATGAATGGAGCCTATAACCCCTGAAATGTTTTGGATTGTAACCTGATGAAGGGACCCTATAACCCCTGAATTGTGTTGGGTTGTTACCTGGTGCAGGAACCCTACAACCCCTGAAATGTGTTGGATTGTACCTGATAAAGGGACCCTATTAATGCTGAAATGTGTTGGGTTATAACCTGATAAAGGGAGCCTATAACCCCTGAAATGTGTAGGATTGTTATCTGATACAAGGACCCTATAACCCTGAAATGTGTTGGGTTGTTACCCCATAAAGGGAGCCTATAACCCCTGAAATGTGTAGGATTGTTATCTGGTACAAGGACCCTATAACCCTGAAATGTGTTGGGTTGTTACATGATAAAGGGAGCCTAGAACCCCTGAAATGTATAGGATTGTTACCTGGTACAGGGACCCTACAACCCCTGAACTGTGTTGAGTTGTTACCTGATAAAGGGAGCCTATTACCCCTGAAATGTGTAGGATTGTTACCTGGTACAGGGACCCTATAACCCTGAAATGTGTTGGGTTGTTACCCCATAAAGGGAGCCTATAACCCCTGAAATGTGTAGGATTGTTATCTGGTACAAGGACCCTATAACCCTGAAATGTGTTGGGTTATTACCTGATAAAGGGAGCCTATAACCCCTGAAATGTATAGGATTGTTACCTGGTACAGGGACACTACAACCCCTGAACTGTGTTGAGTTGTTACCCCATAAAGGGAGCCTATAACAACTGAAATGTGTAGGATTGTTATCTGGTACAAGGACCCTATAACCCTGAAATGTGTTGGGTTATTACCTGATAAAGGGAGCCTATAACCCCTGAAATGTGTAGGATTGTTATCTGCTACAAGGACCCTCTAACCCTGAAATGTGTTGGGTTATTACCTGATAAAGGGAGCCTATAACCCCTGAAATGTGTAGGATTGTACCTGATAAAGGGACCCTTTAACCTCTGAAATGTGTTGATTAGATAACAGACTTTCCTATTTTAACATTGTTACCCGTCTTTTTTTTTTTCTTTGATCCTTTTTTGTCTGAAATTTATGATTTTTATAGAAACGTGTCAGACACTCCAGCCTGGCTCATTCTAGAGGAGAAAGAGATGGTCCAAATATTTTCCCAAATAATCACTATTGCCCCCAGGTACCAGGGGTAGTTCACAAATATCCATGCAAGAAGAAGAAGAACAAAACCATAATACATCCACCATATAAACAGCATAAAGATCCATGGAGTACAGAAGCATTAATCTGAGGAGCCCAGTAACAATATACATGCTGAAACAAACGTTATAAAGGTAAAATACCTGTCAATGGCTCTAAAATCTGGAATAAAGAACTAAAACCCAACCTCTACTGTGCGGTCATTTGTTACAATAACAGAGCAATACAGCTACTATCATTATGAATAGAGAGCATGCTCTCCCGCACCCACATTTATACCACAATATGTGACAACTTTCTTTTTGCATGCAACCACCACTTGATGTTGTATTCTATGTAGGATAATATTGTCTGACCTTACCTTAGGCATGTGCAACCACCCTGACCACATTTTTTCAAATCCCCTGGGGCAGTCTCTCTGCTGATATGTATGTTTTTTGCAATCTATTGTTATAATGTACTTCCTTGTTGATATATTGCAGCATTACTCAGTTAGGGTTCCTTGGAGCCCTCCATAAAGTTTCTTATAAGGTTTCTAGGGGTTCTTTGAGCTGTGACTTCCCTTTTGATGGTGCCTGCATGGTTCCAGGGCCAACGCCACATGCCAGAACCAGCAGCATGAATCAATGTTCTTTTTAGCTGTTCGAAGGGCATTCTGACCAAGGGTTGCATTCTTCCAACTGACCGCAACTGTAAGTGACTTTCTTCCAACTGAACAGCAATGGATGTAAGGAACATTCTTCCCACTGACCACCAATGTAAGGAACATTATTCCCATTGACCCCCAATGTAAGGGGCATTCTTCCCACTGATCACCAATGCAGGGAGCATTCTTCCCATTGACCCCCAATGTAAGGGGCATTCTTCCCACTGATCACCAATGCAGGGAGCATTCTTCCCATTGATCAGCAATGTAAGGGACATTCTTTCCACTGACCACCACCAATGTAAGAAGCATTCTTCCTATTGACCACCAAAATAAGGAACATTATTCCCATTGACCCCCAATTTAAGGGGCATTCTTCGCCAATGCAGGTAGCATTTTTCCCATTGACCAGCAAAGGATGGGACATTCTTTCCACTGACCACCACCAATGTAAGAAGCATTCTTCCCATTGACCACAAATCTAACGAACATTCTTCCCATTGACCCCAATGTAAGGGACGTTCTTCCCACTGACCGCCAATGCAGGTAGCATTCTTCCCATTGACCAGCAAAGGATGGGACATTCTTTCCACTGACCACCAATGTAAGAAGCATTCTTCCCATTGACCACCAATGTAAGGAACATTATTCCCATTGACCCCCCCAATGTAAGGGGCATTCTTCCCACTGACCAGCAATGCAGGGAACATTCTTCCCATTGACCAGCAAAGGAAGGGACATTCTTTCCACTGACCACCACCAATGTAAGAAGCATTTCTTCCCATTGCCAACCAATCTAAGGAACATTCTTCCCATTGAACCCCAATGTAAGGGGCATTCTTCCCACTGACCAGCAATGTAAGGGACATTCTTTCCACTGACCACCACCAATTTAAGAAGCATTCTTCTCATTGACTAACAATGTAGGAAACATTCTTCCCACTGACCACCAACATAAAGCAAGCCATAGATGATATGATTGGATGCAGGAAAGAAAATTGCTCGATTCACACTCAATCCACACTGACTGTGTTGATGGGGGAATCCCTCCCATTAAGCTATTATGTTCTCCCAGAGAGCAGGGAGCCGTCCCTTCCGGGAGAACACAGTGATTATTGCTAGCGGCTATGGCCACTGTTAAAAATCTGACATGCTGGTTGTACCCAAGTCGATCGATGGATTGACTTGGGTACAATAAGTCTGCCCATACACAGAACAAATCTGGACCAGTCCCTTCCGAACTGGCCTAGTTTTAACCCATCTGAGGCTGGCTTTAGGTGCATTCTTCCAACTGACCACCAATGCAAGGAGCATTTGGCAATGTCCCCAGATGAACTGGTTTCATTAGGGGTTTACCGTGACCTAAAATATATTTTATGGGTTCTTCTGGAGAAAAAAAAAAAAATAGAGAAAGTCTTATATAGCGGGAGGAAAAGGTGAGAGTCCCTTTGTGTGGTTAATAAAAAAAGTCTGCCAATAGTTGTAGTCATATAATTGTCATCCACATGCAACTCAACATAGATCAATATGCAAGTCATAGGATTATTTTTTAAATGCAGACTATGTATTTTTTTACTATTAAAGCCCCGTACACACGTACCGATTGTCGGCCGTAAATATTCGGCCGCCGACCGATCAGCCGATTGTAGGCTTGTTAGTATGATGCTTCCGACAGCCGACAGCGCATTTTCGGCCGAACAGAATCTGTCGTGCAGACTTTAAAATATTTGTTGGCCGTCACCAGAACGGCCGATTGTTCGCCAGTCAGTACAGATTTCGGCCGACAGACAGCAGATGAGCAAGACTGGGCATGCTCAGAAAAGAAAAAAGACAAGGAAAGATAACCATCACATGACATCACTTCTGCAGTCGGCTGTTGTTGGCCGACAAAATTCGTGTGCAGTCTTTTGCAGTTTTCAACAGACACGACAGCCCTGGACAAAAGACGGCCGATCGTTCGGCCGACGATCAGTACGTGTGTACGGGGCTTAAGTCTACAATTTGCTGCCAATATCTGAATATTTTAGGACATCACCAGAGCATGTGAATCAAGGCATCTTGGTAAAGGTGGAGTCACTTTGACCAAAGCAATTGAGCTTTGAACAAAGTAAATAATTAATTAGTTGAATCTATTGGAGGTCAAAAGTGAAACCAGGAAAGTCTTATGTAAAAATAAAATCCCACTGCCCTCAGTCACGTGTTTTCATTATCTTGTTCCCATTTACATTTGCTATGCAAATACATCAGAGATCCCCCTTCACTAGGACAGTGTATAGCAATGCAAGTGTTTTTGTGCAATGGGGCACATTGCATTAGATAGCCCTTTCAAAATGAATTTCCTATGTAAACGCAACTCAACAAACAAAATAAACAGGTCCTGCCGCTTTTCTTTTTGTTACAACACAATGCACAAAGCATTGGTATCTGTGTGTTGAATTGGGCTTTTATACAAGTTTGGTAAATGTGCATTGAGGTGCAATTACCTTGTTTCAATGCAAATCTACAGTATATCACCCTTTATTATAACATATTGAGGTTGATTTACCAAAACTAGAGAGTGCAAAACCTGGTGCAGCTCTGCAAAGAAACCAATCAGCTTCCAGGTTTTAACCACTTAAGCCCCGGAAGATTTTACCCCCCTTCGTGACCAGGACCTATTTTGCGATTCGGCATTGCGTGATTTTAACGGACAATTGCGCGGTCGTGCGACGCTGTACCTAAACGAATTTGGCGTCCTTTTTTTCTCACAAACCGAGCTTTCTTTTGGTGGTATTTGATCACCTGTGCGATTTTTTGATCATGCGCTATAAACAAAAAAAGAGCGTCAATTTTGCAAAAATAACAATATTTTTCACATTTTTTTATATGAAATTCCCAAAAAAATGTAAAAATCAAAATTTTTTTAACATTTTAGGCCAATTTTTTTTTTACCATATGTTTGGTAAAAAAAATCGCAAAAAGCGTATTTTGATTGGTTTGCGCAAAAGTTATTGCGTTTACTAACAAAGGGAAAGATTTTTGTCATTTTTGTTGTTTTTTCTTTTTAACACGTAATGGCGGCGATCTGCGATTTTTTTTGCGGGACTGCGACATTGCGGCGGACAGATCGGACCCTTGACTGACATTTTTGACACTTTTGGGGTTACCAGTGACATTACTACAGTAATCAGTGCTATATATATGCACTGTTACTGTAAAAAATTACACTGGCAGTGAAGGAGTTAACTGTATTGGAGAGGGAGGGGTTAAGTGTGTCCTAGGGGCGTGTTTCTAAGTGTGATTGGGTGTGGCTTGCTGTGTAAGAACAGTGATCAACGATCCTACGTAGTAGAACCGTTTGATCACCATTCATACACAGGGGAGAATGACAGGCGGCTTGTTTACATCAGCCGCCTGCCTTTCTCCCGCTGTCACGGACGATCGCGAGTGCCCGGCGGACATCGGGCACGCGCGCGGGGGGGTCCGTGACCGAGCGGGAACCCTTATAGGCTAGCGACGTAGCCCTACGTCGCTCTGCCTGTGAGGGGCTGACTGCCGACGTAAATAGTCGTGTGGCAGTCGGCAAGTGGTTAAAGCTTAAAAAAGTTGTAAACCCAGATAAAAAAAAAAAAAAAAAAAACACAAGAAAAAAGAAAGCCTGTAAGACAAAGGCATAATTAGCTAGAATGCATTGCATACTAGCTCATTATGAAATACTTTCCTAAGAACAAAGCCCTCCAGCGGCGCCCGCACAGTGCTTAGACAGCTGACATCTCCCCCGGTGTTTCTTCCAGGGTTTGGGGGCTCCGGCGCTGTGAGTGGCCAAAGCCGCGATGACGTCACTCCCGCACATAGGTGTGCGGGAGCCCCCGTTTACAGCAAGTATATAACATCAGCAAGAATGTAAATATCTCCTAAACGGTGCAAGTTTAGGAGATATTTACAGTACCTATAGGTAAGCCTTATCCAGGGCTTTTTTTCAGCGGGAACGCAGTTCTGGCACCCCCAACACTCAATGTATGTAATGGCAAGGGGTGCTGGGGTGTGCTGGAGGGTTGATAATGGCTGCTGGGGGATCTATTGTCACTGGTGGGAATGTATTTTTGCATGGGGTGGTTCAGGCCACTTTTTGCGATTCGGCACTGTGTGACTTTAACTGACAATTGCGCGGTCGTGCGACGCTGTACCCAAACGATATTTACGCCCTTTTTTTCCTACAAACAGATCTTTCTTTTGGTGGTATTTGATCACCTGTGCGATTTTTACTTTTTGCGCTATAAACATAAAAAGCGACAATTTTGAAAAAAAATAACAATATTTTTCACATTTTTTTATATGAAATTCCCTCCAAAAAAATGTAAAAATCTAATTTTTTTTACATTTTTGGCCAATTTGTTTTCTGCTACCTATGTTTAGTAAAAAAAATCACAATAAGCGTATTTTGATTGGTTTGCGCAAAAGTTATTGCGTTTACTAACTAAGGGAAAGATTTCTGTCATTTTTTGGTGTTTTTTTTTTTTTAACGAGTAATGGCGGCGATCTGCTATTTTTTTTTGCGGGACTGCGACATTGCGGCGGACAGATTGGACCCTTGACTGATATTTTTGACACTTTTGGGGGTACCAGTGACATTACTACAGTAATCAGTGCTATAAATATGCACTGTTACTGTAAAAATGACACTGGCAGGGAAGGGGTTAATTTTATTGGAGAGGGAGGGGTTAATGTATGCCTGGTGCTTACTGACGTGTGTGGGGGGAGGTGACTGAGTGACACAGGGACAGATCGCAGGTTCAGCTATGCTGAACCATGCTATCTGACCCTGTCTGTCACTTAGGAGATCCACCCGCTTTGTTTACACAAGCGAGCGGATCTCCCCACTCGATTCCCCGACGATCTGAATACAGAGGGAGCGAGCCTCCGGCGGCACGCGCGCGCCGCCGAGAAGGGGGAGTGTCTGGCGACGTTAACGTCTGGCGACGATAACGAACCACTTTGCCGCAGTAGAGCTCTAGTGAGCAGCGGCAAAGTGGTTAAAATCACTTTAATTGAAGAAGCTGAAGTTAGAAGCTGATTGGCTACCATGCACGGCTGCACCAGATTTTGCACTCTCCAGTTTTAGTAAATCAACCCCATTGCTTGTCACATCTTGTATTATAATTCCCTTTATGATGTAAGTTGTCCTGATCGTTTGTAGAATTTTTTTTTCCGACATGTGAATCCATCAATGAATTGAAGAGATATCTCATCACGCTACATACATTATATACAATGTGATAATAACATAAACACAATTACTGAGTTATTTCCTTGTATGCTGCTGTATAGTAATGTCAACACACACCCGCACCTACTCCGCGGACAGATAATCCTGCCCTCCAGCCTCATGTACAATGGCTTACTTCTCAATCCTCCATTGTTATGTATACAACAAAGGATCACAGGGGGCTCTGAGATCAGTTTCGGTGGACATGCTGCAACCAATCAGGATTGGTTTTTAGTGGCGCTGTCTCACCACTGAACAATGTCCAAGTACCAAAGCCTGGAAAGTCAATACATCTCTGGGGACAAAAGAAACTATTTTACTATTTCTGGGTAAAATCATAGATTAGTTGTTTGAAATAAAACATGGATTCAAACTGAGGACCCCGGTGCTGCAAGGCTGGAGTGCTAATGTGGGCTCATACCATCTGTATACCATCTGTATACAGTATATAGGAGGAAGCACCTGCATTGGATGACAAGAGGATCCAGCGAAGGTAAGGATTCTGTAGATAGATGTAAAAGCTGCAATAAAGTAAAGCGCTACAAATCGCTGTAATCCTTGCGCCTCCGAACTTTCACTGACTGCAACAACGAATGGGGGAAGGAAGGAAGAAAGAAAGAAAGAAAGAAAGAAAGAAAGAAAGAAAGAAAGAAAGAAAGAAAGAAAGAAAGAAAGAAAGAAAGAAAGAAAGAAAGAAAGAAAGAAAGAAAGAAAGAAAGAAAGAAAGAAGATCTGGGTGACAGTGCCAGAAATAATAAGAAGGACAGAAATAAAATAGATAATGAATAGAGAGAGAAAGATGGGTAGATAGATTTGGAAAAGAAAGAAAGAAAGATTAATTTATCCTGGTAGAGATATAATACGCATTGGAAAGTGATATACTGTAATTAGATCGGAGGTCTACAAACTTCCAATACAAGGGTCACATCATACATCAGAATCTCCATAAAGGCCCCTTTACATTAGGATCCCTATCAGAGCCCCCCTTACATCAGATTCCCCCCTTACATCAGAGTCTCCATCAGGATCCTTTTACATCAGGGCCCTCATTAGAGTCCCCCATACATCAAGATCCCCATCAGAGTCCCCCTTACATCAGATTCCCCCCTTACATCAGAGTCTCCATCAGGATCCTCTTACATCCGGGCCCCCACCAGAGTCCCCCTTACATCAGGATCCTCATCAGAGTCCCCCTTATATCAGGGTCCCCATCAGATTCATCTTACATCAGATTCTTACATCAGATTCTTAGATCTTACATCAGATTCTTGCATTATATCAGAGTCTCCATCAGGGCCCCCTTACATCAGGGTCCCCATCAGAGTCTCCCTTACATCAGGGTCCCTCTTACATCAGATTATCCTATTACATCACATTCTCCATCAAGGCCCCCTTACATCAGGGTCTGTATTGGAGTCCACCTTACATCAGAGTCCCCCTCCCCGACTTTATATCAGAGTCCCCATCAGGGCCCCCTCTTACATCAGGGTCCCCCAATAAATCAGATTCCTCCCTTACATTAGAGTCCCTAACAGAAATCCCCATTACAAGAAAGAAAGAAAGAAAGAAAGAAAGAAAGAAAGAAAGAAAGAAAGAAAGAAAGAAAGAAAGAAAGAAAGAAAGAAAGAAAGAAAGAAAGAAAGAAAGAAAGAAAGAAACTGTGAAGTGAATAGATGGATAGATAGATTGATCAATCTGAGTGACAGTGCCGGAAATAATAAGTAAGAAAGAAAATAGATAATGAATAGAGAGAGAGAGAGGGAGAAAAGAAAGAAAGAAAGAAAGAAAGAAAGAAAGAAAGAAAGAAAGAAAGAAAGAAAGAAAGAAAGAAAGAAAGAAAGAAAGAAAGAAAGAAAGAAAGAAACTGTGAAGTGAATAGATGGATAGATAGATTGATCAATCTGAGTGACAGTGCCAGAAATAATAAGTAAGAAAGAAAATAGATAATGAATAGAGAGAGAGAGAGGGAGAAAAAAAATAAAGAAAGAAAGAAAGAAAGAAGGAAAGAAAGAAAGAAAGAAAGAAAGAAAAGAAAGAAAGAAAGAAAGAAAGAAAGAAAGAAAGAAAGAAAGAAAGAAAGAAAGAAAGAAAGAAAGAAAGAAAGAAAGAAAGAAAGAAAGAAAGAAAGAAAGAAAGAAAGAAAGAAAGAAACTGTGAAGTGAATAGATGGATAGATATATTGATCAATCTGAGTGACAGTGCCAGAAATAATAAGTAAGAAAGAAAATAGATAATGAATAGAGAGAGAAAGAGACAAAGAAAGGAAAGAAAGAAAGAAAGAAAGAAAGAAAGAAAGAAAGAAAGAAAGAAAGAAAGAAAGAAAGAAAAGAAAGAAAGAAAGAAAAGAAAGAAAGAAAGAAAGAAAGAAAGAAAGAAAGAAAGAAAGAAAGAAAGAAAGAAAGAAACTGTGAAGTGAATAGATGGATAGATAGATTGATCAATATGGATGACAGTGCCGGAAATAATAAGTAAGAAAGAAAATAGATAATGAATAGAGAGAGAGAGGGAGAAAGAAAGAAAGAAAGAAAGAAAGAAAGAAAGAAAGAAAGAAAGAAAGAAAGAAAGAAAGAAAGAAAGAAAGAAAGAAAGAAAGAAAGAAAGAAAGGAAAGAAAGAAAGAAACTAACTGTGAAGTGAATAGACTGATAGATAGATTGATCAATCTGAGTGACAGTGCCGGAAATAATAAGTAAGAAAGAAAATAGATAATGAATAGAAAAAGAAAGAAAGAAAAGGGAGGGAGGGAGAGAGAAATAAATATAGAAAAAGGACAGAGAAAGAAAGAAAAAAGAGAGAGAGAATAATATGGACAATTAGTTAATCAACAGAGAAAGTGTGAAGACGAAGTGGATCGATCGATCGATCTGGGTGACAGTGCTGGAAATGTTTAATAAATATTAGAAGTTTGGAGTCATTGACCTCCAGCCAGATAGAACAGCTGAGATGACATCACACCTCTCTCTCCCCCTGTATACCCATGGATGTCAGTGGGGGTGTCAGTCGGTCGGTCACATGACCTGTGAGAGTGACAGTCAGTGAGGGTCTTACCTTTCCCAGGAGCAGTCCAGTGGCCAGCAGCAGCAGCAGCACAGGAGGCACACTCCCCATCTCCAGATCTCTTCTATCCAATCAGGCTGTAGAGGACCCCCAGTACATGGCCCAGCAGCACACACAATCCCAGTGTCACCCAGCCAGCAGTCTCTGCTCTCTTCTCCTCACTTTCATGCCTCGGTAGTAATGTGAGAAGTTGAAGGGAAAACACAAGTTGTGGGAGGAGCGATCATGGAGTGTCAGGAGTCCCTACTTCGCCTTAACACCTTCCCTCCTGTGTGCTGATATAGGGTGTGGAGGGGAGGAAAGGGTCACATTGCTGCATTCATTGTCACCAGGCTGGATGGATGGATGGATGGATGGATGGATGGGGGGGCTGCTGGGCTTTACATTCCTTTCCCACCATGACTATGAGGAAGTCACTCCTCTCTGCCCTCCCTCCTGCATTCCACAATAATTTGGTTAGAAAGCTGAGGATCTGGAGATCACTGTCCTAAAAAAAGCTACAAAACAGAGGAGGAAGTGGGCTGTCAGAGAGCCTGGCTGGGTCTGTACAATGTACACTCAGCCATTGGGGGGGGGGGGGGGGGTCCAAAATCTGCCCATAGATGGATCAAAATTTGGCCGCTTTAGTCATCATCTGCCCAAAAAAACAAGAAACCCCCCAATATGATCCCTGGACAGTCTTATTCCGAGAAATGTCTGCGATTTCCTGCGTTGACCAACAGAATCGGAAAACCCTAATTTACTGAATATTAGCGATCATGTCAACCCTCCCCAAAATCTAGGGAATCCCCCCTTTTTTCACCCGGTTACCCTGCTTTTACTTTTTGCTGCTGGAGCCATTTTTTTTTTTTTAGGCCCCATTCACACAATAACGTCATGCTACACGTGTGGGCATTCCATCATTTTTTTTTTTTTGGGCTGCCATACGAATACATAAAAGTAGCTCATGCAGCTTTTTAACCACTTTACCACCGGAGGATTTTGCTGTCTTACGTACAGGCCACTTTTTGCGATTCGGCACTGTGCGACTTTAACTGATAATTGCGCGGTCATGCAACGCCGTACCCAAACAAAGTTTATGTCCTTTTTTTTCCCCACAAACAGAGCTTTCTTTTGGTGGTATTTGATCACCTGTGCGATTTTTACTTTTTGCGCTATAAACAAAAAAAGAGCAACAATTTTGAAAAAATAACAATATTTTTCACATTTTTTTATATGAAATTCCCCCCCCAAAAAAAAATTTAAAAATCCAAATTTTTTTATCATTTTGGGCCAATTTGTTTTCTGCTACATATTTTTGGTAAAAAAAATCGCAATAAGCGTATTTTGATTGGTTTGCGCAAAAGTTATTGCGTTTACTAACAAAGGGAAAGATTTTTGTCATTTTTGTTGTTTTTTTTTTTTAATGAGTAATGGCGGCGATCTGCGATTTTTTTTGCGGGACTGCGACATTGCGGCGGACAGATCGGACCCTTGACTGACATTTTTGACACTTTTGGGGGTACCAGTGACATTACTACAGTAATCAGTGCTATAAATATGCACTGTTACTGTAAAAATGACACTGGCAGGGAAGGGGTTAATTTTTATTGGTGATCAAGGGGTTAATGTATGCCTGGTGCTTACTACCGTGTGTGGGGGGAGGGGACTGAGTGACACAGGGACAGATCGCAGGTTCAGCTATGCTGAACCCTGCAATCTGTCACTGTTTGTCACTTAGGAGATCCGCCCGCTTTGTTTACACAAGCGGGCGGATCTCCACACTCGATCCCCGATGATCGGGGAAGAGCGGCGGTGATTACCTCCGCTCCTCCCCTGGCCCGACTCCCGCTGTGACTGAATACAGCGGGAGCGAGCCTCCGGCGGCGCGCGTGCGCCGCCGAGAGAGGGGAATGTCTGGCGACGTAGGTCTACGTCGTCAGACGTTATCAAGCCACTTTGCCGCAGTAGAGGCTCAGTGAGCAGCGGTAAAGTGGTTGTAAACCCACTTTATTTTATTTTTTATTTCAGGTACTTATATAGCGCTGTCAGTTTACGCAGCACTTTACATACACATTCACATCAGTCCCTGCCCTCAAGGAGCTTACAATCTAAGGTCCCTAACTCACATACATACATACATAGTAGGGCCAATTTTATACAGGATCCAATTAACCTACCAGCATGTCTTTGGAGTGTGGGAGGAAACCGGAGTACCTGGAGGAAACCCACGCAGGCACAGGGAGAACATTCAAACTTCAGGCAGGTAGTGTCGTGGTTGATGACTTTTACCTATAGGTAAGCCTAAAATAAGGCCGGTTGCAAGCGTGATCTTTGCAATCCTGGAAGTTCACCCACTGGTGTCAGTAGTTTTTATTTTTTGGTATTTTAATTGTATTATTTTTTATCATTTTATTTAATTTTTTTACAATGTCACTGACTATGACTCTGTCCATTCAGAAAAGGAAGGAGCTGGTAAATTACATATTTACTGACCCCTTCCTGGTTCTCTATTGTGACACATCCCCTGCAGCAGCTGGCAGGAGAGGGGAGGGAGCACGGGGGGGGGGGGGGGGGGGGCAGCATAGTGGGGGGGGGGGGGCAGGGGAGCACACAGGGGCCCAGAGACAGCAGAACACAAGTGAACTGGATAGGAGGAGTGGTGGGGGCAGCATACAGAGGAACCAATCTCCTCCATTTTCCTCCTGCAGCTACAGGAGGAAAAAGGAGGACAGTGATTTCTCTACATGCTGCCTTTCTGCCCCTCCTATCCAGGTGTACAGGGGAGCCACACAGGCCCTGGAGCATGGGGCCTGGTTTCAATTGCGACCCCTGCAACCCCTGTAGTTACGCCCCTGCAAGCCACTCTCCTAAGACCTCCTGCTCTCCAGTTCCCTTGTCACCTCCTTCCATGCTCACCTCCAGGATTTCTCTAGAGCTTCTCCCATCCTTTGGAACTCCCTACCCCAATGTTCATCTTTCTCCTAATCTTTTCTTCTTTAGACAATCCCTGAAAATGGGGTTGCCATTCTTTCTTCAAGCCAAACCCGAAAACTTTAGCGGCACACAGCAATGTTTTTTTGTTTTTAGTATACACAGTAGGATTGTAATAGACCTGGGACACCTTTGGGCATTTAAAAGAGAATAGTAAAGTGGCATGCATAGTGCCTCCTCATCCTCCTGTCAGGCCCTGTTCCAAGCCACATTCCTGTCTGAATATTGTGTCTGGGTTTCAGTCGGACTGAAACCAGGACTATCCAGGTGAATCCCGGACAGGGGGCAACCTTATCTGAAAACCCTTCTCTTTAACCTGTTCCGGACCGCCCAGCACAGATATACGGCGGCAGGCAGCCCCTCCTGCGCGAACAGACGTAGCCCTACGCCGGCCGCGCGCGTGCTGCTAGGGGGTGAGGGCGCCCGGTCGGCACTGGGCACTCCGATGCATGAAGTCGGTGGCTCCGATTGCCGCCTGCCACCCGCGATCGCTCCCCGCTGAGAGAGAAGAACGGTCAGCTATTGTAAACACAGCTGACCGTTCTTCTCTCTGAAATGATCACAGAGTGCCTGTGATCCTTCCATAAAGGATCACAGGTCTCAGTGATCATTTCAAAAGCCCAACCCCCATACAGTTAGAATCACTCCCCTAGGCTTACATTTAACCCCTTGATCACCCACTGGGTTAACCCCTTCCCTGCCAGTGTCATTATTACAGTAACAGTGCATATTTTTAGCACTGATTACTGTAGTAATGTCACTGGTCCCCCTAAAAGTGTCAAAAATGTCAGTTAGGGGTCCGATCTGTCCGCCGCAATGTCGCAGTCCCGCTAGAAATCGCAGATCGCCGCCATTACTAGTAAAAAAAAAAATCCAATAAAAATTACAGAAATATTTCCTGTAGTTTATAGACACAATAACGTTTGCGCAAACCAATCAAAATACGCTTATTGCAATTTTTTTTACCATAAATATGTTGCAGAAAAGAAATTGGACTATAATAAAAAAAATTAGATTTTAATTTTTTTTTGGGGAATGTTATAAAGCAGAATATGAAAAATAATTTTTTTTGTTTTTTTCAGAATTGTCACTCTTTTTTTGTTTACAGCGCAAAAAATAAAAATCGCACAGGTGATCAAATACCACCAAAAGAAAGCTCTATTTGCGGGTAAAATAGGATATCAATTTTATTTGGGTACAGCGTCGCACGACCGCGCAATTGTCAGTGAAAGTAATGCAGTGCCGAATTGCAAAAAATAGCCTGGTCATTAAGGGGGCAAATCCTTCCGGTCCAGAAGTGGTTAAAGAGGCCTATCCTGCTTCAAACGAATTCACTGTTTTCTACTTTTTCCATCAGCTCATCCCCCACAGTTATTACCTTTAGATTGTAAGCTCTAATGAGCAGAGCCCCCTGATTCTTCTTCTACCAAATTGTATTGTAAGTGTACTTTCTGACTTCATTTTGTAAAGTGCTGCACAAACTGTTGGTGCTATATAAATCTTGTATTATAATAATAATACTAATAAAAGGGGCAGTTCCACTTTTCTGCCCCACCCCCACCCCAAGACACTGATCACAAGTCACAAGACTGCTATATACTGCTGATGAGAGAAGATATTTAGTATTTAGTTGTAATCTGTTTATTAATGTGTTATGTGTTTACTAATAAAGTGTTACTAAACCCACAACAGTAAAATCAGTCTGTATATGCAGTAAGCGCCGGTTCACATTACCGCGACGCTACTTGCAGGGGCGACCTCCGAGATTGCGGTGCGAGCAGCGCGCCGCGACCTCGGAGCGGCCGCCACGGACTTCATAACATTGAAGTCTATGGCGGTCGCCTCCTAGTCGCCCCAAAGAAGCTCCGGACCCTTTTTCTAGGTCGGAGCGACTTGTGTTGCTCCTATTAGAACGGGTCCGCAGCTTCCCTATGGGAGGCGACCTGCAGCGACCTGTGAGGCGACCAGGTCGCCTCACAGGTCGCCCCAGTGTGAACCGGCACTAAAGCATGCTTGTTATACTCACGGTGGAACCTAAGGGGTTAATACTCTGCATTGTGTAAAAAGGCTGTTTGATCCTGTCTTCTCTGATCCTCCCCTTTGTCGACAGTCCCCAATCCATCCCCTGATAGAACAGGGGGCTATCTTTTTGACCCCACATCTCACATGAAAAGGACCTGTCCTGCTTATTTCTATTACAAGGGATGTTTACATTTCATCTAATAGGAATA
>NC_138777.1:22212368-22224868 GCF_965119305.1 Pelophylax lessonae
CGGCACATGTGGCTCCACGGGTACCAGAAAGTGGCGGCGATTTTCCTCCAAAGCACCCAGGAGCTGGTAAAAGTCCTGTACATGGGGCATAGAGCAGAAATGTGCGGTCTGTGTCTCTCCTCCTCCATAATGCGGGGTTATGCTACACCCTCCATTCCCACAGCTGCACTTCAAAGTGTCCGGAATCTTTGGAGCGATTGTCCTCCATATTATTTTACACAAAGATGTCTGTGTGAGAAAACCCCAAATCTTTCCGCTGACACTTAATAGACGCTTGAACTGACTCTGTTCCATGGAGAACACAATCGCAGTGTTGTAGGACGTTACATTGTAGACACCACTTTTACTTTTTATATTCTTGCTGTAGCTGCTGAAGAATCATCTTTGGAAATCAGGAATATTGAGGGCTTATTCACACCAATGGGGGCGCTTTAAAGTGCAAATAACACACAGGCACTGGTTTGCGTATTGCGCGTGCGCCACAATGCGCTGGAAAAATGCATCACAGAGCATTGCTTTTTTTCAACTTTTTTGTAACTAAAATCAGTATTAACCTCCCTGGTGGTATGATTGTTTCTGATTTTAGGTGCTGAAAGCGGTACCATTATTTTGCATGTAATTCTTAAGGACGAGCAGCCCAAACCAACTACCGTATTTTCCGGCGTATAAGACGACTGGGCGTATAAGACGACCCCCCTAATTTTCATCTACCGGTAATACTTATACTTAGGTTACCTTGGAGATATTATACTCAGCGTATAAGACGACCCCCCCATTTTTGGGGGATTTTTTGGAGGTTCAAAAGTAGGCTTATACGCCAGAAAATACAGTATTTACATATGATTTTTTTATTTACTGTGCGTTCTTCTTTATAACATCTCAGTTATGATAAAGTTTGAAACACAAAATCATAAATTATAATATATTAAATAACTATAAATAAGTTAAAGGATATATATATATATATATATATATATATATATACAGTATATATATATGTGTATACATATATATATATAAAGATATATATATTTATATATATATATATATATATATATATATATATATATACGTGTATATCTATATTACATATACATATATATATATATATATTCATATATATATATATATATACGTATATATATATATATATATATATATATATATATACTGTATATATAAAGTAGTACAGTAAAACTGCAGGAAAGGGCACTGGGGCCAAACTAATGTCAATTTATTTTATTTTGTAATGAAATCAGTGTGTTTGTGTTTTTTACTTTTCAAATTTGCCGCCGGTTCCACCCCCCTGCAAGCGTCACGTCGCAGGAGACGGAAGCCGGGGCTCACAGCATCGGGCGGAAGATCTGGACGCTGTATGCTGCAGGGACACATCGCGGGATCCCGGGGACAAGGTAAGTAACCTCTACCAGGATCCAGCGATGCTCCCTGGCGGTACCCCAAGTGTGGCTCGGGGTTACCGCTAATGGCACTAAAATTCCACCCCGAGCCACACTCGGGAATACCGCTAAGGAGGTTAAAGCCAAAAGTAATCATTTATTATATTGCAGATTACCAATTCCTAGATGTAATGGCTGCAATCATTTTCTTTTTTTTTTTTGTCCTATTTTCATCTGGTGATCCGGCCAGCAAGTCTATTGATTTTCTGTTTCAACTCTCTTTTATTCAATAAAAAAAGGACATAACTATAATACAAGACAATCAAAAACCTATGTAGTATTCCTGAAATCAACAAAAAAAGGAAAAAAGCAACCTGGAGGAATAGGAGGCAATGGAGGAAAAATGATTTTATCTCCAAATATGGAAAGGCTTCTTTACAGTAAGAGCTGTGAAAATGTGGAATAGACTCCCTCAAGAGCTTGTTCAGGCCAGCTCAGTAGATTGTTTTAAGAAAGGCCTGGATTCTTTCCTGGATACACACAATATAACTGGATACGTAATATTTATAGGTAAAGGGATCAGGAAGGATTTTTTTCCCCTGCTAGAGCAAATGGGACCATGCTTTATTGGGGTTATTACCGTCCTCTGCATCAACTGTGGGTATAGGATTGTATATACATAGGATGGTGTACATGCATATGTGTAAATAAATATGTGTATGTATATATATATATATATATATATATATATATATATATGTATAGTTTTTTTTTTAGATAGATCTGATCATTGTCTGTCCTAACAAAGGGTTAAAGATCTAGAAACTGCCCTCCTGTGTTGTATGGTAACGAGGGATAGCTCATCCTGTGTGGGCACACTGTAAGATCTCATTCTTGTGGGCGTATTGATCCCTACATCTATGCAAAGGGCAGTCTTCAGCCGTCCAGGAATTACAGGTGTTCCATGTGGGGGCGAGCCTGTTGAAATCAATGACAACAGCCAGCTGAAAAGTTCTCCATGCACATCCCAGAGCGCACATCCATGCGGGTCCAATGAAATGATCAGAATGAAGTCTATCTTCATTCTAATGGTGAAGAATGCAGAAGTCGGATGGATCCCTGATGTCACCTTAACCACTTATGGACCGGAAGGATTTACCCCCTTAATGACCAGGCCATTTTTTGTAATTCGCCACTGTGTTATTTTTACCGGACAATAGCGCAGGTGTGTGACGTTGAACCTAAACAAAATTGTCCTTTTTTTTCCACAAATAGAGCTTTCTTTTGGTGGTATTTGATCACCCGTGCGATTTTTATTTATTGCGCTATAAGAAAAAAATAGCGACAATTCTGAAAAAAAAAAAAAAACGATATTTTCCCATTCTGCTATATAACATTCCCCCCCCCCCAAAAATTTTTTTTTTTCATCCTTCTAGGCCGCAATAAGCGTATTTTGATTGGTTTGCGCAAAATGTATCGCGTCTACAAACTAGGGAAAGATTTATGTCATTTTTATTTATTTTTATTTTTTACTAGTAATGGGGGCGATCAGCGATTTTTAGCGGGACTGCGACATTGCAGCGGACAGATCGGACCCCTAACTGACATTCTTGACACTTTTGGGGGGACCAGTGACATTACTACAGTAATCAGTGCTAAAAATATGCATTGTTACTGTACTAATGACACTGGCAGGGAAGGAGTTAACCATGTAACCATAGAGCAATTATTCCAGGGCCATCATTCACTGCTAACGCTAAATTGATGAACTGTAAAGGCTTTTTGAAATCACTTTCAATTAAAAAATTGAAAAAAAAAGGTTACAAAAATGAAATCCCAAAGAGTTACTAAACCCAGGAGCCTGCATTCACTATATCTGGTCTCCCACGGTACACAGAACATGGAAATGCAATTATTTTACTAAATATAAACTGTTAAAAACCTTTTCTCATCAGCAGTATATAGCAGTCTTGTGACTTCTATCAGTGTCTGGTTAAAGCTTGTAGGAGGAGTTCTCATTCTCCTCTGACTGTCCTATGAGGCTGCAAGTTCCCTGACCCTCTGTCTGGACAGTGCTGATTGGCCCTGTGCTGATCGCATGCACCCTCCCAAGAAAAGAAAAAAACTATCTAGCAATATACACCAAACTGAGCCTCTGTTCTATCAGGAAAAATGGGTGGATCAGAGAAGACAGGATCAAACAGTCTTTTTATACAAAGCAGAGGATTAACCCCTTGGGTTCCACAGTGAGTATAACAAGCATGCTTTACTGCATATACCAGTGTTTCTCAACTCCGGTCCTCAGGGCACACTAACACGCCAGGTTTGCTAGAAAACTGAAATATATTACTTCATTAGACACTGGGATTCTTTGTTATGGATACATCACCATGGACTTTTTTTGGACACTTATAATTGTTTATGTTTATTTATAATCAATTGTTTACCACAGGTGATATCATTTGCTGCTCAGTGATTGCAGTATTCTAGTCTGCATCTCCCCAAGGAAATACTTAAAATCTGGCCTGTTAGTGTGCCCTGAGGACTGGAGTTGAGAAACACTGGCATATACAGACTGATTTTACAGTTGTGGGTTTAGTAACACTTTAATAAATTAAATTAAAAAAACAAAAAAAAAAAAACACAAAAAGAACACCCCCATACAAACACAAATGTGCGCACCAGGTGCGCTACAAAGTGACAACTACAATTGCACAATACATATTAGGAAGCTTCATGAACACTGGACTGGGAGCAATTATTCCAGGGCCATCATTCACTGCTAACGCTAAATTGATGAACTGTAAAGGCTTTTGAAAAGTTGTCATCTGAGAATCGTAGTTTCTGCCCGCTTCACTGACTTGCACAATTTTGAGGCTTGACATGTTTGGTATATACAGTAGTAGTTGGGTATAATAATAATCACATTTTGTTGCTTTGCAGCCTGAAATGAAGACAGACACAGTTAGTGTTTTATCCAGCTGTATGCAACTTATAACATCCAAGTAAAAGATATAGCACCAATGTAAAATAAAAAAAATTAAAAAACAGAATCACTGAGTTGGAAAAAGGAGACCCCCCCCCCCCCTCGTCAGTATTTTGTTGGACCACTTTTTGCTTTAATTACAGCCTTTAGTCTGTTGGAATAAGTCTCTACTAACTTTGCACATCTCTTTGCTCATCTGACCACCTTAAACGCACCTTGAAGATTCTGAGGCCACATGGAAAAGGGTGTTATGGTCAGATGAGACTAAAATGGAATTGGCCTTAACACAAAACATTATGTCTGGCGGAAATCCAATACAGCTCCCCATCCAAATAACACCATTCCTACAGTAAAGCATGGAGGTAGTAATATCCTGTTATGGGGGGTGGTAATATCCTGTCATGGGGGGTGGTAATATCCTCTTATGGGGGGTGGTAATATCCTGTTATGGGGGGGAGGGTAATATCCTGTTATGGGGGTGGTAATATCCTGTTATGGGGGGTGGTAATATCCTGTTATGGGGGTGGTAATATCCTGTTATGGGGGGTGGTAATATCCTGTTATGGGGGTGGTAATATCCTGTTATGGGGGGTGGTAATATCCTGTTATGGGGGTGGTAATATCCTGTTATGGGGGGTGGTAATATCCTGTTATGGGGGGGTAATATCCTGTTATGGGGGTGGTAATATCCTGTTATGGGGGAGGGTAATATTCTGTTATGGAATAAGTCTCTACTAACTTTGCACATCTCTTTGCTCATCTGACCACCTTAAACGCACCTTGAAGATTCTGAGGCCACATGGAAAAGGGTGTTATGGTCAGATGAGACTAAAATGGAATTGGCCTTAACACAAAACATTATGTCTGGCGGAAATCCAATACAGCTCCCCATCCAAATAACACCATTCCTACAGTAAAGCATGGAGGTAGTAATATCCTGTTATGGGGGGTGGTAATATCCTGTCATGGGGGGTGGTAATATCCTCTTATGGGGGGTGGTAATATCCTGTTATGGGGGGGAGGGTAATATCCTGTTATGGGGGTGGTAATATCCTGTTATGGGGGGTGGTAATATCCTGTTATGGGGGTGGTAATATCCTGTTATGGGGGGTGGTAATATTCTGTTATGGAGGTGGTAATATCCTGTTATGGGGGGTGGTAATATCCTGTTATGGGGGGGTAATATCCTGTTATGGGGGGTGGTAATATCCTGTTATGGGGGGTGGTAATATCCTGTTATGGGGGTGGTAATATCCTGTTATGGGGGGTGGTAATATCCTGTTATGGGGGGGGGGGTGGTCATATCCTGTTATGGGGGGTGGTAATATCATATTATGGGGGGGGTAATATCCTGTTATGGGGGGGTGGTCATATCCTGTTATGGGGGGTGGTAATATCCTGTTATGGGGGGGAGGGTAATATCCTGTTATGGGGGTGGTAATATCCTGTTATGGGGGGTGGTAATATCCTGTTATGGGGGTGGTAATATCCTGTTATGGGGGGTGGTAATATCCTGTTATGGGGGTGGTAATATCCTGTTATGGGGGGTGGTAATATCCTGTTATGGGGGTGGTAATATCCTGTTATGGGGGGTGGTAATATCCTGTTATGGGGGGGTAATATCCTGTTATGGGGGTGGTAATATCCTGTTATGGGGGAGGGTAATATCCTGTAATGGGGGTGGTAATATCCTGTTATGGGGGGGGGTAATATCCTGTTATGGGGGGGTGGTCATATCCTGTTATGGGGGGTGGTAATATCCTATTATGGGGGTGTTTCCTTGCAGCAGGCCCTGGAGCACTTGTCAGGATAGAAGTATAAATGGATGGGGCAAAACACCATCTAATTCTTGAGAAAAATCTGCTGTCCTCTGCGCTAAAGTTGTCAGTGGAAAGAATGTTTACCTTCCAACATGACAATGAGCCAAAGCACACAGCAACAATGAGCACACTGTGATTGAAGGAGAAAAAGGTGAATGTCCTTGTATGGCCTAGTCAGAGCCCAGACTTAAATCTCATTGAAAATCTGTGGATTGGCTTGAAGAGTGCAGTCTACAATCTGTCACCTTCAAACAACTGAACTTGAGCAGTTCTATAAAGAAGAGCGGGCAAATATAGCAAAGTCTAGATGTGCAAAGTTAGTAGAGACAAATCCCAACAGACTAAAGGCTGGAATTAAAGCAAAATGTGGTTCATCAAAATACTGACACAAGGGGGGATGGGGGGGGGGGGTGATCCTTTTTCCAACTCAGTGATTCTGTTTTTAATTTCTTTACATTTTTTTCTGATAGGTTGGTGTTATATCTTTCACTTCGATGTTATTAGTCGCACTGAGTAAATACAGCTGGATACAACAAAAACTGTAAAACTAAAAAGACAAACATACAAGGAGGCGCCGGCGCCTAGTGCATTACCGAAAGACATTTACTCAATAAAAAAGGATAAAAAATAGATGTACTCACATAGCAACCAAAAAGTGACCATAGGACACATGTACAGTATCTCACGGAAGTGAGTACACCCCTCACATTTTTGTAAATATTTGTAGCACGACCCCCATGGGGGCTGCTGGGTAATAGAACCTCCTCTGCACTCCCTGGACCCTGAGACACCTCTGACCCGCTGGGCACTACAGGTTCAGACATATTAGAACAATAATGCTCTTGACACTTATGTACCAGTGTAACGATTTACTGGATCAAATTAGATGTAACAGATACAAAACCAACACACAAAATATGCAATCAAGGATGAAGGAGGGTTTGATCTCCCAAATCCCAATAATATATATGGGACTTGAGACACAAACACCAACCTAATTCAGATACTTAGCAATCTATATATAATGTTTTATATATTCACAGTATATAATCACAGTAAGTGAGAGTGACTATGATGCAATATGGTATTATTCACTATTAAGCAACTATTAAGCAACTTGAACTTAATATATTCAGCAATCACTGTTATGTCCTCTCTATATAAAAGATTCAATCTGAATAACTGACATGAACACTTTGAAGTCTGGGGCCCCCTTTAAGGATTAATCAATAGAGTCACCACCCTAGCAAGGCCTTACGGTTCTTCGCCGGCAGTTGGAGCCAGTGGCGGCTGGTGCTCAAAATATTTGGGGGGCACAAACAGAAAAATCAAATAAGCATTGCTTTGCGGCAAAAAATTGCATGACTTTGAGGTCACAAAAGTGTGAAAGGGGCCTTCAGTAATCAAAGTATAGTGTGCCCCCATCAATGCAGAGTTACCACAGCGTGCCCCCATTCAATGCAGAGTTACCACAGCGTGCCCCCATTCAATGCAGAGTTACCACAGCGTGCCCCCATTCAATGCAGAGTTACCACAGCGTGCCCCATTCAATGCAGTGTTACCACAGCGTGCCCCCATTCATTGCAGAGTTACCACAGCATGCCCCGATTCAATGCAGAGTTACCACAGCGTGCCCCCATTCAAAGCAGAGTTACCACAGTGTGCCCCATTCAATGCAGAGTTACCACAGCGTGCCCCCATTCAATGCAGAGTTACCACAGCGTGCCCCCATTCAATGCAGAGTTACCACAGCGTGCCCCCAATCAATACAGAGTTACCACAGCGTGCCCCCTTTCAATGCAGAGTTAGCACAGCGTGCCCCCATTCAATGCAGAATTAACACAGCGTGCCCCCATTCAATGCAGAGTTAGCACAGTGTGCCCCCATTCAATGCAGAGTTAGCACAGCGTGCCCCCTTTCAATGCAGAGTTAGCACAGCGTGCCCCCATTCAATGCAGAGTTAGCACAGCGTGCAGAGACCAGTGCACTTACCTGATGCAGCGGCGGCTTCTCCTCAGTCCTCCGTGTCTCCCGAGTCCTCCTCCTTGGCCAATCGAATTAGTTCGCCTTTCGGCCAATCAGGAAACGGGTCTCGGACTCGATTCCTGATTGGCCAGGAGGAGGATCCGTGTGACAATAGCGAGTATTCATTCGCTATTGTCACACAATGGGTGGGCCCGGGGCGCACTGCTCTGTGCCCCGGGTCCACCCTTTTGTGACGCCTATTAGAGCCTTTGGCTCTAATCACATGCTTCAGAAGAAAAACCCCCAACGCATCGGCCGCCACTGTGATATTTGTAATCCACAAAAGGGGTGTAGGCAGTATCCAGATCCTAATGTAAATGTATGCTGTGTGCAAATGCACATGCTAAGTGTCATATTCAGAGGTTGTCTTTGGGAAATAGACGTATGAGTGCTGCCAGCATTGCTGCAGAGGTTGAAGGGGTGGGGGGGTCAGCCTGTCAGTGCTCAGACCATACGCTGCACATTGCATCAAATTGGTCTGCATGGCTGTCATCCCATAAGGAAGCTTCTTCTAAAGATGATGCACAAGAAAGCCCACAGACTGGATTACTGAAATCATGTCCTGTGGTCTGATGAGACCAAAATAAACTTATTTGGTTCAGATGGTGTCAAGTGTGTTTAGCGGCAACCAGGTGAGGAATACAAAGACAAAGTACAAAGTGTGTCTTGCCTACAGTCAAGCATGGTGGTGGGACTGGGAGTGTCATGGTCTGGGGCTGGGGTCTGGGGTCAGGAGTGCTTCCAGCACTGGGGAGTTACAGTTCATTGAGGGAACTATGGGTGCCAACATGTACTGTAACATACTGAAACAGAACATGATCCCCTCCCTTCAGGGACTGGGCTTAGGCGGTATTTCAACATGATAACGACCCCAACCGCACCTCCAAGACAACCACTGCCTTGCTAAAAAAAGCTGATGGTAAAGGTGATGGACTGGCCAAACATTTCTCCAGACGTAAACCCTATTGAGCTTCTGTGGGGCATCCTCAAATGGAACGTGGAGGAGCGCAAGGTCTCTAACATCCACCAGCTCTGTGATGTCATCATAGAGGAGTGGAAGAGGACTCCAATGGCAACCTGTGAAGCTCTGGTGAACTCCATGCCCAGGAGGGTTAGGGCAGTGCTGGAAAATAATGGTGGCCACACAAATATTGACACTTTGGGCCCAGTTTGGACATTTTCCCTTAGGGGTGTACTCACTTTTGTGAGATACAGTATGCTGTTAACATCAAAGGGTGTATAGCTGACGTGTTTCGGTGGTGAACCCCCTTCCTCCAAACAAAAACTATGTCTGTCTTCATTTCAGGCTGAAAAAGCAACAAAATGCGATCATTTTAAAGGGGGGTAATTATTTTCTATACCCACTGTATTTACTACTTGTTGCAACCTCATATTTTATATTTTACCCAAAAATGCATCATATAATGTGTTAATGTGCACTAAAATTAATTGGAATATATTTTTACTGAAAATATGGATTTGGGCAAATATTGTCTGAAATTGTGAAAATTGGCAACTGCCCTGGTTTTATGTGGTCATGTGGTCTCTGCTTTTAGAGGGGCAAACCCTCTTCTTCAGAGCTTGGGGCTCTGAAGAAGAGGGGTTGCCCCTCAAAATGTGTAAGCCGCATTAGACGTTGAAGGGTCCAAGCCATTGGTTGAGCAGTGTGGATCTGGAGGCAGTCTTATCAGAATTTTATGATACGCTTGTTTATGTCATGCGTTTGTGAGCATATCACTTGGTAAAAGAGGTCAGAGGAGATCAGCAGCGCTGAGATGCAAAAAATATGAAAGAATTGCAAAATAATAAGAAATCATTTATTTTTATAACAAAAAATACAGTAATTGTGTAATTTTTTGCAATAAGTGCAAAATAAGTAAAATAAGAAAAAATAAGTAAAAATATTGCAATAAGTGCAAAAAATTGCAAAATAATAATAAGAAATTATACATTTTTAATAACAAAAATGACGGTAATTGTGTATGTAATTGTGTACACAAAGCTTTAGCAAAGTAAATGCCATGCAGTTGGGGTTATCAAATACTTTTACTATTGACCCTTAAAAAGTCACTTTTCTCCATCAATCAACTCCTGCAAGTCAATATAAACTGTCGCCCCTTGTGCATTGTTCACATATTTGCTTGCGGTTTTGCATGTTGTGAACATTAAAGACTATGTGAGTTTTCTGTGTAACCTGAGTTAGGGTGTGTGCATGTCAGAGTAGATAGTCTGAATGGGGAAGAAAGCACACCTGTTTTGCAGTTAAGTGTCCTTAAAGATGAGCCCTTCAGAACGTCTCTGTACACCTTTATGCTCCATTACTGTGACTTTTTAAAGCTGAACAACAGACACTTTAAGTTTATTTTAACCACTTTACAACCGGAGGATTTTGCTGTCTTCCGTCCAGGCCACTTTTTGCGATTCGGCGCTGTGCGACTTCAACTGACAATTGCGCGGTCGTGCGATGCCGTACCCAAACGAAATTTACGTCCTTTTTTTCCCACAAACAGAGCTTTCTTTTGGTGGTATTTGATCACCTGTGCGATTTTTACTTTTTGCGCTATAAACAAAAAAAGAGCGTTTATTTTGAAAAAATAACAATATTTTTCACATTTTTTTATATGAAATTCCCCCCAAAAAAGATGTAAAAACCAATTTTTTTAAAAGTTTTTGGCCAATTTGTTTTATGCTACATATGTTTGGTAAAAAAAATCGCAATAAGCGTATTTTGATTGGTTTGCGCAAAAGTTATTGCGTTTACTAACAAAGGGAAAGATTTCTGTCATTTTTGGTGTTTTTTTTTTAACGCGTAATGGCGGCGATCTGCGATTTTTTTTGCGGGACTGCGACATTGCGGCGGACAGACCGGACCCCTGACTGACATTTTTGACACTTTTGGGGGTACCAGTGACATTACTGCAGTAATCAGTGCTATATATATGCACTGTTACTGTAAAAATGACACTGGCAGGGAAGGGGTTAATTTTATTGGAGAGGGAGGGGTTAATGTATGCCTGGTGCTTACTGACGTGTAGGGGGGGAGGTGACTGTGTGATTCATGGACAGATCGGATGTCCAGCTATGCTGAACAGTCCGATCTGTCACTCCCTGTCACTATGGAGATCCGCCCGCTGTGTTTACACACAGCGGGCGGATCTCCAGACTCGATCCCCGACGATCGGGTAAGAGCAGCGGCGATCGCCGCTGCTCCTCCCCTGGCCCGACTCCCGCTGTGAATGAAAACAGCGGGAGCGAGCCTCCGGCGGCGCGCAAGCGCCGCCCAGAAGGGGAGGAGTCCAGTCACGTTAATACTACGTGACTGGACGATAACGAACCACTCTGCCGCAGTAGTATTACTGTGAGCGGTAGCAGAGTGGTTAAATACACTATATTACCAAAAGTATTGGGACGCCTGCCTTTACACGCATATGAACTTTCATAGCATCCCAGCCTCTGTTCCGCAGAGTTCAATACTGAGTTGCCCACCCTTTGGAGCTATAACAGCTTCAACTCTTCTGGGAAGGCTGTCCACAAGGTTTAGGAGTGTGTCAACATGGCACCCTTGGCAAAGAACTCTCTGAGGATCTATAAAAAATAATTGTTGCTCTACATGAAGATGGCCTAGGCTATAAGAAGATTGCCAAGACCCTGAAACTGAAACCTGTGAAATGGTGGCCAAGACCATACAGCGGTTTAACAGGACAGGTTCCACTCCGAACAGGCCTCGCCATGGTTGACCAAAGAGGTTGAGTGCACACGCTCAGCGTCATATCCAGAGGTTGTCTTTGGGAAATAGAATGAAGAGAGATAACACCGCTCAGGCTAGTGCACGATTCAACGTGGGTGCTGAACCTCGGCTCGCCACCAGGAGAAGCATGAAAGAAGAAAATGGTTGCACACCACCATGGAATCCAATAAAGAAAAGTTCTTTATTCACATTCCCTCTCTCCCTATCTCTCTCTCTCTCTATCTCTCCATCCCTCTCTCTCCCCATCTCCCTCTCTCCCCATCTCTCTCTCTCCATTCCTCTCTTTCCATATCCCTCTCTCTCTCTCTCCATCTCTCTCTCTCCCCATTTCTCTCTCTCCACCCCTCTCTCTCCCCATCTCTCCCCATCTCTCTCTCCATCCCTCTATCTCCCCTTCTCCATCCCTCTCTCTCACCATCTCTCTTTCTCTATCCCTCTCTCTCTCCATCTCTCTCTTTCCATCCCTCTCTTGCCTTTTTATTTCTCTCTCCCCATCTCTCTGTCTCCATCCCTCTATCTCCCCA
>NC_138777.1:22229868-22237368 GCF_965119305.1 Pelophylax lessonae
GCTATGGGACAGGTATATAGTGCCAGGAGCATCTATATACAGGTAGTGATGTCGCGAACCTAAAATTCGCGGTTCGCGAACGGCGAACGCGAACATCGGCAAATGTTCGCGAACCGGCGAACCGGGCGAACCGCCATAGACTTCAATAGGCAGGCGAATTTTAAAACACACAGGGACTCTTTCTGGCCACAATAGTGATGGAAAAGTTGTTTCAAGGGGACTAACACCTGGACTGTGGCATGCCGGAGAGGGATCACGCAAAAAAAAGTTCTTAAAAATTATAATTTTTTGATAGAGAGCCAATTATTGGAAAAATTAAAAAAAAATAAAAATAAAAAATTTCTTTGGATTTAGCATCTGGGGGGTCTAAAAAGTGTACCTGTGAAGTTTCAGCTCTGTAGCATGTCCAGAACCCCTAAAAAACAGCATTTTTCTTATATTTTCAGGAATATGGCTTCTCTGCGGCTGGCTTTTTCTCTTGCAGGCATTTATCGGGCATTTTTTTAGGCAGGCATGTCATTTTTTGTATTTAGTGTCTGGGGGGTCACAAAAGTGTACCTGTCAAGTTTCAGCTCTGTAGCATGTCCAGAACCCCTAAAAAACAGCATTTTTCTTATATTTTCAGGAATACGGCTTCTCTGCGGCTGTCTTTTTCTCTTGCAGGCATTTATCGGGCATTTTTTTAGGCAGGCATGTCATTTTTTGTATTTAGTGTCTGGGGGGTCACAAAAGTGTACCTGTCAAGTTTCAGCTCTGTAGCATGTCCAGAACCCCTAAAAAACAGCATTTTTCTTATATTTTCAGGAATACGGCTTCTCTGCGGCTGTCTTTTTCTCTTGCAGGCATTTATCGGGCATTTTTTTAGGCAGGCATGTCATTTTTTGTATTTAGTGTCTGGGGGGTCACAAAAGTGTACCTGTCAAGTTTCAGATCTGTAGCATGTCCAGAACCCCTAAAAAACAGCATTTTTCTTATATTTTCAGGAATACGGCTTCTCTGCGGCTGTCTTTTTCTCTTGCAGGCATTTATCGGGCATTTTTTTAGGCAGGCATGTCATTTTTTGTATTTAGTGTCTGGGGGGTCACAAAAGTGTACCTGTCAAGTTTCAGCTCTGTAGCATGTCCAGAACCCCTAAAAAACAGCATTTTTCTTATATTTTCAGGAATACGGCTTCTCTGCGGCTGTCTTTTTCTCTTGCAGGCATTTATCGGGCATTTTTTTAGGCAGGCATGTCATTTTTTGTATTTAGTGTCTGGGGGGTCACAAAAGTGTACCTGTCAAGTTTCAGCTCTGTAGCATGTCCAGAACCCCTAAAAAACAGCATTTTTCTTATATTTTCAGGAATACGGCTTCTCTGCGGCTGTCTTTTTCTCTTGCAGGCATTTATCGGGCATTTTTTTAGGCAGGCATGTCATTTTTTGTATTTAGTGTCTGGGGGGTCACAAAAGTGTACCTGTCAAGTTTCAGATCTGTAGCATGTCCAGAACCCCTAAAAAACAGCATTTTTCTTATATTTTCAGGAATACGGCTTCTCTGCGGCTGTCTTTTTCTCTTGCAGGCATTTATCGGGCATTTTTTTAGGCAGGCATGTCATTTTTTGTATTTAGTGTCTGGGGGTCACAAAAGTGTACCTGTCAAGTTTCAGATCTGTAGCATGTCCAGAACCCCTAAAAAACAGCATTTTTCTTATATTTTCAGGAATACGGCTTCTCTGCGGCTGTCTTTTTCTCTTGCAGGCATTTATCGGGCATTTTTTTAGGCAGGCATGTCATTTTTTGTATTTAGTGTCTGGGGGGTCACAAAAGTGTACCTGTCAAGTTTCAGCTCTGTAGTATGTCCACAACCCAAAAAAAACAGCATTTTTCTTATGATTTTTAGTAGAAAACTAATGCAGTGTCTTTCCAGCTGTCTTTTTTTCTTTCTGGCAAGCTGAAATATGATATGCCAAGGCAAACATGCCTATCAGTTGAGCTATGACACAGACAACACTGCACACATGGGGAAATATGTAAAACAAAAAACAGGAAAAGGAAATTAGGTGACGGTAACAAAACATGATATTGTGATTGGCCAAATAAAAAGTCACCTCGCGATGAGGTCGCGCCAAAGTCGCGCTAAGTCGCGCCAAAGTCGCACTGGAAGCGACGCTACTTTAGTGGTAGCGGCAGTGTAAACCAGCACTAAAACATCCAGTGTGTGAATACGATCAGGTATGATGTTTTATCGGTCAAGTAGTGTAAGGGTTACGCCCGTTGCCCGCTTCACAGTGACAGACCAAACTCTGACAGACCAAACTCCCCGTTTAACAGTCAGTCAGTCCATTTGCACAACCGCAAACTCCCAATTTGCACAAGGTTGGATACCAAGCTAGCCATGTCCCGTTCCTTGTCCTCACTGACATCATTGAAGGTCTCTTCCTCCACCCAGCCACATACAACACCAAGGGTCCCCGAAAGGTGAGAACAAGCCCCCTGGGACGCCTGCTGTGGCTGGTATTCCACCTCCTCAAAGCCACCTTCCTCCTCTGACTTCTCTTCTTCAGACTCCTCTCTCTGCGTTGCCACAGGTCCAGCAATTGACAACGACAAGGCTGCTTCTGGTGGTGATGAGGACCACAACTCTTCCTCTTCATGCTCATCTACAGCCTGATCCAGTACTCTTCGCAGGGCACGCTCCAGAAAAAACGCATATGGGATGAGGTCGATGATGTTGCCTTGGGTTCGACTGACCACCAGGGTTGTCATCTCCGCAAAAGGACGCATGAGCCTACAGCCATTGTTCATGAGCATTCAGTAACGCGGCCAAAAAATACCCAGCTCCGCAGAAAGAATGAAAGAAAATGAATGTTTTTTTTTATGAAAAATTATCCTGCGGATCGCTTTTGGTCTGTACACAATGAAGCAACGACCTTATCATCTGGGGTGTGCCAACACAATCCTAGAGGTGATCGCTTCATTGTGATACGCAAGCCCCTTCACCACGACAAGGTAACGATCACGAAGGGGAATTGACACATGTATGTGCCTTTTTTTTTGTTTTTTGTTTTTTTGCAGCCACAGTGTAGCACCAGAGGCCAGAAAAATTAGGCATGTACACATGCATGAAAAAGTAGGTATTGTTGCAGCCGCTGCTGTAGCAGCGGCCTGAAAAATTGAGGTTTTAAGGCAGAAAGTGCACTAAAACATTGCTGCTTGAACCGTAGTTGGTGGCGGAGACGTCACGTAAGTCATCCGGCATGCAGAGAATGATTATATACAGCAGCGTGTGGACCATTTTTAGGCCAAGGCATCTCAGTCATCACCAGGCCTTTTTTAGTCAAATGCATCCCCCACTGTCAGTCCCTTCGGGATCCATGCCTCATTCATCTTAATAAACGTGAGGTAATCAAGACTTTTTTGACCTAGGCGACTTCTCTTCTCAGTGACAATACCTCCTGCTGCGCTGAAGGTCCTTTCTGACAGCACACTTGAAGCGGGGCAGGCCAGAAGTTCAATGGCAAACTGGGATAGCTCAGGCCACAGGTCAAGCCTGCACACCCAGTAGTCAAGGGGTTCATCGCTCCTCAGAGTGTCGATATCTGCAGTTAAGGCAAGGTAGTCTGCTACCTGTCGGTCGAGTCGTTCTCTGAGGGTGGACCCCGAAGGGCTGTGGCGATGCATAGGACTAAAAAAGCTCCGCATGTCCTCCATCAACAAGACGTCTGTAAAGCGTCCTGTCCTTGCCGGCGTGGTTGTGGTGGTAGGAGGAGGATTACTTTCACCTCTTCCCCTGTTGGATTCCCGTTGTGCTGTGACATCACCCTTATACGCTGTGTAGAGCATAGTTTTTAACTTATTTTGTAGCTGCTGCATCCTTTGCGACTGCCGGTAATTGGGTAACATGTCACAGACTTTCTGCTTATACCGGGGGTCTAGTAGCGTGGCCACCCAGTACAGGTCGTTCTCCTTCAGCCTTTTTATACGAGGGTCTCTCAACAGGCATGACAGCATGAAAGACCCCATTTGGACAAGGTTGGATGCCGAGCTACTCATGTCCAATTCCTCGTCCTCACTGATGTCATTGAAGGTGTGTTCTTCCCCCCAGCCACGTACAACACCACGGGTACCAGATAGGTGACAACGAGCACCCTGGGATGCCTGCTGTGGTTGGTGTTCCTCCTCCTCAAAGCCACATTCCTCCTCTGACTCCTCTTCCTCACACTCCTCTTCCAGTGTTGCCGCAGGTCCAGCAATCGATGGTAAGGCTGTTTCTGGTGGTGGTGATGGTGACCACAACTCTTCCTCTTCCTCTTCACGCTCATCTACGGCCTGATCCAGCACTCTTCGCAGGGCACGCTCCAGGAAAAAAACATATGGGATGATGTCGCTGATGGTGCCTTCAGTGCGACTCACTAGGTTTGTCACCTCCTCAAAAGGACGCATGAGCCTACAGGCATTGCGCATGAGCGTCCAGTAGCGTGGCAAAAAAATACCCAGCTCCGCAGAGGCTGTCCTAGCACCCCGGTCATACAAATACTCGTTGACCGCTTTTTCTTGTTGGAGCAGGCGGTCGAACATTAGCAGTGTTGAATTCCAACGTGTCGGGCTGTCGCAAATCAAGCGCCTCACTGGCATGTTGTTTCGCCGCTGAATATCTGCAAAGTGCGCCATGGCCGTGTAGGAACGCCTGAAATGGCCACACACCTTCCTGGCCTGCTTGAGGACGTCCTGTAAGCCTGGGTACTTCTGCACAAAACGTTGCACAATCAGATTCAACACATGTGCCATGCACGGCACATGTGTCAACTTGCCCAAATTCAATGCCGCCAACAAATTGCTCCCGTTGTCACACACCACTTTGCCGATCTCCAGTTGGTGCGGGGTCAGCCACTGATCCACCTGTGCATTCAGGGCGGACAGTAGTGCTGGTCCGGTGTGACTCTCTGCTTTCAGGCAAGTCAACCCCAAGACAGCGTGACACTGTCGTATCCGGCATGTGGAATAGCCCCTGGGGAGCTGGGGGGGTGCAGTTGGTGTGGAGCAAGACGCAACAGCAGAAGAGGACTCAGCCGAGGAGGTTAGCATAGAGGATGGAGTAGGAGGAGTAGAGGAGGTGGCA
Organism: Pelophylax lessonae; assembly: GCF_965119305.1. Lineage (NCBI taxonomy): Eukaryota > Metazoa > Chordata > Amphibia > Anura > Ranidae > Pelophylax > Pelophylax lessonae. The sequence continues at coordinate 22,234,966 of NC_138777.1, forward strand.
GCAGGCCTGCCTGCAAGTCGTGGCGGTGTCACCAACTCCTCTGCAGCAGAGCCACGCATTCCATGCTTGGCAGCCGCCAGCAGGTTTACCCAATGCGCAGTGTACGTTATATACCTGCCCTGACCGTGCTTTGCAGACCAGCTATCAGTGGTCAGATGGACCCTTGCCCCAACACTGTGTGCCAGACGTGACATGATTTCTTTTTCCACAATAGAGTACAGGTTGGGGATTGCCTTTTGTGAAAAATAATTTCGGCCGGGTACCTTCCACTGCGGTGTCCCAATAGCGACAAATTTTTTGAAGGCCTCAGACTCCACCAGCTTGTATGGTAAAAGCTGGCGGGCTAAGAGTTCCGACAAGCCAGCTGTCAGACGCCGGGCAAGGGGGTGACTCTGCGAGATTGGCTTTTTGCGCTCAAACATTTCCTTCACAGACACCTGACTGTGGGCAGGTGACGAGCAGGAACTGCTGAAGGTGAGAGGCGGAGGGGCGGGTTGTTGATAGGGGGCATGGAGGACAGCAGTGGTTGACGTGGCTGAAGATGCTGGACCAGGAGGAGGATGGTGGCTTTCAGTTTGTGTGCTGCTTTTACTCATGTGTTGATCCCATAGGCGTTTGTGATGTGAGATCATGTGCCTTCGCAAAGCAGTTGTACCTAGGTGGGTGTTGGACTTCCCACGACTCAGTTTCTTTTGGCACAGGTTACAAATGGCATCGCTGATATCAGAGGCAGACACACAAAAAAAATGCCACACTGCTGAGCTTTGCAAGGACGGCATTCTGGTGGTGGCAACAGCTTGCGTTGATTGGCGTGCTGTCTGGCTGACCCCGGGTGCCGAATCTACATGCTGTCTGACTGCGCCACTAGCTCCTTGCGATGACCTCCTCCCCCTGCTTCCAACTCGTCTCCTCCTCCTCTCTGTCTCCCCATCTGAACTTTCCCCCTCTTCTTCTGCTCTTCGAGCAGGCACCCAGGTGACATCCACAGACACATCGTCATCATCAGCCGCTTCACTTGACAACTCAGCAAAGGCAGCAGCAGCAGGTACAACATCATCATCATCATCATCACAATGTACGTCCATGTGTATAATGCTGCCTGACTGAGACATATCCCCGTTATCTACATCCTCTGGCACTAATAGTTGCGCATCACTTATTTCTTCAAACTGATGTGAAAATAACTCCTCTGACAGATCAAGTGAAGCGGCTGTGGTGCTAGTGTTGGTGGTGGTGCCGGCGGGCTGGCGAGTGGTAAATTGAGAGGTGCCCGAAGCTGAGCTGGAGGAGGATGGTGCATTAAGGTTCCGAGCGGAAGCTGTAGACGATTGGGTGTCCTGTGTAAGCCAGTCAACTATGGCCTCAGAATTTTTTGAGTTCAGGGGCTGTGGTGGCCTCTGAACACTGGGCATTATTCTAGAGCCTAAGGAAATCACAGCACCACGACCACGACGGCCCTTGCGGGGTGGCCTGCCTCTGCCTGTCATTTTTTTTTTAATGTGTTGTTACTGTTGTACTATGAGTGCAAGCTGCTGTGCCACCTTATATATCAGTGGTGGGTGGGCAGTGGCACAGTACACTCTCTGTGGACCTGACAGCAGTCACTGGCACCCAGACAACTGCAATTTAAAATATATATATATATTTTTTTACTTTGCAAGCTGCTGTGCCACCTTATATATCAGTGGTGGGTGGGCAGTGGCACAGTACACTCTCTGTGGACCTGACAGCAGTCACTGGCACCCAGGCAACTGCAATTTAAAAAAAATATATATATTTTTTACTTTGCAAGCTGCTGTGCCACCTTATATATCAGTGGTGGGTGGGTGGGCAGTGGCACAGTACACTCTCTGTGGACCTGACAGCAGTCACTGGCACCCAGGCAACTGCAATTTAAAAAAATATATATATTTTTTTTACTTTGCAAGCTGCTGTGCCACCTTATATATCAGTGGTGGGTGGGCAGTGGCACAGTACACTCTCTGTGGACCTGACAGCAGTCACTGGCACCCAGGCAACTGCAATTTAAAAAAATATATATATTTTTTTTACTTTGCAAGCTGCTGTGCCACCTTATATATCAGTGGTGGGTGGGCAGTGGCACAGTACACTCTCTGTGGACCTGACAGCAGTCACTGGCACCCAGGCAACTGCAATTTAAAAAAATATATATATTTTTTTTACTTTGCAAGCTGCTGTGCCACCTTATATATCAGTGGTGGGTGGGCACACAGTGGCACTGCAGTGGGCACAGTACACTCTGTGGACCTGACAGTCACTGGCAGCCCAGGCAACTGCAATAATAAAAAATATTTTTTTTTTCAATTTATTGCAACAAGATGCTGTGCCAACGTATATATATCAGTGGTGGGCAGTGCACTGCAGTGGGTACAGTGCACTCTG